>NC_140494.1:52226790-52686790 GCF_964271855.1 Acomys minous
CTCTCAAACATCTACCGTAAATATAGAAATCATTTTTGCATAAGCTATTTATGTCTAAGGTAAATATTTAAAGACACAAATTTTAATGCAATAATATCAACTAAGAATTTATGCCAAAAATTACTTATATGTTGTAGAGTTGTACTTACATATATAAAAATGTATAAAAAAAGTGTCTTTCCAAAAATGGCTAAAATAAATACACATTTATTAAGAAGTAAATTTTCTTTTCATACACCCATATATATATATATATAATTTCTTACCTTACAAATGGCTCTCTGTCAAGAATTTAGTAAATTTTGAAATATGAAAATAAGAACAGCCTAATATTGTCAAAGAAAAACAAAAAGATGAATAAAGTCACCAAACATAAGTGCATATATACATACATACATACACACATAACTAAAATGGAATGTTTATCTTTTTTTTTTTTTTTCGGTTTTTCGAGACAGGGTTTCTGGGATGTTTATCTTTAAAACACATGAAAAATAACATTGCAGAGGTGATATTGGAAGGTTCAAGAAAACAGCACGGTTTCTTTATTTTCTTTTTTTCTGAGGCAGGGTTTCTCTGTGTATCCTTGGCTGTCTTCAACTAGATTTGTTGACTAGGCTGGCCTCAAATTGACAGCTGTCCACCTGCCTATGCCACCATGCCTGGCTAAAAAATCATCAGGTTTTATAAGTTATGATTTTCAAAAATGTTTGTGTCAATAGTTTGAAAACATTTATGTGTTAAATATTGATATATGTTTTTTTACTCCTTGTGTCAAAATAACAACTTCTATTAATATAAAACAACAAAAACAGTGCTTCAAAGATCTACACATACATACAAAGAAAAGATGAAATGTGTTTCTTAAAGGAGCCATCTGGAAACCCAGAACACATTAGTCATCATTTTGCTATTCTTGGATTACCCTTTCAGACTCCTAGATCACCTGTTTTTGTATCATCTAGATATGGTTTCCATGAAACCTCATGCAGAAATGTGATAATATCAACATTTATGGAGCTTTCTCATAACACCTAAACTGCCTTTCGTACAACTCTTACCCTCTATTCACTGTAATTATCACATAATTGTTTGGAGCACAAATGTTCAAATTATACCCAGACAATAAACATTTTAAGGCTTTGGGCCCTGTGGTTGCTCTTACTTTTTATTCCAAATAATAACAAAAGGATAGCAAAAGATAATGTGTCACTGAATACCTATGAATGAGCCTGCACAAAGTTTTTCTACTAATACACAAAATTTTATTTCAAATAATTTTCACATGTCAGTAGTATTCTTTGGCTTAATACAACCAGAATGTCTTTAGCATTAACAACATTTTCTGAACTCTTTTACTAATTACCACAAAAAATGTGCATCTCAGCTGTTAATTTATGACATAATGAAAAAACTCAAAGGAAGAAAAATTAAATATGTTATAAAGGGCCATCATAATGTTCTTCTTTTTATAATTTTTAAATTATTTAATTAAGTTATCCAGATTGTATCTTAATTGTTTTTCACACATTCCTCCCTCCCTCCCTCTTTCACCCTAATCCCTTTCTCTACATCTATGACTCAGGGAACTCCTTCCCCATTATATGGTCATAGACTATCTATCAAGTCTCATCTTGGTAGCCTGCTTATCCTTTCTTTGAGTGACACCTAGCCTCCACATCATGGAGAAATTGTCAAATGTGGGGCACTGTGGAGAATGTCCTGTAATTGTCTATATCTGAGTAGGGGTTTGATATTTCCTACATGTATTGTTCTTGGTTGATACAGTGGGTTGAGCAGACCACCCTGGGTCCAGATCCATCTATCATGATGTTCTACTTGTAGGCTTCTAGGACCCTCTGGATCCTTCTATTTCCCCATTATCCCATACTTCTCTCACCTAGAGTCTGAATAGGATGTCCTAACATCAATCACAATATCCTGGTAAGTGAAGACTTTCAAGGAACATCATTTTTGGCCTAGTGTCCAATTATAAGTGTCTACCATGTGAGTCTTTCTGTTTCTAGATTAACTCAATATGATCATTTCTAGTTCCATCCATTTGTCCCAAAAATTTTGGTATTTCATTGTTTTTAATAATGAGTAGTATTCCATAATGTAAATGTACCAGTTTCTTTATCCATTCTTCGACCGAGGGGCATTTGGGCTGTTTCCAGGTTCTGACTATTATCAATAATACTGCTATGAACAGCTGAGCATATGTCCTTGTTGTGTGGTGGAGCAATTTCTGGATATATTCCAAGAAGTGGAATAGCTAGGCCTTGAGGAAGCCCTATTCCCAGTTTTCTGAGATAGTGCCAGATAGATTTCCAAAGTGGTTGTTCAAGTTTGCATTCCCACCAGCAATGAAGGAGTGTTCCTCTTTCTCCACATCCTTGTCAACATGTGGTGTCACTTGAATTTTTGATCTTAGCCATTCCGATGGGTATAAGCTGGAATCTCAGAGTCATTTTGAATTGCATTTCTCTGATGACTAAGGATGTTGAACATTTCTATAAGTGTTTCTCGCCATTTGATATTCCTCTGTTAAGTATTCTCTGTTTAGTTCTGAGCCACAATTCTTAATTGGGTGGTTTGTTTTGGTGTTTAATTTTATGTATTCTTTATATATATTGAATATTAGACCTTTGTTACATGTATGGTTGGTGAAGAGGTTTTCCCTGCCTTGAGGCTGCTGTTTTATTATAATGAAAGTGTCTTCAGCCTTACAGAAGCTTCTCAGACTCATGGGGTCCCATTTATTAATTTTTGACCAGAAGACCTGGCCTGTTAGTGTTCTGTCCTGTGCCAATGTCTTCCAAGCTCTTCCCCACTTTTTCTTTTGTGTTATTTAGAATTCTGGTTTTATGTTGAGGTCTTTAATCCACTTGGAGGTGAGTTTTGTGCATGATGATAAATATCAGTCTAATTGCATTTTTCTACATGAAGACATCCAGTTAGGCCAGCACGATTTGTTGAAGATGCTATCCTTTTTCCATTGAATAGATTTGGCTTCTTTATCAAAAATCAAGTGACTATATGTGTGTGGATTCAGTTCTATGTCTTCGATTCAGTTCCATCAGTCAACCAACCTATTTCTGTGTCAAGTACCATGCTGTTTTAATTACTGTTGCTCTTTAATACAGCTTGAGATCAGGTATGGAGATTCCTCCAAAGGATCTTTTATTGTAAAAGATTTTTTAAGCTATCTTTTTATTTTTTTGCTTTAAATATGAAGTTAAGAATTGATCTTTTAATGTCTTTAAAAATTGTGTAGGTATTTTGATAGGTGTGGAGAGCCACAGATAGCAGCGCCCCCTGCTGCTTCCCTGGCACAATGTGCCCCCTTTTGCACATGCACAGTGCGCCCCTTTTTGCGCATGTGCAGTGAGTAAACCTTATGCGCATGTGCAGTGAGCAAGCCCCTAATGCGCATGCCTGAAGGCATGGTGTGAGGTGGCGTGATTTGAACAAGGCATAGCGTGAGGTGGCGTGTTCCGAATGCACCAACCAGGAGCGACAACGTGGCAGTCTCTGATAGGACCAGGCACACTATAAAGGTTCTGTGGGAGCTTTTCCTGGGGTCACTCCAGGATCCTGAATAAAACTGCGGCAAGAAGAGTTCCTGGTGTTGGTGTCTTTCTTGCTGGTCGGGGGTGGCATCGACAGATAGGGATTGCATTGAATATATTAACTGCTTTTGGTAAGATGACCATTTTTATTATATTAAATCTCTCGATTCATGAACAAGGGAAATATTTTCATCTTCTAATGTCAGTTTCAATCTCTTTCTTCAGAGATTTGAGGATTTTTTTTTCAAATAAGTCCTTCATTTTCTTGGCTAGAGTTATTCCTAGAAATTTTAAATTGATTGTGGCTATTGTGAAGGCTGTAGTTTTCCTAATTTCTTCTTCTGCAAGATTGTCATTTGTGTATAGAAAGGCTACTGACTTTTTTGAGGTAACTTTGTATCCAGCCAATTTTCTGAAGGTGTTTATCAGCTGTAGGAGTTCTCTGGTGGAATTTTGGGGGTCACTAATATACACTTTCATATCATCTGTAAATAGGGATAGCTTGACTTCCTCCTTTCCCATTTGGATCCCCTTGATCTCCTTTTGATGTCTTATTGCTCTGTTTAGAACTTCAAGGATTATATTGAAGAGATATGGAGAAAGTGGGCAGCCTTGGCTGGTTCCCAATTTTAAATGAATTTCCTTTAGTTTTTCTCCTTTTAATTTGATGTTGGCTACTGGCTTGATGTATATAGCCTTTATTTTATTTAGGTATGTGATTTTTGTCCTTGATCTCTCCAAAACTTTAAACATGAATGGCTATTGGCTTTTGTCAAAGGCTTTTTCTGCAACTAAATAGATGATCATGTGTTTTATTCTTTCAGTTTGTTTATATGGTGGACTACATTGATGGATTTCTACATATTAAAAAATCTCTGCTTGCCTGGAATGATGTCTACCTGGTCATGGTGAATGATATCTTTGATATGTTCTTGTATTCAGTTTGTGACAATTTGATTGAGTATTTTTGTGTCAATGCACATAGGAGCAATTGGTCTGAATTTTTTTTCCTTGGGTGTTCATGATATTTAGGTATCAATGTGACTGTGGCTTCATAGAATGAATTTGGTAATGTTCCATCCATTTCTATCTTTTGGAGTAGGTTGATGAGTATCGGCATTAGCTCTTCTTTGAAGGTCTTGTAGAATTCTGCACTGAAACCATCTGGCACTGGGCTTTTTTTGTTTGGACAACAACTAATGACTGCTTCTTTTTCTGGTAGTAGAAATGGTCCCATATTTAATTTGTTTATTGATCTTGATTCAATTTTTTCAAATGGAATTGATCAAGAAAATTTTCATTTCCATTAGATTTTAAAATTTTGTGCCATATATGCCTTTAGAGTAGGATCTTATGATTGTATGTATCTTCAGTGTCTATTGTTATATCTCCCATTTCATTTCTGATTTTGTTAATTTGGATAGTGTCTCTCTGCCTTTAGTTAGTTTTGCTAACAAGATTTATCTATATTGTTGGTTTTCTCAAAGAATCAGCTCCTTATTTTGTTTATTCTTTGAATTGTTCTCTTTGCTTCTAATTTTTTATTTCAGCACAGAGTTTGATTATTTCCAGAAGTCTACTTCTCTTGAGTGTTGCTTTTTCTTTTTTTCAAAGTCTTCCATACTTTTTGTTAAGCTGCTTTAATGGGATGTTTCAAATTGCTTCTTACAGGCACTTAGTGCTATGAGTTTTCCTGTTATCACCACTTTTAATGTGTCTCACAAACTTGGGTATGTTATTCTTTCATTTTAATTGATTTCAGGAAACCCTTAATTTCTTTCTTTATTTCTTCCATGACACAGCTGTCATTAGGTAGAGTTTACATGTGTGTGTAGGCTTTTTGTTATTTCTGTTGTTGAAGTCCATCTTTAGACTTTGGTGATCTGATAGGATAAAAGATATTATTTTAATCTTCTTGAGTCTGTTGAGGCTTCCTTTGTGATATACTATATGATAAGTTTTGGAGAAGGATCCTTGGGGTTCTAAGAAAAAGGTAAAATCCTTTCTGTTTGGGTAAAAAAGTTCTGTAGGTATCGGTTAGATCCATTTGACTCATGACATTGGTAAGTGTCTTTATTTCTCAGTTTAATTTCTGTTTCAATGATGTATACTAAGGTGAAAATGGGGTATTGAAGTCTTCCATTATTAATGTGTGGGGGTTGATATCTTGTTTAAGCTTTGTTAATAGTTTTTTACAAAGGTGTGTGCCCTTGTATTGGGAATATAGATGTTTAGAATTGTGATGTCATCTTGGTTGACTTTACTTTAATGTGTATGAAGTGAACAACTTCATCTCTTTTGATTAATTTTGGTTTGAATTCTTTTTATTAAATATCAAAATGGCTACACCAGTTTGCTTCTGGTGACTGTGTGTTTGGAATATCTTTTTCCAGCCTTTTACCCTGAGGTATGACTATCCTTATGGCTGAGATATGTTCCTGAATGCAGAGGAATGTTGGGTCTTGTTTATGCATCCACTCAGTTAGTCTGACTCTTTTTTTGGAGAATTGAGACAATTGATGTTGAGAGATACTAATGTCCAGTGACTGTTAAGTCCCTTGATTTTGATGTTGGTTGCACTAGAGTGTTTCTGTGGTTATGTTTTGGGGATGTTGTAGTTATCTATTTCCCATGGAATTTGTTTGTAGCTTATCACTTTGCATTGGAGTTTTCCTTCTATTAACTTCTGTAAGGCTGGATATGTAAAGATACTGTTTGAATTTTTTTTGTAATAGAATATCTCGCTTTCTCCATTAATGGTTATTGATAGTTTTGTTGTTTATAGTAGTCTGTCTAGCCTGGTATCTGTAATGTTTTTGTAGGACCTCTGTCCAGGCCCTTCTGGCTTTTATGGTCTCTGCTGAGAAGTTGGTTGTAATTCTGATAGGTTTGCCATTATATGTTACTTGGTCTTTTTTCCTTGCCACTTTTAATATTTTTCTTTGTTTTGTATATTTTTTGTTTTGATTATTATATGGCAATAAAATTATCTTTTCTGGCCTCTTCTATTTGTTGTTCTACAGGCCTCTTGTATGTTTATATGCATCTCTTTTTTAAATTGGAGAAATTTTCTTCTATGATTTTGTTGAAGATATTTTCTGGGCCTTGGAGTCAGGTATCTTCTCTTTCCTCAATGCCTATTATCATCAGGTTTTGTCTTTACATGGTGTCTTTTATTTCATGGATGTTTTGTGTCAGGAAGTTTTCAGATTTAGCATTTTCATTGATGGTTTCTTCGAGTTCTACCATTGTATCTTATAGTCCCGAGATTCATTTTTCCATTTCTTGGATTCTGTTAGAGAAGCTCACCTCTAGGTTGCTTTTTTTCTTTCTTTCTTTTTTTAAATTTATTATATTTGCATTGGTGTTTCACCTGCATATATATCTCTGAGAGGGTGTTGGATTTTCTGGAACTGGAGTAACAGACAGTTGTGAGCTTCTATGTGGTTGCTGGGAATTGAACTCAGGACCTCTGGGAGAGCATCCAGTGCTCTTAACCACTGAGTCATCTCTCCAGCACCTAAGGTCTCTCTTTGCTGTCTTACTTCTGTCTGTGCCTTTATCATTCTTCCTATTTTCATCTAAAGACCTTGAAATGTTTTCTTGAACTCCTTCCTCTGATTATTTGTATTATCCTGAAGTTCTTTTATTGCCTTTCTATAGGCCTCTTTTATGTCTTCATCCTATTTGGCTCCTTCCTCTTGGATTTGTTTATGAATTTTATTAGTCATCTTCCATTATCATCTTTATTACTAAGGATTTGAGGTCTTTTTATTGTATTTAGATTGTGCTTGAGTTCTCAGGGTTGCTTTCTTTGGGATGGCGGGGATCTGGCGATGCCTGCTGGTTTTGGATTTTGTTATCTGCATTCCTACACTGGCCTTTAATCATCTTGTTGTCTCTGATATTGGGAGGTAGTTTCTGGTGTCCTTCACTCATCTTTGAGTGGATAGTTGGTGAGTGACTGTGAGGCAAGTGCCGTTGCCTGTGGGAAACAGGTGTTTCTTCCCTGGAACAGCAGGTGACCTGGTTTCTGCCCCAGGGGATGTTGCTCTATGTCAGAGGCTTGCCACTGGGTCAGCAGAGGTAGGCTTTTGTTTGCTCCCATTCAGATCATACTATTGAGGCAGATCAGTCTCACCAAGTTGTGGCCAATGTTTATTTTTCTGTACTGACCCCTCAAGGTTGTCTAGCCTCTTCCAGGAGCATGGGAAACCCTGCAGTGCTGTGGAGCCTCACTAGGTCTGATTTTATCTGCCCAATTTTGCAGGCATGGACCCTTGTGGCTGGTAGTTAGACTCCTGCCCAGAACACTTTAGATTATGTAGCTTTGGTGGTTTAGTCCTGTTCCTTTCGGGCCAGTTATTAAGTTACTGTGTTGACTCATAAGGGTTGTCCAGCCTCTCATAAAAACACAGGGGACCCTGCCTGCCATGGAGCCTGACTAGGTTAGGTTCTATCTGCCTAACTGTACAGGCATGGACCACTGTTGCTGGTTGCTAGGTTCTGGTCTGGTCACATTCAGACTGCTCTTCTGTGGCTGTGTAACATGTTCATAGCTGCCTGGGCATCCATGAAGCCCCTAGGGGGCTTTCTGTGGACAGGCATGGAGTGGGTAGGTGTTCTAAAAAAATCTACCCATTTCCCTGAAATTTCCCTAGGCCAGGAGTTCTGGTGTTTCACTGTACCATATACCGATTTAGGGTTATAGAGCCCGGCTGGAGTTGGCAGGTGGGTTCAGTACCAGCATCTGGGGATTGGTCTCCTATCCTCTGTGAGCTGTTGGTTGACTCTGGGCCAAGCCGCCTGTGGTCTAAACTGTGTAAGACCCCACTCATCTAGTATGCTCCATTTCTTGCTATCTGTGGCTCTATGTCAGGTCCCTGGTCTCTTTGCAGTAGATCAGATACAGTGAGGAGTAGGCACCACCATCTTGGAATCTCTACTATAATTTTCTTTTCACTCCCCTTTTAAATATATATATATATATATATATATATATATATATATATATATATATATATATATATTTCTTCATTCATTCATTCATTCATTAGACAAAACATGCACTTGAAGCAATGTACTTGATACAATTCTGACTATAATTGATCAACAACAACAGATGCAGGTTTTTTTTTTTACTATCGCAGAGGTTGTGTGAAGTATAAAAATGTGGAGCATACTCCTGAAGTACATATCTACAAAATGCCCCCATACCTAAGCCTCAGAAAACTTTGCTGAAGAGGGGGCAGAAAGATGTTATATGCCAGAGCATCATGGATTATGCTGTTAGATAATGTCTCCTAGTAATACACCCATAAAGTCTCACTAGTATAGCTTCTCAGAAGGCCTCAATCCTACACAAAGAACTATTCATTTCTGAGAAAATCTTGGTAAAAGTGGAGTGATATACATCCACAGAAAATGCATACAAATTGCTTTTTCAGTAACAAATACTTAGTGCTAACAATGTACATAATTTTAATATTTTTTATTTTTATATACACCTCTAAGTGACAGTAATGATGTGCAATAAATATGTTGACTTTGCTTCATTTCTTTTTTATTATTTTTTGTTTTGCTTTTCTTTGTTAGAGATGCTTTTTTTATTTTCTACCTACAAATAATAAGTAGAAAATGCAGCAAACAAATTGAACTATAAACTCATTTCTATATTAACATTTATACTATATTTTAACTTTTATTTTCCCTATCAATTAAAAAACTTCTATTTTCAGCAACCAGTATTTTTAATGTTACTATCAAGTACATATTGTTATTTATTATATCATATACATAAATATCATTTGATATATGTTTGACTGTATATTTTTCTTGTTTTAGACATGACTTTGTTATTTTCACATGTTTTTTCTATAAAGTTCTGATTTATTATGTAAATAAGAGATCTAACTTCTGTACACAAAGCTATACATAACTGTATTTACACTGCCTCTGTATTCTGGATTCCTTTCTCTCTTCAAATCTCTCTATTTATATACATTTCAATGTGTCTATCTATAGCTATCTCTAGTCTATCTATAAAGGTCTCTAGCTAGGCCTCTCTATAGTTTGCAATGTGGAGTTTGATAGCAACGGGCATTGGCTTCTATGAAAGACACACCTCAGTTGATCCTCATTTCCTTTTTAGGTTCACAAACACTGGCAGACTTAGAACCAAATGATATCTCAATGATTGATCTTCAAGATCAAAATAATATGGAGTGCTTTTTTTTTTTACAAATGCCTTTATTTTTTAGACATTCTATGTTGGAGTAAAGCAAAAACATTCATTCATATTCCATTGAAATATGATAGGTGAATAAAGTCATTTAAAAGACTAAAATGTGCACCAGATAATGTTCTTCCTAGTATGTGAAGGTCATAATGCTCTTTCAATTTGATTTGAAATGTCACTGGATTCCGACCATATTCTAAACTGAGAGTACAATTAAGAAAGTACAATCCAAATGAAAAAAACAATTCCAAGACATAACAGTACAGTGGAGAATATTTGTATTGAATTAATTGAATTAAATTGAAATTGAAATATGATCTCTGTTAACCTGAATAAAGTTTATTCTTAAGTTCACAGTGTGAATGTCTATTTTTATGCACAGAGGCTTAATATTTAATTGTTACCAACTGGTGATCAGAATGCTGCTTCAGCTATTGATGATATCTTGAGAATCTTTTTTCATGAGTATATAGATATCTTTACATATATAACGACTATTCATAAACCATAAACACCTTTTAATATGGTTAAAGTTTTCAAACAATTTTGAAACACAGAGCAACTATAAGTTTTAGATTTTTAAGTGAATATACATGCTAATAAAAGTGTTCAAAATAAGAATATCCTGGGGCTGGAGAGATGGCTCAGTGGTTAAGAGCACTGGCTGCTCTTCCAGAGGTCATGAGTTCAATTCCCAGTAACCACATGGTGGCTCACAACCATCTATAAGGTGATCTGATACTCTCCTCTGGCCTGCAGGTGTACATGCAGGCAGAGCTCTGTATATATAATAATAAATAAATTATAAAAAATAAATAAATAAATAAGGATGCCTTTAAAAAAAAAGAATATCCTCAATTTGTCGGTAGGAGAGAAAACAGGTGCAAGATTGTCTCCGAAGGAGGAAAAAACATACTCAGTGAGCCACCAGAGGGTTTGGCGTCCACTCACATAAGGGCAAGCAGTGCAGTCCAGGAAAATCATTCATGATCTTTGTCACAGCTAATCAGAGTGTCCAATTGTTCAGTGGTGCTGTAGGTACAGAAGAGAATGCAAATCCAGACTGACTTATTAATTGTTCTGGATAACTATGAAGTGTTCCCCATTCTTGAGTTGGCAAAACTCTTCACAATGACTGTTGGGTCAGTGAATCTTTCATGTGATTCCTGTGCTTACACAGTGCACAGACACTGGTGTCAGTCTTTACAGGCCCCTGTATGCTATTCCTCAAAGATCACCTGTACATTTGAATAACATTCCCTTCATGGATCCTGCTGTTACTCAAGAAAACATGGGGTGCAAAAGATGACTTCAAAACAGTAGCAGATCATAGAAATAATTAATAGACTAATTCAGAGATAGGATACACACAACTCATGTAAGAAGAAGACAGAAAAGAGAGGTGACTTAATATAAGTGCTGGGAGAGAGAAAGATAGGAGGCTGCTACACAGAGAAAGTGGTTCAGACAAAGGATTCAGAGAGATCAAGGTATACACATGTGAAGATGGAATGATCCAGATGATGAGAAGAGCCAGAAAATTAGAACATATTGTGGAAGTCAGTATGAGGCCAAGCAGAGCAATTCAGTCAGATTCAAAGAGTTAGTGAGTTTGAATCAATCAGCATAGAGAGGAATTTTGAGCTAGAACAGTTGAGTTTAACCAGCCTGTCAGAGTTCAGAAAGAATTAGAAAAGGGACAGTTACTTAGCAGTAAGCATCCAAGACAACAATTGCGTCTATTAAATAAAATATTATTTTACACCCTCCCTCTCCAGACTTCCCTCCCTCTTTCCTGGCACAGGTGTGTGTGTGTGTGTGTGTGTGTGTGTGTGTGTGTGTGTGTGTGTGTGTGTGTAGCAGAACCTGAAAGTCCGTGTATGAGAAAAATCCATAAACAATTATATTATAGTTAAATACAGGTTTTAATATAGAAATAAAAACATTAAGCAAACATGTTAATTATAAAAAAATATAGATAATGTTGATTGGAGGAAATTTCAAATAGAAGGATAAGAATCATTGTAAAATTTATTTATAAATGTAAATCTTGTTTGAAACAGATTAAGAGGTTATAAACAGCAAATAAGAAGTATATTAGGGTACAGAGGTTGGTCTGGTGCTCTGTATGTTTGAGCCTCAATAATTTATGATTGTTTACAATAAAGAAAACCTGGAGCCTTGAGTTGGGTAGGAAAAGTAGCTGGAGCTATTGTTTTTAAATTTTATCTCTATTACCTGTATTATCTGTAGGCCAAGCTAGTAATCAATTAAGACATAGATATTTGTTATATTTTAAAATAGCCTTAGTTAACCAGGGGCAGGGCAGATATCAATCTTCTAAACTACTTCCCACAGTGGGGCAGGCATGGAATCCCTTTCTCAATCCCATGCCATCTACTTCCAATAACTTCTATCAAGCTACCTCCCATCCATTATTCCAAACGCTTGCTCATGTTCTTTATCTGGGCTGGATTCTCCATCCACACTGCGTACCATGTGCTTTTCCTCCAGCTAACCCATGGCAGCCTTCCTCTTCACTTCAGGTCTCCTTTTCCTTTTCCTAGTGGCAGCCCTTCTTTTTTTCAGAACTTCTCTCTCCGAGCCCCACCTATCTCCTGCCCTGCCCAGATGGGCTGGCTTTTCATTAAGGAAAAGGTGGGTCAGACAGCAAGCAGTGATTAGCATAAAAATATATCAGATTATCCCCCAATGTCTCCCCTTTTTTGTATAAATAAAAAAGACCGTTTTCTAATATCCAACAAGTACAATTATGAGAAATTGTAAAAACCAATAGGTAAGACTTATACACATAATTTTTAATCAAAATGTATTTGGAAACCTTGTAGAAAATATTATCTATTCTATCTTGATAAATCTAAAGTTTTCAACCTAAATCAACATCTATTAAAGCTCAAATCTATCACCATAAAAGTATCTATCTAGACTTAAAAGTATCTTTTTAATTTTTAAATAACTAAGCTTAATTTTAAATTTAACTATCTGGTCTTCAACCCCATCAGAGACTTGAGAAGGAATAAATTCAACTACCTGAGTAAAAGTGAAGTGCAGGTTAACAGCTTCCAAAATGAAAAAAAATGACAGAGACAGTTTACTGCCTGAACAGACACACAAAACTGTCTATAATGCTGGAGCATCATCTTTAACCTTCTGGCCCAGTATATCTGACAGACATTTGTGAATCAGGAACCATTGAGGACTTGTTTACCTTGTCTTGGCAGAGTCTGGCTATCTACTCTGCCTGCATCCAAGCTTGCCCATTTTAGGCAGAACTCTGTCTGTGGGAGAAACAAGGACATTTTTGTCCTGTGGCTGTTTTACCACACTCAAAGCTATTTCCAAAAGGAAGTTCTTCAATGTTCATCATCTTTTGTGTTAGGCTGGGTATGGTGAGGAGTTACCCTGTCTCATTGTCAAAGAATCCTTAAAATAGTAAAAATATTTTTAAATGCCATATTCTGTCGGTCTCTGAAGTTTTTGAAGACCTTATCTATTTTATCACAAACATCTACAAAATTATCTGTTAAGCCTTGCATGTATATTCTTATACTTGATATGACTATGAAGTAATCAACAATTGATTTGTATTACTTAATTATCTTAAAAAGCCTGCACTAGCAACCATGTATGAATTGAGTTGTGTATATATAATACTTCATATTAGAGTAGAAATATAATGTGTGAAGATAATATTAAATTTTAATTTTATTTCAGTATATCAAAACTAAACTTGTTTTGCATTGATATACAAAATTCTATATCAATGAATCAAAATTAACCTTATCTGTGAGTAATAATTAAAGCTTCAAGTTGAGGCTTCAATAATCTACTTTTTGTCCTATCATCCCTATATATCTCTATACTCCCCTTTCTTTCTTTATAACCCCCATATCTATACTTTTTAATGACAATATACATCTATAGGCCAAGAAAACAACCAAAAACCTACCCAACCTCCCATAAGGGAAATAAGGAGTCTTTCTTTTAAAGTTTTTAAAAGCTGATTTGGGACATAGAATACCTGTAGGAGCCACAACAAAAAACAGTAATTAGGATCAAAATACATCAGATTATCCCCCAACATGGAATTTTGATGTCGGGGGGAGCTGTGGGGGGTGGAGTGGGGATGGGGTCAAAACAGAGACCATGTGGTGGAGTGCCGGGAGGAAGGAAGAGAAGAAGATAAAAGATAAAAGCATGTTCTGTTGCTTATGGTTTTTAGATTCAACGAAATTTCTTGAGTTTACATGATATATGAAAAGGAAGCTATACAATTTTATGTATTGATACAGAGAACAAAAATAATTCATTAATTGTTAATGAATAAAACTCAAACTGAACAAAAGTTTCAAAACCAGAGATAAAATTCTTGCACAGGAAACAGTAGGCAAATTTTGTTGTAATAGAAATTGATATGTGCTCTATATTTGACCACCTCACTTGGTGGGGAGGCCTGGTGGCACTCAAAGAAAGAGTAAGGAGGCTACCAAGATGAGACTTGATAGTCTGTGACCATATAATGTGGGAGGAGGTCCCCCTCAGTCATAGACCTAGGAGAGGGGAATAGGGTGAAGTGGGAGGGAGGGTACAAGTGATAGGGTAGCAATTGAGTTGTAATTTGAATAAATTAATTAAATAAAAATATAAAAACATTTTTAAAAATTGATGTACTATGTCATCTGTTGTTTATTGGTATTGGAGATACAAGAAAAGCTTAAGGCAGTACGCACTGGAAAGGAGGATGCATTACTCAAATGCAGATGAAATGAGCATAATCAGTGTTAATAATGGCCATCAATGTTCTAGAATTCTTTATGAATGGGAACACCATATTTCATGTCTGTCAACTCTTATGACCAAATCGTGTTGTGTATAACAGTCATGAAAATATACAAAGCAGTCTGTTGTGGATGCTGTTTTTAATCTGTACAGATCTGATATTTCATAGTATCTTTATGAGAAAACAATTGTTTTAACATTATTTCTTATGTAATGATAAATATAGAAGCCAATGAAATTATTTTGTACTAATAAAAATATGAGTGGTTAAAAATACAAAAATTTATGGAAAATTGTGGATGATCAAAAAAATAAGAGTCATAATAATGGCTCAATGCATTAAGGGATTTGATGCCGAGTGTCACTACCTGAGTTCTGTTCCATAATCCACATGATCTAATGAGAGTGCTTATCTGTGAAAGCAGTCTTCTAACTACCAGAGAGATGCTCCTACGATGTGTACATTAATTAATTACTTAACTAATAGAACTATTTCAAATTGAAATTAAGAAGGAATATTTTCTATGAAGAAAAAGTGCAAATATATGTAAAATAAAAAACATCTTAGATTTATGCTTTAAAAATTAATGTTACTATGTATCTACCATCTATCAATCATTTATTTATTTATTATATTTTATTTTGCCACTACTTTTTGAGATGAATTTTATCATATTGTTTCAAATTCAGAAAAATATTTTGTTTTTTATCCTAAAGCAATATTTGAAGTATAATTGTTTGATGAAATGTAAACACTATAAAATTTGGATGTTTATCAAAACATCACATCATAATTTCATTAATGGGGTCAGATAAAATAAAATTAATTAAATATAAATGAAATAAGTATTAACTTTTTAAAATATAAAATAAGAGTTTTGTGTTTTAAAATATTTTTGGCTATAATTTTCATTATTCATTTCATAAATATAACAAATATATGTGAATTTTCTGTGTATGAGTACAGCTAGATATATTTAACAAAAGTATTTGTGAAAATTTTAATCTTTAGAATATCTTTTAAAAGAAAAAGAATAATCTAACATTGAGAGTTTATTCTGTGATTTGTGTGTTAGCAAAGGTTGCAACACAAAATGTCAAATGACTTGCATTTTCTTTCTTGTTGAAAGCTTTCTCATGTGGAAAGTTGTCTTACACTGTGTCAAAAGAATAAGCTGTCAGATTGTTAATGTTTAATACATTCTGAGAATAACTGCCATGTACTATACTAATTTGACCTTTTCAGAGATCTGAATTTGATTGGATGGACATTTCTCTCCTATTTAAAAACTGAAACCCCTGTTGGGAAGAGCAAGAATGACCATCTGTTGAAATTCAGAATACTAAAAAGGTTAAAGTACACAACCAGAGACTCTCGAGTATATTTTATAATTACATTTTGCTACCTTATTTCCTGTCAAAGAGTGTGACAACTGCAGAGGATGGCGTGAAATCAATTTTCATTATTCAGAAGAAAAACACATATAAGGTGGGCATATTTTAATGTCACTTGACATTCATTGTCATCTCTTCTATGGATGCCTATGGAAAAATGCATTTTGGTTTTGCGATGCTGCCAGGGCATCTATACTATGGCCACTCTAGCACAAAATGACATTACAATGTGGTTCAGAAAGGCACAATCCAGGCAGAACGTCTATGCTGTGGAAAAAGACTACTATAAATATCTGCGCTTCATCAAATCTAAGGTGTAAGAATTATTTGTGCTTCAATCATAATCATATATAGTAATCATGTATTTGTAATATTGTGGAAACCTAAGTGAAAGGTCCCCCAGACATCTGACATAGCAGAAAACATATCCTTAAATTTAAAGCTGGGGCAATGGATGTAGCTGAATTATAAGATTTTTAGTGTATATATGCAAGGTCCTAGACTAAGCTGAAAGAAACACACACACACACACACACACACACACACACACACACACACACACACAGTCATGCATACACAAACAAACAAACCAAAACCTCATTAACAAAACTTAAAGTAGAGAACACAAGTCTTGGGTTGTTGCTGTTGCCTATTTTGGAGACAGTCTCGATGTATATGACTGGTTGGCCTGAAACTCACCATGTAGACAAGGATGGCCTGCAGCCCATACAATTCTACCTAGCTTTGTTCCCTGAGTGCTGGTATGAACATAGTCCTGGATCATGAAATTGCTGTTATTAATCATATGATTAATATGATAGTTTAATATTATTAAACTATCAACACCATTATAAGTATTTTATAGTTTTGGCATGCAAAGATTTTTATAGAAATTTTAATATATTCATAAAATGTGTTTCTATCAATAAATACAGATTAACAAAATTATTAAAGAAATCATTTTTAGAAGGATACTAGATATTATTATAATGTTTTAACAAGTGAAGAATAATAAGTGTTGGGTAAATTAAGCAATAGCTAAACAATTTATTAAAATTGATAATAATTTTTAAAAGTGTTTTTAATTACTGATGGAAATTATCATAGCTTATATATTAAAATTTTTAAACATTTGTTTTTGAATGTTGTAGCTACTTATGTTTAATGATGTAATTAATAGATAAGAGACCCAGCTAAGCAGAAAGCAAAGCTCTGTGGAAGAATCAAACCTACTGTAGTATAAGTGAGATGTTGTGTTACTATAGACTAGAGAGATTACAGAATACAAGTAATACGAAATTTAAAGAAAAATCACAGTACACCAAAAATACCTATACAAAATACAAAATGATGTGCTTCTATAAAACACATAAATGTACCTTCTGTGTTATATTATATAATATATTCTCATTTTTTAATAAATTTTCTAATAGCTACATAAATATTCACATTTATTATAAAACTGAGTGTGAAATATCTGTAATGCCTTTAATATGTTTGCCTATCAATTCTCTGTCCTTATCTGTCAATCTTATAGACATTTACAGTTTTCTACACGAATGAACATTAAAATCATGTTTCTAACTTCTCATGTATTGTACAATAAAAGGAGGATCGTGACTCTTGCCATCTGACATACCTGTAGGCAGATGTTTTGCAATTCCCAAGAGGTGGAGAAAATAAAACTCATGTACCAAATGTGAGGAAAGGAACTTTGTGCTTCGGTATTTCTCACTGCTGGTTGCAAAATTTTTATAAGACCTCATACATACATCATCCCAATATTATATAATACAACACTAAAACATTTCTTACTAGCAGTAGAGGATGTGACAGAATGTTCATTTCCAGTTCCAGCAATATTTTACATTAAACTTAAAGGGTAACTTTTTTATATTCCAAGTACTTGAAATCTCAATGTTTAATTTGTCTTAGCATGTTTAAATTATGCAACCTTTTCAGAAGAGGGAAAATTATAGTTCAAAAAAGAAATCAAATTTATAAACTTAAGATTATATTTGCATTGAGGTTTGTGACAATGCATTAAATAGAAAAGTATTTCAAAATAAAACTTGGAGTTTTGATGATAAGTCAGGAATACAAAAGGTCAGTTCTCCTTGAGAATACATATTAGAGAAACCATATTATGTGTGTGTGTGGGGGGAGATGATTAGTGTTTTAAAATACTCCAGAAAATAATAGCATTCATAGTAGCCTAAAATTGCAGTATCAGACTATATCTAACTGAGTAAGAGAAAGTGTACAATCAAAATGCTAAAACACTGCAAAACTAAAATGGAGAATATAACAAAAGAAGCAAAGATCTCCTGTGCTCATTGATTGGTCAGACTGATATTGTTAAAATGACTATACTAGTTGCCTACAAATTGAATAATTTTCTTATGTTTAAAAGCTGAGTAGTATTCTATTGTATCATAGTTATTTGACATCTGAATTGTTTCTGGTTTCCGGCCATTATGAACAAAGCATCTATGAACATAGTTGAGATAATGGGGCATCTTTTGTGTATATGCCCAGGAGTGGTACAGCTGTATCTTGAGGTAGAGCTTATTCTCAATTATCTGAGAAAACACCCGAGAAATTTCCAGAGAGTTTGTACAAGTATGTGATTCTCTGAGACATGCAGGAAACCTAAGACAGAGTAGACTCCAGGGAGGATATGAGTGTGAATCTAAATGTGACTCCTAGTAGCATGGGTCATGGAGAATGAAGAGGATGCCATCTAACTAAACATTACTCCTATTAGAAGGAAGGGAACACCAACCCACCTATGGAAAACTTAACCCAGGATTTGCCCTACCTACAAGATGTAAAGGAACAAGGATGGAGCAGAGCTTGAGAATCTAGCTGGACCTTAGCCTAAACTGAGACCCACCCATGGAAATCATCCAACCCATGGCACTCTTGACGATACCCTGATATACTTGTGAATAGGAGCCTAGCACGACTGCCCTCTGAGTAGCTCCACCCAGCAGCTGATGGAAGCACCTACAGAGACCCACAGCCGTATATGGATGGAACACATGGAGGAGTTGGGGAAAGGATGGAGGACTCAGAGGTGACAGGAGCTCAGTGGAAGGACCGATTAACCAGGGTCAAGGGGTTCTGTTGATACTGAGGCTCCAGCCAGGGACCATGCATGAACTGGACTTGGGATCCCTGAACCCATGTAGCTGATTGGGCAGCTCGGTCATTATGTGAGGGAAGTGGCAGATGGCTCTAACATGGGTTCTGTTGCCTGCTTTGTTTGTTTTTGTTAATTTCCCCCTGGCAGGGCTGCCTCACTGGGCCACAGGTGAAGGGGATGCTCTCATTCCTTGTGTGACTTGAAATGTGGGAGTAGGTGGGTGTGTGGAAGCTCCTTTTCTCTGAGCAGTAGGGGTGGAGAATGGTGGAACCAGGGAGAGAAGGTGGGACAGAGAGGAGAGGACATAGTGGAAGAAAAAAAGAGAGAAGAAAAGAAAAGAAAAGAAAAGAAAAAAAAGAAAAGAAAATGACTATCCTAGCAAGATTAAATTTAACCTCACCCTGTACACAAATCAACTCCAAATATATCAAAGCACAAAACATATGGCTGGATATCCTGAACTGGATGAATAAGAAAGTAAAGAATAGTGTAAGGCGCAGCCACACCCGATAATGGCGGCGACCATTACCACTTGGTGGCAACTGTTACAGTTACTACAGCTCCCGCACATGCGCAGACATAAGCCCTCTCAATTCACTCCTCCCAACAGGGGTATGCAAATGAAGTACTCCAACACAGCCTCTCATCTGCGGGCATGCTAATGCGGGCATGCTAATGGGACATGCTAATGAGACATGCTAATGAGGCATCTGAATGTAACCAATGAGACAATGACACGCCACATCCAGACAGTATTTAAGCGGTGTGCTCGCAGGCATTCAGGGTCTTTTGCTTCAGCTTCAAAGGATGCTCCCAATAAAGCGTGATTGAGAAGGATCCTGGTGTCTGTGTCGTTCCTGCTGGCAGGAGGACGCGACAGAATAGAACCAGGAGCAGTGGTAAAACTTGTAATCACAACACTCAGGGAGGTAGATGCAGGTAGATCTCTGTGAGGTCAAGGACAGCCTGATCTAAAAGCCAGTGCTGGACAGCCAAGGAAAGAGAGAGAGAGACAGAGAGAGAGAGAGAGAGAGAGAGAGAGAGAGAGAGAGACAGACAGACAGACAGACAGACAGACAGACAGACAGAGACAGAGACAGAGACAGAGACAGAGACAGACAGAGACAGAGACAGCGAGAAATATATAGATAGATAGAGACAGAGAGAGAGAGAGAGAGAGAGAGAGAGAGAGAGAGAGAGAGAGAGAAGGAAGGAATATGCTTGACACAGGAGATCGCTTTTGAAACAGGACCCAATATGCAGGCATAACCAATTATTAATAAATAGTTCTCTTGACACTAAAAATCTTCTGTATGACAATGATGCCATAATTTTACTGAAAGAGGAGTTTGAAAAACTAGGGCAAAATCTGAAAACTGAATACCTGACAGAAAGTTTGCATCCAGGATATAGAACTTTACACATTCATTACCAACCCCTGCCAAACACAGTTTTTTAAAAAATCCATCCGTAAACTAAACAGAATTCTCAAAAGAGGAAACACAAACGGCTGAGAAACATTTTTGATGATCATCAACATGTTTACTCATTAAGAAAATGTGTAAAAAAATAAATTGGTGTAATAGGGTTGGAACATGATTAGGACAATCACTCATTTTCTGAAATAACCTGCTGTACAATTATCAACCAGTGCTTGGCACATGTCTAGTTAGGAACATGTGACTAGACAGATGCTCAACCAAATGAAGAACCTAAAACTGTACTTTCAGTAAATAGAAATAGTATTCATTCTAGGCCTGATGATTTTTCATTATCCTCATAGATTAGTGTATCTATCAACCATCATGAGAAAAACCTCTGTTTACAATAAATGGTGGAAAATATAGTGACTTACATTTAGAGCCCTAAGAACTGAAATATCAAGCCCTAAATGTGACACCTATATCATATATTCAGGATTGCAGTGAAATTGACAGTGATTCTATCACATGTTCTCAATTTTTAATGTAGCATTTCTCTTCTCTTTCCATAATGCTTGCAAGATCTTGAATTTTCCTTAATTTAACAATGTCTGTCGGACACATTGGGACAGAAGGCTGAAAAAGGTATTCCAGCATAACAGAGTGTTGGGTGACTATCCATGTAGAAAACTGTCCCTTTCATCCTCTCATTTGGAAAGCTACTAACTTGCACTCCCGGCATACTCAGGTAATCAAGTGTATTCCTTCTCAAGTCTTTGATGGAGTTGAAGACCAGGTAGGTTTTACAATGGAGCGTCGTTGTTTGAGGGTTAAGATCTTTTTAGTTATAGATACATGTTGTAAGTTGACAATGACAAGATGTGATAGAAATTGATTTACTTTCAGAATTTTAGATGCACCAAGATAGGAAAGGTGTTTTCTTCAAAGTTGTCAATTACAAATAGCCAAAACACCAGGAATTTTACATTTATATAATTCCTGGTTGTGTCACGGTTATTCTTGCTGTAGATAGTTTATTGTATATATGTGTAATAACATAAATGTATATGTAAAAAATTAAAAAAAAAACAATGTACCATACCAACCACTAATACTGCTGCATACAGCCACTTATAAAAAATTAAATATTTTGATATAATTTCAAAATATTTGAAAAGCTTTCTATTTTCCGACTTTCAATCTTTACATTTTATGATTGTTATTTCTTAATTCCATCATGCAATGTTTATGCTATGTATTCAAATGAATAGCTTTAGCAGCTATCATTAATTTATCTCTAAGATACAAGTGTTCATTTTTTTTTGTGACTTGTTGATTTTGATCATAGATGATAACCAAGGTGCATTTAGCTTTGACTGATGTTCCCTAAAGTCATTCAAAACCAACATCCATTTCCACATAACTATGACCAACCTACAACTGAGATGAGAGATTATGGCATATTATATTAGTACCAACTTGATTTTCCACATCCTGTTAGCAGTAGGGCCATACTATGAAGTTCTTGTGGGCACCAAGATCAGTAGCAGTAACTTTTCTTATTTTGGTACCTATCAGGATAAGCTGGACAACTCAGAAAGTACTATCACACACTTGTCTTTGGAATTTTGATTTGTCAACCTCTAGATTCTGGGAAAAGAGGATCTCTGTTATGTAATAACAACATTTAAACTATTTTATTACATAATGAATATAGTATTTTGTTATTATGTTTATATACACATATATGCATACATATGTTCATCCTCAAAAACTCATGAAACAGTAAGGAAGATGAGACTTAAATGTTGTAAGGATCATAAGTAGAGATTAGGAGAATGGGAGAAAAACAGTGTCTTCTAGATACAACCAGACCATTGTACTCAAGAATTCACTGTAGCTATCACTGCGTGCATAAGACCTACACAAGGGCTGCCTCATCAACATTCCAACATGGAGTAGAGAATGTATCTATACCAAGTACCAATCCCTCACTAAAGAGCTAAATAGAATTGTGGGTAGCTAGTGGGGGAGAGACTCTGTTTTCTTCAGCGGTATGAGGCCTGGAAGGTTTTCAAGTATTTGATTGATTTCAGCAGCAGTTTGCCACAAATTAGAATCACTTGATTAGGTAGCCTCTTCTGAACTGCTCTCTCAACTTCCTTGATCAGTGTTGGAAATCCACTACTGTTATTGGTGGAACCTCTGGAAGGAGCCTAGATTTAAAGAAAAACAAATTTATCAGAAAGATTATCTCTCTTCTGGTTCTCAAACTTCTCTCTTGCTGCTGAATTAATCTGCTGGTGGTGCTTCTTGCACTGACAAAGGAATTGGCTTTGAAACATTGGAAATGACCATGACCGGTAGTTTGCTAGAAATTTCCTATAGCCAGATAATATCTGGCTATGAAATATAGCTAGAAAATAACTATAGCCAGATTAGAAACACTTAGGATTCTTGGACTGAGTAGTACTAGCTGTGATCATGAGTGAGAAACACTCATGGGGCACTGACCATTGAGGCATATGAGTCTCCAGATATGGCCAAGGCTCTTGCCTCTCAGGTGTGATTTAGCTGTTGTTACTATTGTAAAGATAAAACATTCATATTTATGCCCTAGACTTGGTTCGTAGAAAACCCTGACTAAACATCCATGATCCAGGGAATAAGCATTCACCCATGAATATGAGAGTAGGAAGAATTAGTATCCATGGGCTGGAAAAATAAAAGAAAGTATATTGGAGAGAGTGGTGTTGTTGCATTGGAAAGATATACAGGGTAAGTTTGGAGTGAATGTAATCAAACTTTATTGCATGCATATATTAAATTATTAAACAGTTAATAAACATATTTTTAAAAACAAAGTGAGATATAGTCAGAATCTGTAATTCTAACTATCACATGTTCAGAAGCAAACACTGTTATTGTGTCTCTTCATAGCAGTTCAAATTATAAATATATAAAATAAAATATCTTGATTTTAGTTCCAGAATGCTTTTTTAAATCAGCTGACATTTAAATATATAACATCTCTTTTTCATTTATGATAGTTTTACAAAAGCAGTAGAAGTGGAATTTGTTATGAATTTCTGAACAAATATTTCTTGGTTCACATTCATATAAATTGCCAGTTTTTAACCTTTCAAGATGAATGATAAATTATATCTCCCAAGTCAGCATTCAGCTAATGCAATTTTTCCTTATGATCAAATAGGCACTGATCATTTTACAGATTTTGTTTTATTACTGTCAGTTGGGTCCTGCATTTTTCTGAAGTGAAATAAAAATAAAAAAAGACAGTTGAAGTATTTTGAAGGATAATGCTCTTAAAGGTAACAATTCACTGTTGAGAACCCCAGAGAGATTGCTAACAAAAGATCAAGCTTGGGTCAATGCAAAACAATTTGTTTTCTCCTCCCCACCATTATTCTTTTGTGTGGTGCAGAGATGTGAAAGGTAAAGAGATTTTATCCTTATATAAGAACAGAATTGGACGAAATATTATAGCTATTCTTTGAAGTTGCTGGAATCTATTCCAAGTGCAAACATGTACACACAGCCATGCATGTTTGCCTCAACAGTTTTGCATTTTCGTGTTTCTCTTTTTAGAAATTAAGCTAAAATAAATTTAAAATAAATTAGAATAGAAGATATAAAAACATTTTTATATTCTCTCTTTAGCATCCAAATTTCTAAAATATTTCAAATATATATAATGATTTATTAGGAATCATGAACATGATTCTGACACAGTGAGTTTATTCAAAGAGGATATAAAATGGAGCTGAGCAATGTACAGAAATATACTGAGTTCAGAATTAAACATGTTTAAAAAACAAATTAAAGTTTAGTGAAGAACAAAAGACTATAATTATTGAGTGACTTGCCAAAATATGTGATTACTACACTTGATAAATGTGTTCTTTGCTAATTAAATATGAGTATAAAGTATATGAGAAAATAGAAATATGTTCTTAATACACTGAATAAATTTTTTGATAGCATTTCATTTCTGTACTGAATTAAAGTATAATTGTATAAATTATAGGAGATTCTGACTAAGTAGTCCATAATATAAATATTAAGGAAAACTCAGAGATGAAAAATTCAAGAAAATGATTAAGAACTGGACAATTGACAAACATTAAAGACCTATATTTTCACAAAACACTTAAATATAAAAATGAACATCAAGAATATTATATTCATAAATGAAGATATTTAAAAATATTATACTGCCAAAAAATATGAAACTTTCATCTCAAATTATAATAGGGTTTTAATAAAACCTCTAAACCATTTTCTACTCACAAATTAAAAATGAAAAATAAATATATGAAAAAATGAGAAATATTACAGGAAATTTATGGCATTAATCATTATAAGGAAAATTTAGAAATACATAATTGACAATATAATCGGATAATAAAAGACAACCAGAAGGAAATCATAAAATTTCAGACTGAAATATATTAACATCTTAAAATTATTCAGATTTAGATGGATCACTTATCACTAAAGCATGCAGTATATCAGATATAAATTATTAATTGAATCAAAATGAGAAGCAGAGAAATACTATGTTTTGCCTAATTGATACAGAATAAACAGCATGTCATTGCTCTTAAAGATTTGAGTAGAAATATTCTAAGTCCTTGTGAGTGAAAGATCAGTTACCAAAAATGGAAATTTCTAACAATATATGCTGTTTACCCATTTTGCTGATACCTACTTTAAGGAAATTATTGAGAAATATGGCAGTATTCCTATACATTGTCATCATAAAATCCAACTAACCATCTGGCAATAAAACAGTAAAAATAATTACAAACAAACAAACAAAAAAAGCAACTGAAGTAAGGAATGTGATCATCGAAGTGACACCTGTAAAGAAAATTATTAATGAACTAGTCCCTAGGATTTTAAACACATTTTAAGAACTTATGCATACATATGAGTGTTGGGAGTATGTTTTCCATATATCCATGAAAGTACTTGTTAAGTCTAGTACAGAACCTCATATCTGCTTGATGTGGAATTTATGGCAATTGCTTGCAAGCTTCTTGATGAGGGTACAGCACATATACATATCCATTTGCAGACAAATACATTTATATATTTAAAAAATCAGAAATATGTGACTTATGATTGTGCAGATAGCCACAGTAAGTATTAAAGCAGAAGAAGTAAATATAGGGTATTTAGGAAAATAATATTTGTGAGCAAAAAGTAAGATTAAAAAAAGTACAAGTTCCTTCATGTGGAAGGTATTCTGCACTTATTACTAAACTATATTTATGTGCATTGCTCTAATATATTGTCAAAGAAAAGAAACAAAAATATCAGAGTAGATATCACAATAATTGCTCTTCTTTGTGAAATGTTATCTTCATGAGTGTATAGAGGTATTTTCTAACTATTGTTTGTGTCAAGTTTATGTAAACCCAGCCTGTATAATATGAGTGTATAATAAAATAGGACAAAAAATGAATCTAATGTTTCAATTAACTCACAGACTTTAAGGGATTCATTAAGGATTGTGGTCAAATGCTTTATTTTGACTATTAATTAGGCATAATGCAAATTTCTTATTATTTGAAGCTAAAATAGGACATATAAGTTTTCTAGTAAATGATTATGAACAAGTCCAAATTTTGAATGAAGAACCAAATATCAAAACAGAAAAACAATACAATTTTATAGAAGAACAATAAATATGACTACCTTGTGCTGTAATCATATTTTAAATAAACATGCTTTACAGATAGTCTTTTGTATAATTAGATGGAACTAGAACAAATCACATTGTCATATATAAATAAACAGAACATAAAATTATGCAAGTAATTTTAAGCAAATCCATTTATATTAATGTATTTGAAGTTAGGATATAGCTTATAGAATTTATAGGTCAACTATTTTAATATACTTATGAAAAAAGTAACTTAAATAAGTGGTATCTTATTAAATTTATATAAGTAATATGCAGATGGAAAAATAAATGGAATTATTTCTTTTACAATTTCTCTATTTTTTCTCTCTATTCCAAAACATATTCTTCTGGTGTTTGGTATGTATCATAATATGTAAAATAAACTTTAGAACATGATAAAGAAGTTTCTGACTTCTATTCATATAGGAAAATTTGAATAAGAGACTACTGTACATGTAAATAATCAACCCTAACTGGACCATTCAGCTTTACTTTCAAAGTTCAGGGATTTTCACTGATGAAGGACAAGGCTGACTTGAAGAATCAGAGATGGTATATGGCTGTATCATATTTTTTTGAGAACCAACATAATAATTGTGCATATGGCCTTTCAGCATCAGAGAAAACACACACATCACCTAAGTAAAGTCAAAGAAGACAAGATGCCAGTGTTGTGGTAGGGAAGTGGCCAAGAGGTCCCTCCACTGTGAGAGGATCTGTTGGCATTTGACAGATTTTGAGAAAAGGATCGTCTGTCTTCTTTTTTAAAAATGTTTTGGCTTTCTGGTTGTTCAACCATACTCCAGGACATGCAGCCTACCCAAGAGCAGTTTGGCAATGTATATTGAATTCAAAAGGTTCAACAAAAGAGAAAGAATTTATTGTGAGTGAGTAATAAAATGATGGTGTGTCTGGGAGAAGATGGAGAGGGAGGGAATATGATCCAAATACAGTTTATGAAATTATTTAGAAGTTATTAAAAAGAAACACAAATTATCCTACACTTTTGTTCCAGTCAGTAAAAAGAAAGTAGTCTGATATTTGTTGTTTTTCACACACATTGTACATAAATTTGTTTATTTATATATTATAAATATATTATATAAGTATTTATTCTATATAAATTTAATATATATTTTATAAACTATAGACTGATTCGCTTCTAAACAATTTTACTGATCAATATTATGTCAACTACACTAGCTTGTGACATCTGCAAAGTGGTAACTTTAATTGAGACAATGCCTCCATCAGATTGTTCTGTAGACAATGATTATGGAGAGGGATTAGCTCACCGGTGAGTGCTGCTTTCCCTGGGCAAGTAGTCCTGATCTGTATTAAAGCAGGCTGAGCAAGTCAGTAGGCAGTCTTCTAATAAGGTCTTTGCTTTAGTTCTTGCCCCCAAGTTCCTTTCTTACATTCTTGCCCTGAGTTTCACTACTGATAGACTGTTATATGGAAGTGTTACATGATTGAAACTATTTTCTCCTTAAGTTGCATTTGGACATGTAGATTTATCACAGCCATAGAGTCCTGTGAAAGTAAACAACACAATTTTGTCATTTGGAATTTTAGGGTCCTGATTCTAGTGTCTGAAATCCATGTAACAGAAAGATACAGAGCTATAGGGAGACACATGTAGACTGTAGACTAGACACTTTTCACTTAGTTGTCCCATAGCTTAAAGCAGAGAACAGCAACATTTCTCATAATTCTCAGAAAGACATTAATGTTTCAAGTGTCATTTCTACTCCTGGGAAAATTTAATTCTAAATGACTTCCAGTGAACACTCTTAACTCCTAGAGCCATAACATCCAAGAACAAAATCCAACACATGACCTAGAAGGGGAAGTAAAAACATTTATTTTAGATACTGTGTTGAGTGTACTTCAATATTCTTTACTCCCAACAAATTGATTTGTTGTAGTATTGGCAGTCATCAGTTCTGGGTTGCTCTATCTCTGTGGATTTCACTAAAGAAAAGACAGTTTTGCTCTGCTAGAGCCTATCGACTTCCAAGGGAAGCTTCCAGTGATTGCATGCTCTATGCTGTAGACTGGAATCATTTTCTCCTCATAAGATAATAAAAAACAGTTACTTTATTTCCAGAACATCTAGTAAAATCATTTTTAATCTCTGTTAACAGTATACTACCATTAAATCATTTCTTTTTTTCTTTTATTAATTTATTCTTGTTACATCTCAATGGTTATCACATCCCTTGTATCCTCCCATTCTTCCCTCCCTCCCGTTTTCCCCTTATTCCCCTCCCCTATGACTGTTCCTGAGGGGGATTACCTCCCCCTGTATATGCTCATAGGGTATCAAGTCTCTTCTGGTGCCTCACCTTTGACCATGTCCCCTGGAGGGGGAGACCTGGTGGCACTCAGAGGAAGGACAGCAGGTTACCATTAAATCATTTCTTTGTATGACTTTTTTTTGTATACTTTGTTAGAATTCTTTTTCCTAAAATATATTACTAAGCAAATATCTACACCTAAAGCTGGCAATCATTGAGGCTATGTGTTTATACCTTGATGTCTGCATATTACTATTGGGAAACTTTCTATAACTAATGCCAACTTGATTTTACTCTGATGAAACTTCCTTACATACTTGTTCTAGTACAAAGACATTATCCCATCCAAAATTAACACATTCTATGAAGTTGTCTTTCCATAGCAATGTCAACAATGGCCAGCTAAAAAAAATTGTTAGCATTTCTCAGTTCTGTCTATCTTTCAAAAAAGTTTTCTATCAGAGATTTTAAGTTATAAATAAGAAAATATTTAAAAATAAATATTTGAAGCTGTAGTGAAAATATAAATATATTTTCAATAGGCTGGATGGGAAAATTCACCTGTATAATATTTAAACTTGAAAATAAGATAGCAAGATAATTTTACATGTATTTAATATAAAATTTATATTGGAATTTAAATTTCATGGGTGGTAATAAATATAATTAATTATTTTTGCTTATATGCATGAAATAATAAACTGTCTAAGCAGTGGCATAGTAAAACATATTATAAATTAACTGGATATGTCAAATTTTTAATTGTTTGGAGACTTTTCTTTACAAAATCAAAACAGCCACTAGCTGTACATTTTACAGATGATGATCACATAGAGAGGTTTTCTTCATCCATCTTAATATTTGACAGTTTCTTAGGATATTATCAAAGATAAGAGAATAATTGTCTCTTAGAAAATGTGTTTTTAAAACCTAATTCAACAAATGAAAGAAAATGTGACTTTTTGAAAGTATTTTTATTTATAGAAATGAGACTTTTCCTTAAGTATTTAAAGCTATAAATATATATTTCCTTATATCATGATTTGCTTAAATTTATTCTGATATGTGCAACTGTTATGCCCAGATTGCTAGATTTCCAAAGACCACTGAGTCTAAAGCCATATGCAAAAAACAAGAAACCTTTATTTCTGCAGAAATGCAGCATGCAGGGATCACCATTTAAATAAATGGCAACCTCAGGGTCAGCTCTTTTTAAGCATTTGGGGGAATTCCAAGGGAGAGTTTGATGACCTTTAACACATTTGGAGCATTCAAACTCAAAAAGCTCAGGCCGACTGAAAAAGTGCAGGCAACCTTAGCAGGTCATGAGTTAGTCATAACAAGATATTTTGAGAGCAGCAGTTAACTAACCCTAAGAAATCTGACCTTCCTCTGGCTGGGTGTCTATACCGTCTCTGAGTCACTGACATTTTCTGTGGTATTCCTAGTAACCCCTGGGCTCATTATGGAGGAATGGAGGCTGAAGGCTGCTCCAAGGTAATAAGAAACTAATGCCTGTCATGGTCAGCTAGATTTATTTAAGCAGACCTCCTCACAACTATCACAATCTTTACTTTTTGAATTTTTCCTAATGGTTTAGATTTTTTAAATTTTAATTTGTTTACTTTACATCTCAACTGTAGACCCATTCATTCCTCTTTGACTTCTTGTCACATCCTCTCTCCCTCATCCACCTCCCTGCTCCCCTAGTCCTCAGAAATGGGATGTCCTCCTTCCCTAACATCTGACCTCAGCCTGTCATGTCTTAACTGGACTGCCTGTGTCGCCTTCCTCTGTAGTCTGGCAAGGAAGGTTCACCAGGGGGAAGTGATGAGCAAGTGAGTACCTTAGTCCCTGTCAACAGTAGAACCTACTATCATATTATGGGACCCATAAACAGACTTTGCTGCCTATCTACCTCAGCTGAGCAGAGGGTCTAGGTCCACACCATGCATAGTTCTTGGTTGGTCCACCAGTCTTTGTAGCACCTCCATCCTCTGCCCAGATATTTTGGCTCCATTGAAATCCCTGTGGAGCTTTTGTCTCCGCCAGGTCCTTCTATCCCACAGCTCTCTCATAAGACTCCCTGCACTCCACTTAGAAGTTTGACTTTGAGTTTCAGTATCTGCTTAGAACTCCTGGTTGGAGTCTTTAAATGATCTCTATGGTAGACTCACCTCCTTTTCCTTCTGTTCAATCATTTCTAGCATCTATTTTATTTCCTCTTATGAATGAGAATTAAGGATTCTCCCTAGGGTCCTCCCTTTTATTTAACTTCTTTAGTCTATGTATTGTAGCATGGTTATCTGGTGTTATGTGGCTAATATTCACTTGTACATGAGTATATATTATGCCTGTCTTTCTAGGTCTGGGTTACTTCACTCAGGATGATCTTCTCTAGTTTTATACCTCTCCCTTATACTTAGTTTATATAAGGATTTGTCTATCTTGTGATTTTCTCAAAGACCTAGCTCTTGGTTTTGTTCATTTTTGAATTGTTCTCTTCATTTCTAGTTTGTTCACTGCAGCCAAAATTTGATTATTTCTCGCTGTCTATTCCTTTTTAGTGTGTCCATTTCTTTTTCTTTTAGAGCTTTTAGGTATGTTGTTATGTTGCAGGTATGGGATCTCTCCAATTTCATTTTGAAGGTGCTTAGTATTATGTACTTTCCTTTTAGTGCTGCTTTCATTGTGTTCCATAAGTTTGAGTATGTTGTGCCTTAATTTTCATTGAATTCTAGGAAGTCATTAAATCCTTTCTTTCTTTCTTTCTTTCTTTCTTTCTTTCTTTCTTATTTCTTTCCTTTTGTATGCAAAAGCAAAGAGCCTTTGTTTTTGAAACTTGATGACTCTAAAATCTTTACAATGCAGGGATCAGTGGTAAGAGGCTAAAGCTATTATTAGGCAGGATTTTTATTGTGCTTACCACAAGCAACAAGAATTTTAGCAATAATGGGGTATCACAGTGTGATTGGCCAAGCCTGGTTGTAAAAGGTTAAGCAATGTATCCCAGAGGTCACTGTGTAAGGAGTTGGTTAGTATCCACAAGTTTGCAGTCTTTCTGTTTTTGTTGAGTTCCAGCTTTAATTTATGGGGTTCTGATAAGATGTAGGACGCTGTTTCAATGTTCTTGTATATGGTGAGATTTGCTTTGTGACCAAGTATATGGTCACTTTTGGAGAAGGATCCATGAGGTGCTGAGAATAAAGGTATAGTCTTTCTTGTATAGATAAAATATTCTATAGGTATATATTATGTCCATTTGATTCATGAATTCTATTAGTGTCCTTATTTCTCCATTTAGTTTCTATCTCAATGTTCTGTCTATGAGAGTGGGATGGTGAAGTCTTCCACTATGAATGTGTTGGGTTCAATGTGTGATTTAAGCTTTAGTAAATTTCTTTAAATTTGTGGGTGCTCATGAATTTGTGACATAGATGTTCAGGACTGAGATGTCCTCTTGGTATATTTGTTCCTTTGGTGAGTATGCATTGTCCTTCCTCATTTCTTTTGATTAATTTTGATTAATCATCTATTTTATTAGATACTAGAATGGCTACTCCCTTCCGCTTGCTTATTGTGTTGTTTGCTTGGAATAATTTTTATTTTTGTACCCCTTTACTCTGAGGTAATGTCTATCTTTATTGGGTGTTTCTTATATGCCTGTTTTCACATCCATTCTGTTAGCCTGTGTCTTTTTATTGGGGAATTGAGGCCATTGATGTTGAGAGATATTCATGACCAGTTGTTGTTCTTGTTTTTTTTTTTTTTTTTTTTTTTTGCTTTTCTTTTTTTTAATATTGGGAGAGATAGATAGATATATATATATATATATATATATAGAGAGAGAGAGAGAGAGAGAGAGAGATTCCTTTCTTTTAGTTTTGCTGATGTGGGCTTAGTTTTTCTGGATTCCTTGGCTTTTAGGGCTGAATTTGTGGCTAAGTATTGTTGAAACTGATTTTGTCCTAGAATGTCTTGTTTTCTTCATCTATGATGATTGAAATTTTTGCTGTGAATAATAGTGTGGGTTGGCGTCTGTGGTCTTTTGGTGTCTACCTGATATCTCCAGGCCCTTGTAGGTTTTAAAGTCTCTGTTGAGAAGTCAGGTGCAATTCTGATGTTTTCCTTTATATGTGACTTGGCCATTTTTGTTGCAGATTTTTATATTCTTTCATTATTCCCTACATTTAGTGTTTTGATTACTATGTGTCAGAAGGATTTTCTTTTCAGGTCCATTCTACTTGGAGTTTTGTAGGCTTCTTGTATGTTTATGGTAATTTTTTTCCTCTAGGCCAGGGATGTTTTCTTCTATAATTTTGTTGAAGGTGTTTTCTAGGCCATGGATCCTGGAGTATTCTCTATCTTCTATTCTTATTATTCTTAGGTTTTTCTTTTTATAATGTCCAATATTTCTTAGACATTTTGTTTCAGAGAACCTTTAAGCTTTTAAATTTTCTTTGACTGAGTATCAATAGCTTCAACCTTATCTTCTATACTTGGTATTCTCTTCTAAATCTTTTGTATTCTATTGATGCTGTTTGTGTTTGCAATTTATGTTCTCTTCTCTAGGTTTTCCAACTCCTGGATTGCTTCATATTATTTTTTTGTTATTTGGTTGGTTTTTGTTGTTGTTGCTTCTAATTCTGTTTTTAGGACTTGAATAGCTTTACTCATTTAGTACTCCCTTTTTATTGTAATTTTCTTTAATTTATTATATGATTTATTCAATTCAATTTATTCAATCTGGTGGAATGTATTTTCCTGTTGCTGCTGTTGTTGTTGTTGTTGCTGTTTGAGAGATTCATTTTTCACCTGCAAGGCTATCGTTTCCATCATTTTAGATTTAAAATCTGCTTTTTGAGATTTGTGGATGTTAGTGTTTCCAGAGTTTGCTGTGTTAGGACCATTGATGGTCTTACATGGCTCTGTGTTTTGTTGCTTATGTTCTTATTGTGGCCTCAGGCCATCTGGTTTACGTCCTAGTCATAGTCGCTCCCTCCTCTCTCTGCGTCCCACTCTCCCTCACTGTTTCTTCCAAGCCCATTTCCTACTTCTCAGAGAAAGGAGCCATACTTTGTACCAACCACTTGATGTGATATCAAGTCACATCAGGATGGAGGGCATGCCCTTCTCCTGTGGCTCAGCAAGGCAGCCCCATCAGGGGAATGAGAAAAAAAATATGTAGCAGTGTACATGTCCGTGACAGCCTGCAATTCCATCACTAGGTTACAAACATGATGACCAAGCAGTCTATCAGCTATTTCTGTGCAAGAGGTCCAGGTCCAGCCCAGGCATGGTCTCTGGCTGGCTCCCCAAACTTCATATTCCCCCAATTGAGACCTGTTATTTTGCTCTGTCAGTCCTCTCACGGACTCCTGTCCACTCTGAGTCCTCTATCCTCCCCCTTCCACTCTTCCCTAAGACTCCCTGTACTCTACCTCATATTTTTCTGTTGGTCTCTCCATGTTTTTCTATCAACTGCTGGGTGGAGCCACTCAGAGAGAAGTCATAATAGGCTCCCATCTGCAAGCACTGCATAATACCCTACAATAGTGCCAGGCATTGGTTGTCTCCCATGGGTGGTTCACAGGTTGGAAAAGGCATTGGATGGCCATTTCCTCAATCTCTGCTCCCTCGCTGTCTCTGCACATCTTTTAGGCAGGACAAGTTCTGGGTCATAATTTCCATGAGTGAGTTGATGTTCCCTTCCTTCCACTAGGAGTCCTGTCTACTCAGATGTTATCCTCTTCAGTTTCCATGATGCCTGCTATGAGAAGTCACAGGTAGACTTAACCTAATATCCTCCTTGTAGCTGTAGGTAGCTTGTCACAAAGAAGTTCTTGCTCAAAACACTAGTCAGAGCAGTAAGACATTTAATGGAGATTAAAGTGACGCAAGTTGTGTGGAGAGTAGGGACTAACTCTGAAATGAACTATGGTGTCCCCTATTTAACCACTTCCCCTTGCTGGGGAGGCCCAGTGGCATGTATGGTTACCAGCAAACCAGGAGGAGACCTAATAGGCTGTGATCATATGGTGAAGGAGGAGGTCCCCTCTGTCACAGACATAGAGGAGGGAAATGGGGAGAAAGAGGGAAGGAGGGGGGAATGTGAAGATACAAGTGAGAGGAAAACAATTGAGACATAATCTGAATAAATTACTTAAATAAAAAAAGGTAGAACTCAAAGTCTCACTATTCACAGTTTATTTGATAATATACATAAGTTATACCAAAAATTCCACCAGAAAATTTCTACAGCTTATAGACATGTTCAAGAAAGTGAGTGGATACAAGATTATTTTAAAAAATTATAGTCCTCCTGTATACAAATGACAAACAGTTTGAGAAAGAAATTAGGGACACTATACCATTCACAATAGGCACAAATAATATAAAATATCTTAGTATAAATCTAATCAAGTATGTCAAAGGCCTATAAAACAAGAACTTCAAGTCTCTAAAGAAAGAAACAGAAGAAGATATCAGAAGATGGAAAGATCTTAGATGCCTGTGGATCTAGAGGATCAACATAGTATAATTGGCCATCCTGCCAAAAGCAATCTACATGTTCTATGAAATCCTCATCAGAATACCAACACATTTTTTGTAGACCTTGAAAGGACAATTCAAAACTTCAAATGGAAAAATAAAAACAAAAACAAAATAGAAATGAACATAAAAAATTCATAGTAGCTAAAACTATCCTATCAAATAATAGAATTTCAGAAGGTAACTCCATCCTTGACTTCAAGCTATACTACAGAGCAATCATAATAAAAACTGCATGGTACTGGCATTGAAACAGATTGGTTGATTTGTTGATCAATGGAATAGAACCAAGGTCCTAGAGATAAACCCACACACCTATGGACCCTTCATTTTTGGCTAAGGAGCCGAAACAATACAGCGGAAAAAAGAAAGCATGTTCAAAAATGGTGCTGTTATTACTGTATGTCTACATGTAGAAAGTAGAAAATATATTCATACTTATCACCATGCACAAAACTCAAGTCAAAGTGGATAAAAAGACCTCACCATAAAATCCAGAGACACTAAATCTGTTAGAAAAAAAAGTGAGGAAGAGCCTTGAACTCATTGGTACAGGAGACAATTTCCTGAACAAAATACCAACAGCTCAGGCTCTAAGACCAACAGTTAATAAATGGGGACTCATGAAAGTGAAAAGCATATGTAAGGCAAAAGACAGTTTTAATAGAATAAAAGTACATCCTACAGATTGTGAAAAGATCTTCACCAACAGTACATCTAACAAAGGGCCAACATCCAAAATATATTAAGAACTCAAGAAATTAAACACCATCAAATCAAATAATCCAATTAAAAATGGGTATAGAACTAAACAGAAAATTCTCAACAGAGGAATATCAAATGGCTAAGCCAAGGAGCACTTAAAGAAATTCTCAATACCCTTAGTCATCAGGGAAATGCAAATCAAAATGAATCTGAAATTTCATCTTACACCCATCAGATTGGCTAAGATGAAAAAAAATAAGTGACAGCACTTGTTGGTGAGCATGTGGAAAAAGGGAACTCTCCTCCATTGCTGATGGGAGTACAAAAAATTACAATGACTCTGGAAATCAATCCGCCATTATCTCAGAAAATTGAGAATATCTCTGCTTCAAGATTTGGTTTTGGCAAAATTTAATAAAATACCTACAAATATATATATGCATTAATGGGCACATCTAATTACTCTTTGTCATCTTTCCTTCCTCCTGTCCTTGGATGTCCTCCATAATTACAAGTAACTATTGTAGCTTCATCTTGTGAAAAACCGTAAGTAAAAAGACTTATTTTTCTGTGTGTTCTTTTCAAATTTAACATGTTATGGCCCATACCAATCAATTTTCCTATATATTTCAGATATTCATGTTTTTTTATGTAGAAATGATAATCTATGTGGTAGAAATAAGAGTTGGAAAGTAACATGTCTTACACATTTATTTGTAACTCTATTTCTACACTATTCTCTATTTTTGCCACCTAATATTACTTTTACAAATTTGAGCATGCAAGTATATCCTTTTTTTTTTCCTTTGTCTTTATTTCAATTACTGTGGATGCATAAAAGTCAGATAGCAGGATCATTAGGATCATTAAATAGTTTTATTATTACATGCTGTATTCTGTTTGTTGTTATCTCCATAGTGTCTCCTTGCCCAGAGTCCACCCATCAATGAAGCATCATCTGTACTGGGTTGGTCTTTTTGTGATACGAGTGGCTTTGAGTCTTTTCTCCTTGTCTGAGTAGCTACAATTCCAAATGGAACTTTGGTGGTATTTTTACTTTCACTTGACATTGGATTTCTATGTGGATTGAGATGATATTCACGTCACCCTAGGAAAAGTGTCATTTGACATTCTTTCAGCAACACTAAGGTAATTTTATAGCCTTGAAGCATTTTTTTTTCTGTTTCAAGAGGGTATGAATTAATAGAATATTAATAAAAAGAAAAGTAGCCAATTTTCCTTTAATTTATTTGCTTATACATTTACGTTTCAGCCAAATGTAAATTGTTTTAAATATACATTCAGAAAAAATGGCACGATTAACCTAACACTTTAGTCAATCCAGTGGGCATTTTGTTATTTCTGTTAACCTTTCCCTGTGCTCCACTTTCACTGACATGTTGTTCCCTAACCAATTTTTCTTAGATACGTCACAATTAATTTTCAGTTAAATATTTATGTTTACCCATTGCCAGCAATGAGACTAGAAAGAGAAGAAAATGAAAATTCCTACATGGTTTGCTTGTGATTTTTTTCCCAATGTATCCTGGCCAAATAAATACTTTTAAGGTGCTTTTCTCTTTAGCAGTCTCTAAAGCTTTCAATTTCAAGGCCTTGATTCTATTTTTGACTTCCATTTCCTGTTCTCCATGGCTTTTATTTAATCTGTTTTCAGTATACTTTTTCTTATAGTAAACTAGAGAAAAATATAATCTATTTTCCATATTGGTCTGTATTAAAATAGTTTTTATCCACTTTTAAAAGCACATATACTATTTTTATAGTTGAGGAAAATACAAATAAAAAAGAAAAGGGATAAGAAAGAAAATAAATAAAACGTCATGTAGGATATTCTTTTGGGAACGCATGTCAGTAAAGAAATGAAAATATATATGTGTATATATACGTTCTCCAAGAAGCCCCTATTTCTTCAGAAATGGAAATAGCACATTTTCTTTTTAGAGATTGCATATTTTAGTTTTCTTTAGAAGAATAACTGACCCTTCCAGGAAAATCTACTAAAGAACTTTTTTAAAAATTTGTTTGTGCGTCTGTTTGTTTTTTGAGACAGGGTTTCTCTCTGGCTGTCCTGGACTCACTTCATAGACCAGGCTGGCCTCGAACTCACAGAGATACACCTGCCTTTACCTTCAAAGTGCTGGGATTAAAGACATTTGCCACCAAGCCTGGCTCAAGTTTTTTGTTATGGTAATTTACATATTTTAAGGTTTCTTTACACTGTCAAGTTGTACTATTCCTTTTACTTTTGAAGCACTTTTAAGTTTTCTGCTGGTTTAGAAAGTTTTGCTTTATTTTGTCTGTAGTTTTACTTAGTGAGGATACCAATTTGTGTTTAATTCATAATTGTTAATTTGTATATCAAGTTCAAATGAAGTACATTGCTTTGAGTTCTACATATATTTGTATTTACATATCCATTGCCTGATTCATTTTGAACCTATGGTTTATAATATGCCATATTTACAAATAATAGAAAGGAAAGTTATATATTAACAGTATATCATACATATGTGTCTTTGCTTTTTTAAATATATTGTATTTTATATTATAATATACAAAAAAGTTGAGAAACATTATTCACAGCAATAAAACTTTAGAAAATAAGTTTTGCTTTAAGACTTCATGGAAAATTATTACTTCTTGTTGTCATCTAGAAGGACAGATATTGAAATGATTACTGAGAATGACATTACTAACCATAATAAAAATTTAACCATTTAAAAAATGATTCATACTATATATTCTTGAAATATTTTTTATAATTCTTCTTACAAAATTATATTTTTTTGCTAGATCATGTTCAAATAATTAAAAGAGCTTGTTGTTTTTGCAGAGAACACAATAATTATTTCCAGAATCAATTTCTTGTTGTCTACATCCATGGGTACTTGAATTCACATGTGAATAGACAACCACCAAATATACACATAATTAAAAGGTAGTAATATGTTAAATTAATATTTATGAGATGTATAATGTTAATGCAACAATAGTAATATGAGTGTTGTACTCCTATGTCATATCTCATTTAACTGTGCACACTTATCTACTTTTATTCTGTACTTTGTTTAGTAAAGCAGTAGATTTTAAGAAAATATCTGCTCTGCTCTTGCTTTTCTGCTTACAGAGGATTTATTGGATATATTTAGCTCTCAAACTTTGAATCTACATGAAGTTCTTGTGTTGGAATGAATGTCTGTAATACAGAGCAAGGACCTTTTTCCTTACAATACAGTATCATAAATAAAGAAGTTATGAAAAATTACATTTTTGAAAACTTGATCATGCTATTCATCTTTATGGAAATGTTTATAACTTTATGTAGTATTATAACATAACATTCCTAGAAAAGAATGTTATAGTGTGTCCTCATATGTCCTTCCTAGGCAGCTGGGCATGGTACTGCATATCTTTAACGCTAGCATTCAGGCAGACAGAGTCAGATAGACTGCTCTGAGTTCAAGGCCAGCATGTTCTATTAAGTGAGTAAAAACAGCCATGGCTACACAGAGATACCTTGTCTTGGAAAACAAAACCAAAAGTCCGAATTACTCAAATTATGAAAGACTGCAATGGGAAAATTTGGAAATTTTCAGATAATTAAACAGAAACTATCCATATTAAAACATTTTAGAGCATAAACACCTATCATTAATATCAAAAGTGAACTTCCTAGAATTCTTTTAGTGACTATAGACTGCTTGGTGAAATACAGACACAGCACCACATATCAATTCTCTGAAAATACATTTGTCCTTGTCACCAAAATTACAGTTATATTTTCTTCACTGCAGATTATTTTATCTCTTTTGACCATTAAATAAAAGAAAAATCTAACAAAAAAAGAAAATGCATATATTTCTTGTATCATTTATCCTTAGCATTTTTCTTGTCCTTTGAAACCACTAGACATACTATTGACAGTAAAAGTAAATACACAAAAATTGGAGGAAATGCATAAAGTCAGAGGACTAGGAAGAAAGGAGAGAAATAAGAAATATTTGTATGTATGGTTCTATGGCCAGATCTTGACAGAACAGTTTTTCTTTAAACCAGGTGTGTTGATGTGACATAACTAACAATACTTTAGGGCTTATTTTAATCCATATATACTTCAAATAAGAAACACTTACAAAATTAAGTGAAACAACAAACACTTTTAATATTCTTTAAGATTTAAGGGAAAAGAAGTTGTAAAACATAATATACATACATTTCTTCAGTAGTTATAAACCAAAATGTCATTGCTTCACTTCAAGTCTGCAAACGCATGCATGCTGCTGTTGGTAGATGTTGAATCTGTTGACCTTTGACTTCATGAGTAGACATGCTTGGTTTTATTAAATAGAATCAAGAAAACATACATGCAAAAAAGATTTTCTGACCACGTAATTATTACCAAACATTCACCTTTTATACAGCAAGTATGGTTATGGAATAAATATTAGTTCAATCACTCTGGTAAATCTTAGAAGAAAAATGACATAGATATACTCTGTTCTCTGAAATTTGGAAAATCCATGTGAAGGTTCCTATCAACTAAATAAAATGTAAGAAAAGCAAATGTATCATGACATAATTGAAATACTGTACTGATGGCACAAGACATGCATATTTTGTTACAACAACTGTCAGATGTCTTTGAAGAAGCCCATACAAAAATTCTCTCATTTATGTGCACTCACAAGTTGTACCACCCACAACGTGCTGTTACTCAACCTCTCTTAATTATAATCACCATCTCACTGTCTTTCCAAATTGGTTCAGCAAAGGACTCTGAGATGATCAGGATTCACCTTACGATTCAGCTGTCATCGAACGATGGCCATGCTTGAGTATGATGACGCCTATCTATCATTATTTTCATGTTTAATATAAATGTTATAATCACTTGAGCAATGAAAAGCAATATCTCATCTCTTAAGCCTGTCTTGCTTAGCCTCACACATGGAAATGTGGTCATATTAGACTTTCTAAACTTGTCAGTGACTTAATTCTATAAAATAAATTGGGCATCATAATACCTGTGGATGAAGGCAAATTTTGTGGATTATGTACAACATATTCCCCTGGAGCATTTACTCCAATATTCCTTACTAAAATCACTTCTAAATCTGAATTTGTATATCTTAACTAGGTGAGAATTTTTAGCATGCTTGTATAGACAATTCCCAGTTTTTCTGACCACTTTTCAACAAAAAAAAAAATCTGACCTAAATTATTCCACTAAATTTCACTCTCATAAATGCATAGATTACTATGCAGATTCAAATGATATTACAAAGAGAATACATATTGGTTTCTAGAAATAATGTCACACCTGTCATGTTTCAATAACATATTAAATAGCATAACTGCATTTATGTATTTTATTGAAATTTGGTTGTATAAAATAGCCTACAGATATATTTTTTATCATAATGACATTTGTCATTGTCCCATGGTTAATTCTAAATAAGTGACCTACATTATATTTCTATGGAAACATAATTTATTCTTTCAAAATTGAGTAACTTCAGACACTATCCATTTACTCTCTAACAGTTTCTATGTGTCAGAGATCTATTCTGACAAGCTGGGTCCACAACTTCTGAGTCCATCTCAGCATTGCAAATTTGGTCTCTTTCCAGACTATGTCATCCACACAGAGGCCTAACTCAAGAACGATGCACCTGCCAAGTCTGAACACATGGTTACTCCTTTGGCAAGACACAAAGTGGCTGTTGAGCTGAGAACTTCATATTAGCTGTCAACTAAAAGGATCCTGCAGGTCTTTAACTCAGAAGGAAAAAAGAAAATCCATGAAACAAATTTGAAAAAACTAAATTTACATTTGCATTCCATTATATCTGACATGCTTGGTTTATTATGATCAGAGGGTTGGATTCTTCTGCCATACTGGTTTGTATGAGGACATTCACTCTAGGGAGTAGAAATATCCATGAGCTAGCTAAGTAACTATCACAAGAAGTTTCAAAATCTGACAAAGTATGTATACATATGGCGCAGTAAAGGCTTATAAGAATAGAAAACTGCTATGGATTTTTGAAATCATTAAAGACATTATTTCTGTGTTGTTTTATGCCAATAGCAAGAAAAGAATATACTATAAAAATAAGTTTAGATTTTAATATAAAGTTAAGTTTTCATAGCCTCTGTCACTGGTGTTCAACCTATGCGTACAGACCAAAACACACACACACACACACACACACACACACACACACACACACACACACACGTGTATATATATATGACACAATTATGTTCTGTGTTCTATATAGTATTTTCAATTCCTCAGATGGAACTAAATATTTTAGGTCATTTTCTATTAGGACCTATGAATACTACTATTTTAATTTATCTAATACAATTATTGTATTTACTTATGTAAAATTATCATAATTAAACCTCTTCTTGAATGGCAATTTAGATTATTTTAGACAGCATAATCCCTTGGATTTCAAGATAATCTCAAACTCACCACATAATCATTGACAACCTCTTGTCTCCTGGCTCTACCACCTCAGTGCTGGGATTTATGCTGTGCCATCAAGCTCATTTTATGTTGTGTTATTTATGTTATGTTTTACAAATTCACCAGGACTTTATGCATGTTAAGCAAGGACCATACCAATTGAACTAAATCCCTATCTCTCAAGAATAAGCTTGTCAATCAGTTGAAAATATAAACTTCACTTTTGTTTTGAAAGACATTGCCAAATATTCTTCAGCAAAGTGTCCAACGTGCCCTACAAAAATGATAATATAAAAGGATGTCTTTTCTTCTAAACTCTTGACAGTATTGTAAATTCTACAAATGTTTTATTCTTGGCAAGACTGATTACCCAATCTGATATCCTAGTTAGGTAGTATATGTTTCTTTCATTGTGTTTTGTTAGAATTTAATAATTCCTACGTGTTTTGGGCTTTCTTTTTAAAACTGTTTACTTTTTCTGTTTTTTTCTTTTCATTTTCAATTGGTGTTGATTTGTTTTTTACATTACTTATATGAATCTTTAAAATATTTTCTCAAAAAGAGGTATTGCAATATATTCACACTCTACCATGTTCTTTTTTTGATATTTTAAAATTTATTTTTTTCCTTTTTTTTATTAATTAATTCTTGTTACATCTCAATGGTTATCCCATCCCTTGTATCCTCCCATTCTTCCCTTCCTCCCATTTTCCCCTTGTTTCCCTCCCCTATGACTATTCCTGAGGGATATTACCTCCCCCTGCATATGTTCATAGGGTATCAAGTCTCTTCTTGGTAACCTGTTGTCCTTCCTCTGAGTGCCACCAGGTCTCCCCCTCCAAGGGACATGGTCAAAGGTGAGGTACCAGAGTACGTGTGAAAGTCAGACCCCACTCTCCACTCTACTGTGGAGAATGTTCTGACCATTGGCTAGATCTGGGTAGGGATTTAAAGTTTTACGGCCTGTATTGTCCTTGGTGGATAAATGGATTGAGCTAGAAATGATCATAATGAGTGAGTTAACCCAGAAGCAGAAAGACTCAAATGGTATATACTCACTTATATCTGCATATTAGCCCAAGGGGCATGTCCCACGAAAGCCTTCACTTACCAGGAAACTGAGACAGAGGGGAGGGCATTCTACTGGGACTCTAGATGTACCATGTTTTATGTTGTTCCTTATTTGCAAAGCATTTAAAAATGAGCAACAATAATCAGTAATCTTAGAACTGAATATTAATCCCTGAATTTCAGCTCTGGGCTGGCAGTGTTGCAGGGAAAGTGATCTGGGTACTTGGCTGTTTGTGGAAGTCTGGGTAGGAAGGTCAGCAGGCAGCCTCCAGCCTTCTGTCACTTCTCTTAGCTCCTAGCTCAAGTACAAGATCAACCTGGACTCCAGTTGCTCTCTTTACAGAACAGCTTCTCACTAATGACTGAGTCATCAGCCTACATCTGACAGGCTACAGTATCACCTGCTCTGTAGCCCGAGGACTTACCACACTTAAAGCCTTCTTCTAATATTGTACGTAAGTGTAGCATTTCGTTTTACTCCATACTTTGTCTCATCTACTTCCCAAAACAGAATATAATATATGTCAGAGTTACTATCAACAATAATTTTCAATCTAATTCCCAATGAATGGTTCCTTTCTTTTAGCTGCTCAACTTTTAGGTTGGTGCTGTAGGAAGTGACTTCAGAATATTAAATTATTCTGATGCTGATGTTGGAAACTTCATTTCTTTTTTCTTCCATTTATCCTTCCCTTTATCCATCTCCACTGTTCCTTTTATATATCTTTCTCCCTGCATGTTTATCTATCTTTTTCTTTGATAGTAAGTTTATTTTATTCAAATATAGAGCTCATATTTCTTAGCTTTTGGCAAAGTCCATCATTTATTGCTGAAGTGTTCATCACTATTTCTTCTATACTCATGTTCTTTAATTTCAATAAAAATATATTTCTACATTTCACCATATCTTCAAATTAATATTTTAGGTGGTTTTAACATATATATGTATATACACACACATATATATATATATAATGTTGCATATATACCTACATGCATAAATCCAATGTACTTAGTGCATATAATGTTACTTCTATGTATGTTTCAGGGCTGACTGTTTGTTGTTGGATAACCAGTTGGTGTGATCTTCCCTAGGGAAGATTATTTCTCCCATTCTCATCATTCTTTTACACAGCTATCATTCTTTGTATACTACTTAGCCCTCTTGGGATCTATCCCATCCAATTTACAATGCCTATTTTTCTTTTCTGTCTTCAACTCACCAGTTTTTAAAGACCCAGTTCTTCTTTGTAAAGGAAGAAAGACCAGAAAAGATATTTGGGTAGCATGTCCTCTTTATGGGAATGAGAAACTATCCCCACAAAATGTTGGTGGGATAACCAAGTTGTTTGTCTAGTAGGACCTGAACAATACATTACAGACATCTGATGCCTTCTGATTGTTGCAAGGTGGAGGCCACCTCAGTACACACAGTTATTTTCAGAGTAGCCACTGCTAGAAAGCTAGATATTGATCCTAAATAATATAACAAAATAATTTGATTAAACATCAAGCTGTGACTACAACCTTCCTGTATCCCCCTGCTAAAAGTTGCATGCTACTGTAAAGCATAACTATAAGCTAGCTAGAACCCACTTTGAAAAAAAAATCAATGTGCATCACTGACTTCTCTTGCTTAGGTTAATTTTCTTTTGATTCTTTCTACATACTCCACAAGTATATGTATGGCAGTGTAATGTGCATTTTTAGTATTTATGACAAATACCAATGCAATTATTTTTCCATATCCTCATGTGCTGTGGAATGCAAATTCAGAAGAGAACTGAGACATATGTTAAAAGAAAAATCACAAAAGAAACTTCACTTCTCACAGATAATTAGTGGTAAAACACAACTACATCCAAGGTTTGCCATATCCCAGGCAGAACTACACTGTGTTCTGAATGTCAAGGTTCATTTAAAGTGTTCCCCAATTACACTAGTTTTTGATACACCTTCACCAATACCTCTAATTAGGTATGAAGGATTCTTTGCTGATCAGCATTAGAGGACAAAATTAAAAGAGAAAAAGGAGCTTCTTATGTTGTGCCCATAGCTTTCATGCTAGCAACCATCTCTCACTGCTAGGCCAATGCCTGGGCACAAGAAAGCACTTCTATTCATTAACATAAGACCAATTTTCAATGAGAAAGTTTTTCTTCTGGAACTAATAGAAAATCTTGATATCTTTAGCTTATCTACATTTGGAACCAGTAAAAGAAACGTTAATAGCAAAGTAATGATACTAATATATTAACTGAATGAAAAACAAGTTTAAGTAGAATTTTACTTATCACCGCATCAAGGGAATTTTAATTTAAAACAAAAAGGCAAATTTTATTTCAAATATATTTAACAAGACATGAAATATCAAAACTAAACCTCAAATAAAGATTTACATATGTCTATCAATAACAATATTCATATTATAAAACAGAAAATAATAGGATGCACTGGCATTTACTTATTGTTAATAGAACTTTTAAATAGCTAGAGTTTCATTTCAATAGCATTGGGGATGGGTAAATACCTAAATGTGTCTTATGCAAAATGAAGGAGGAAAAATATATTTTATGGTGTAATGAATAAGCTAACACAAAATAGAAATAAAATGTTTATAAATATTAATATACTTAATAATAGAAAGATTTAGAATGTATCTAATATAATCACCTTTAAACTTTGAATTAAAGTGAATGTGGCTTAATTAAAATATAATCAAACCTGATCCAAATGTTTTCAAATAAGCTTCACAATTTTTTCTGTGTATCAAGGTATGTGTGTTGGTATCAAGTTTATACGGCCTACAAACATTTTACAGGTGCAAAGAGATACATATTAAGATGATCAACAAGCACTAAAATTCATCATTCTTAGACTTAAATGCTCATGATTTCTGTGTATAAACCCCCATATAGCATACAGTATTACTAGTTTCTAGATGTATCAGTGTCATGATTTACATATCAATATATTTGCTTTCTGCAAAAAAATTAATTTTATTGGCTTATTTTTATTTTATGTGTGTGAGTGCCTGCATGACTTTGTGTGCACCATCTGTGTGACTAGTGTTTACAGAAGTCAGGAGAAGATATTGGATTGCCTGGAAGTTGCGTTACCTCTAGTTGTGAGCAGCCAACATTGGGACCCAAACTCACATTCTCTCGGAGTGTAGCAATTTGTCTTAATGGCTATGCCATGTATCCAAGTAACTTCATTCATTTTTATGGTTAGATAACATTTTGTTATATGTGTGTACATTCTATCTGTATCTATTATGGTATTGGAAAACATTTGTTTTGTGTCATTTTCAGTTTGTTCTGTATATTGATTAGAAACATTCATCTGTGAAATTATTCTTGTACCTCTTGTAGTATCTATTAATAATGAGGACCGATGGCTCATAATTACACACACACACATACTTTTACTGTCTAATCTATCTCCCCATCCTGCCCTACCACTATTGGACAGTGAGACTCCTCATTCAGTTGACCTCAATAACTAAATATTTTTACTTAGGTTCCCACAACTTAGCATATTACCTCTTATTCAATATTGAGACTGAATTGTAACTATTCGGTAAACAATACCACAAACAATATTTTATGTGACATTATATTCTATTGGGTTCTAAAAGTTACCCAGAGATGATTTTAAGTGAAGTCTAATGATTTTTGTTATATACAAACACTGTCAATTTGTATAAAGAATGTGAAAATTTTTCAAGATTACAAAGTCTGTAGGAGAGGCCCCAAAATCTCTTTAGTGTTTGTTCAACAACCCATTTCCAGACAAAAATGTTGTTATAAAGGAAGACAATCCCAAATTGTTCAATCGTACCAATGAAGACTCAGGAGCATGATGCCGTGATGTAAATGTTCTAGTTCAGAGAGGCAGAGAAAGCACCCATCTGACCTTCCTACTCACATCATGTCCCAAAGGAAAAAGCCAAAACCAAAAGCTAAAACCCTAGTGCTCAAAGCTAAAAGCCCAAAAGCTATGGCCAAAAACTTGCTAGCTCAACTGCTAGCCCAGTAGGAAAAGGCCTTCTAGCTTGTCCAACAGCCCAGGAGGAAAAAGCCAAGTGCTAACAGCCAAACAGTTCCTACTCTATGCTGTTTTAAATGCTTTTATCAAAGTCTCTCCTTTTTACTTAATCCCTGTCAGCTGCCTCTTGCCCTAGGGCTAATTATATTAATCCTGTGTACAAAAAGCTCTTGAATTAAAGAAGTGCGCTGGGGCTGAGTCACACCATAATCATCTGTTACAACAAAAAGAAAGTTTTCGGATCAAAAGTGTGTGTTAGAGTTGAAGCACACCAAACACGAAGCAAGGATTAAAAGTTCACTATCTTGTGATTGACAATGGGATCAAATATCCTGCAACACAAAATCCATTTGTTCTCCTCAGGTCGAAAGGATACAATGTATACATATCCACACATATTCATATTAGTACTGGTCACAGCTTCCTTATTGAGTAAATGACATGTTTCTAGGTAAGAGGTTGCTTTCTTCTAGGGTACATGAGTTGCAAGGGAGGTATAGACATTAAAGAACCACATATAAAGTAGGTTTGGTAAAGGTGAAGCCTACAGTAAGATATTGATTATTCAAACCAATTGGCTTATTTGGTGGAAAATAAAACATTTTAATATTGATAAAGTTAGATTAACCTAAATAGGTTAAACAAATGTTTTCCTTTATCATTACTGCTTTAGTGCTATAACTATGCTCTGTTGTAGAGTTAAAGGCCATTAATATTGAGAGGTGGAGTTTAAGAGTTTTTACTATACTTCTTGTTGTCACATTAGATATATGATATATTTTACACAACCCCTCCTGGTCTTTTGTTGTCATTATGAATATTTTAAAGTATTTTTAGATCAGCATATATTGTGGTAGAAAGATATGATATACATTAATAAAAATTGTGTCTCAAATCTCTATTAAAAGTTTTCATGTATGAAAGGCTCATTTCATTAATTGAATTTAAAATAATTAAACTAATCTTCAGCTTATAGAATGAATTTCACTCTGACCTGGTATGTAATCTATTGTTCTTTTTCTCCCTCCTCCTCTCTTCCTTCTTTCCTCTCTCTCAAACACACACACACACACACACACACACACACACACACACACACACACACACACACCACAGAGCACATTTAATATGCAATATTAGGATAAGAGATTTCTTGCAGTTAATTTTTGAATTTAGTTGTCCATGTAATTAAAAGGTCTTAAAGTGTTTTGGAGAAAGGCAATCTCTCTTTTTGAAGCTAAGGTTCCAATTGGTAAAGAACTTCATTAACTCCCTTTGGGAAAATTCAGTGAAACTGGCTAATATTTTGTGTTTTACTATGGATAAGCTTTTAATATTTATTCCATCTTCTCAGTCTCCTTCTCACACTTTCCTTATGGATGAGTCCTTGAATACTGATTACATCTGCTTAACCCAACGCATATCCTCAGGTCAGCTCAAATTATAATTTCTTCCTTAAGTCAGTTTGATAGCTGGTGTCCTTTTAGCATTTGTTGATTGCACCTACACTATTCTGTTTGTTCATAAAAGACACAGAATTTTGATATAACATGTCCACCGAAGATTTCATTTGCATTTACAAACAATAATTATCATTCAACTTCCAGGCTTACCAGACATCTCAAAGCCATAATATTCCTTATCTAAGATATAATATGGGATTTGGTTTAGAAAATTTTCAACATGGCTTTCAAATTCAGAGGATATGAATTTTATTTAAGATCAGTAATTTGTCAAAATCTTAAGACCTACCTCATCGTCAGACAGCTATAAAAAGAGGCTCTAAAGTCCCTTCACTTTACCAGTTTCTGGAAAAAATTGTTATTTAGTGGTTTATTCTCTGATAACTCCACCAGGCTTTAAAGGATAATATCAAAATCATATAATACAAATGGCCTTGCTTAATTCTGGGGTAGGGGACAACTAATCTAAACAAATAAATATGAAATCAGAATATTTTTGAAAGAAGGTGGAGGATGGACAAGGGTTGTAGAGAGTTGGGAGGTTAGCATTTTTGAGGTGGAAGTTTCTCTTTTATTTGAAGACTCGGTTGTGTTGTGTGATGTTTTTATGGAAGATGTCTTGTGAGAGGCCGCGTATTATTTTGCTGGGAGCAGACACACGGGATGGCGCGTGATGCTTGGAAAGTATAAGCAGAACTCCATGGTTAATGAGATGACAGCATTTGAATTGCTGCACTGCTACTCAGTTCAATTGTTCGTTGGTCTTTCGTAGTCTTGGTTGTTCTTCTCTAGTGTTCAATTTATATAGAGAAACACTCCAGAGAACTTCTCATGGTATTCCTGCTGACTCTGGCCACTTGCACAGACTTCTGCTACTTTAGCAGAGCCTTGTCATCTCTGTTGGATGGTTCTGCAGCTATGTCCTCCTGTTGCTCTCTGGTGTTGACTATTGGACTGGACTTCTGGTATCCTGTCACAAAAAGTAGAATGGGCCCAAAGAACTATATCTAAACAGGTCCACAACCCCTTTTCATATTAACATTCTTTTTCCCTTTACTCTGCTCAGTGGGGTAGAAGTGAGGGTGAAGTGTTTAAGAATGCCAAATAAAGTAGGTTTTGAATAAAAATCTAATTCTAGACATAGTCAGTGTGTACATATTATAAATGTGAGTTTGTAAAAGGCAAAAAAAATAATGCTCAGAGGGCTGGAAAATATATTCTGGCAAGCAATACCTACGCAGAGGAAGAACATATTTAAAGATACATTATATATCAATAAAAATTACAAATTAAGGGCTAGTTAGTCTAGTGATGTATCTTGGTAGGTAAATGTTCTTGCCTCAAAAAAACTGGTGACCAAAACTGGCTTCTATTCCCACATGTAGCACCACTATGTTGTTCAACTCTCATATGCTGTTTGAGCTTACCAAGAAACTGGCTCTCTGGAAGTTGAATAGCCCCCTGACCTGCAAAAGACACCACTTCAAACCGAAACATGTTAATTTTAAAGCAATTCCACAACTCTGTGATGTTGTGAGAATTCCCTAGACTATTAAAATGGCTCAGTTATTGATGTGTTTTGAGTCATATGTATAAGTACCTGTGTTTAGATCACCAGCTATTTAAAGCATTGTATCCCAAATTCCAAATGCTAAGGAGGTGGTATTGTGAAGGTTCCTGATAATTGCTGTTTAGCCTCAGGTTCAATGAAAGACCCTGTCTCAAAAGATTATTAGGGAATTCCTTGTTTTTAATAGCTGAGTAATACTCCATAGTGTAAATGTACCACAGTTTCTTAGTCCATTTTTCTACTGAGGGACACTTAGGCTGTTTCCATGTTCTGGCTATTATGTATAAAGCAGCTGTGAACATGGTTGAGCATATGTCCCTGTGTATGTTTTGGCATTTTCTGGGTATATTCCAAGGAGTGGGATAGCTGGGTCTTGAGGAAGCCCTATTTCCATTTTTCTGAGAAAACGCCAGATAGCCTTCCAGAGTGGTTGTACTAGTTTGCATTCCCACCAGCAGTGAAGGAGTGTTCCTCTCTCTCCACATCCTCGCCAACATGTGGTGTCATTTGAGTTTTTGATCTTAGCCATTCTGATGGGCATAAGGTGGAATCTCAGTGTCATTTTGATTTGCATTTTTCTAATGACCAACGAGGATTGTACATTTACACTATGGAGTACTACTCAGCTATTAAAAACAAGGAATTCCCAAAATTTGTGGACAAATGGATTGATCTAGAAATTATCATAATGAGTGAGTTCACCCTGAAGCAAAAAGAGACAAATGGTATATACTCACTTATATCAAAACACTATTCCAAGGGATACGTCCCATGAAAAACTTTACTTATCAAGAAAGTGGGTCAGAGGAGAGGACATCCTATTGAGACTTTAGGCGAGAGTAGCATGGAAGAATGGGGAAATAGTAGGACCCACAGGGTCCTGGAAACCTACAAGAAGAACTTTATGACAGGCAGATCTGTGTCCTGGGGTCTTCCTCAAACTAAGGCACCAGCCAAGGAGAAATAGGCAGTAACCTTCGAACCCCTACCAAGATCTAGCCGACGAACATGATATTCTCCACCGTTTAGTGGAGAGTGAGATCTGACTCTCAAACAACTCTGGTGCCCCTTTTCTGACCACGTCCCCTGGATGGGGTGGCCTGGCGGCACTCAGAGGAAAGACAGCAAGTTACCAAGAAGAGACTCAATATTCTTAGAGCATATATAGGAAGAGGAGGTCTCCCTCAATCACAGACATAGGGGAGGGGAGAAGGGGGGAAGTGGTTGGGAGGGAAGAATGGGAGGAAACAGTGGAAGGGCTAACAATCAAGATGTAATATGAACAAATTAATAAAAAAAGTAAAAAAAAGATTATTAGGGAAATATGAGACAATAACTTCTGTTCTCCAAAATATATACAAGTATGTTAACATACAAATCACAGACATTCACTCACACATACCTATACAGAACATTTGTATACAACTAAAGTAAAACGCAGTTTTTCACTTGTTAATAATTGAGTAGTTATGGAAATTGTAATTTTTTAAATATCTAGAAATTTTATTTTAATAGGTAAAGATTATCCAAAAGCTTTTAATTGTTTTGAAAGATGAAAAAAAATTATGGTATTTATGAGAGCTAGTTTCTGATTAAATATATTCTTTTTTGAAAATTTAAACATAATAAATCTGTTTTATACCCTTAAACTTACTCAGGAAAATACACTATGCACATTTTAATGCTTCTCCTTGAAAAATCTTAAAAAGTAATAAATCTGAACTTATTCCAATTTATCTTACAGCAAGTTCTTCTTTATTTCAACAGATTGGCATCTCACATTTTCATCATAAAAATCCAGAAAGCAATTCTTCTGAGATGAAGCAAAGTCTACACACTACGATTGAGGCTATTTGCTTGATATATTTCAAAAGATTAAAGAAACACTTAGTAAACCATGGCCTGATTTTCTTTTACATAAAATGTTATTTATAACATAGCATCATGAAATATTTACGAGCAGTGGAGTCACTTACCACAGGAGTAAACAGAATTGATGATGACCTTCAGTTCACTCTATTGCAGAGAAAGCAATTCTTTCATTAAATTTACACTAGAGAATAAAAGAAGCCTTTGGCTCATGAAAAAGTCACTGTAGCAGTCCTCATTCCCTTTACTCACCATAGGCTTGAAATTATATTTATGTATATTCTGATTGCATAAAAATAAACATAAAAATGCAACTGAGAATTATTGCAATATGTATTTGTTAAATGTTTTTTCATAATATCTAATGTATCATTTCATAGAAAATGTAAAGGCTATAGAGTTCAGGGTAAACATTAAATGAATGTTTAGCTCTTGCTACCATTGCTAATTGGTCTTCTAAAAAAATCTTCGCTGACTAGTATGTAAGATGGAAAGAGAAATTTGAAGTTATCTTCAACATATTGCCATTATTAAGACACTACATTTTTTTCACTAACATGATTTTCAAGGAAAGACCTTTTATACAATAAATATTTAAAATGAACATAGTCTACTTAGTTCCTCTTTTGCATGGAACTCACTTGCTCCATTTTATTTAAAATAGCTCTCATGGAAAAGAAAAAGATTAAGCTTTCACATCTCTAGGTTTACATATTTCAGAATATTCTGATAGGAAAAAAGGTGGGAAGGATTTGAAGGAAGGGAAATTGTAGTCAGAATATATTGTATAAGAGTTAGTTTTCAATAAAATAAGGTAAAATAAAACAAATATATAATTTAAAGTGCAACAAATATAATTTTAGTAATAATCATTTTACATCATTTACAAATGTTTATGGTCATTTAAAATATTTACTACATTTTTTTGTTCTCTATTGCTGCTTTAGTTTTCCATTGCAATAATTTAGAGTGGTTCCTCACAAACAAATCTTTAATATTTAAAAAAATATATTGATCCCACTCTACAGGCAGCCTTAGTCTTCTGCTTTTCTATTCTTACATTTGAGGTATAGGTGTCTTTCAAATATATGTAGTCTTGTTTCCCTACACTTCTTCTCTTCTTTTCTTCTCCTCCTCCTTTTTTACTTTTTATTTTGCCTACCCTATTCTATACCCCAAAGCACGGGAAAGGCAAATATGAAAAGTCTTTTCCTATTACTTTTCTCAGCCGTATTTGCTCATAGTTTTGTGCCACTCATTCAATATTAAATGCACCTTTGTTTGGTTATTCTATTTTATTGAATGCAACATTCAAGCTTTTCATTGAGATGTCCTCACCCCAATAATGAGTAGACTGGTCTTTTATTTGTCTTTGTTTGTTGACTTAATAATAGGAATTTAAAATTAATGTATTTCTTTATATCTGGGCTTTATCTTGCACATGAGTCAATGCCTGTTTTAAATAACAGTTCCATCATTCAATTACTGTATCTTTGTTTTGAAATGTGGAAGTATGAAACATGTCATTTTATTTTTCTTGCTAATGTCTTTTGTCTGTTTTGACAATGTATGTTTTTACATGAATTTCAGGGATGTTTTCCAAGAATCTCTATCTGCCAATGGGATTCTGGTAGCTGACAATGATATTGATCTATTGGATTGCTTAGAGTAGTATTCATATTTTGAGGAGGTTCAGTGTTATATCTGTGAGTAAAGTATATCTTTCATTTATTAGTGTTTTTCCATTTTTCATAGTTTTTAAATTTTATTTTTGCTATTTGTATTTTGAGGAGGTTCAGTGTTATATCTGTGAGTAAAGTATATCTTTCATTTATTAGTGTTTTTCCATTTTTCATAGTTTTTAAATTTTATTTTTGCTATTTAAAAGTGATTGGCGCCTCTTGATATGAATGCCTATTGTCAAACTGCCTTAAGATCCAGCCTCCTCAATTTCTGTTGAATGATGTAGTATAATCTGGAAGTATGAGCAAAATAAAACCTTTCACCTACTAACTACTTCTGTCAGTGTATTTTATCTCTACTACAGAAAATTAAACTAATACCTACATGTAGGCTTAGATTAAAAAAAATACTTTGTTTAGAATTCTTAAACATTTCAACCTCACTTCTAACCCACCAACCAGAGGAAGGGGAGAAAGAATGTTAACAGCAAAAAGGGGTTGTGGATCTGTTTAGACGTAGTTCCTTGGGCTAATTGCACTCTGCCTTGTCAGGATACGAGCAGTACATTTCAATAGCCAACACAAAACAACAGCGGGAATCTGTAGCAGTGGCATGATCTAGCAGAAGCAGCAAGGCTCTGTCAAATCGGAAGGAGACAGCGGCAGCAGCCAGAATCAGCAGAGTACCTTGAGAAGTTCTCTGGATGGTTTTTCTCTGCGAAGTGAAGACCAGTGAGACCAGTGAAGAGTTTCAGGCTGTAGAATTGTAGCAATGTGAAAAGCACTCCCACTGTCAACGGAGTTCCATTTATACCCCTTCCAGACATCACGTGCCCTCTATCTGTTTGCTCCCAGAAAAACATCACATGCCTTCTCACAAGACATCTTCCAATAGAATACCACGTAGCACAACTGAGTCTTCAATGAAACCACAAACGTCCACTTCAAGACTCTTTTTTTTTAATATTAACTTATTTAATATAATTGAAGTAACAAAGGTGAAAATTTTAAGTTATAATTCATACTTTATTGAAGGTCATATAAATTTTATGGTAAAAATATCTATAGTGAGTGCATTATAAACTCAACACTGCCTTAGTTTTCTAATAAGCACTATACATATGAAAAGTAGTAGCATTTATTTCCAGGCATTAAAATTCTATCTACTGTAGTAACATTTAGCACTTGTAAATAGAATTACTAAGAGAAGTTTATTCTTTGCCACCTTCTATAAAATTATTTGTTACAATTGATTCTTAGATATGGGAGAATTCTTCTTTATTGTGAGACACACTTGATGAACATTTCCTAATAAAGTTTCTTTGCAATACTGAGACAGATAGAAATATGAAACTAATATAAAGTATTCTCTAAACAGGTCAGTTACAGATCAGTTGGCTAGATATACATTACTAATTACCCAGTCAGCAAAATTTTAATTGCATAGCAATATAAGTAAACAGAAATTAGGTAATTTAAAAATTAAATTAATATGATTAAAATCATTACTATTTTCTTAATGATTTTTATTCTATCTTAATTTTCCAAATCATAAAAGAAAATTGTTCAGCTTCCATAACCTATTGTACTTAGAAATTTCATCAGTGGGGAATTCAGCAAGTATGAAATTATTGTTATAAATGATATCATTTTCTCCATCCTCATTTAAGATCCATCATACTGAGAAGTCTAATTATTTGATGAGACACATTCCCATTGCCTACTTCTACTCTCTAATTATGACATGTTTGCCTTTCCACTCGTAATGTAGGAATTAGTTTACCCAAGCAAGAAATCAATAATTCAAACTTATAATTAAATTGTGTTATAATGAGAAAATGCTTACATAAATGTGGATTTAATCTACTATTTCTTTTTATTATTTATTTTCTAGTTCATGCATAATTAAATATGCAAATTAAAATATCTAATATCAATGATGCTATAGTTTTATTAAAATCAATAATGGAAGAAAGAATTGCTCACCACATTTATGAATATATATTAAACACAAAGTTAATAAACAGAAAATATTTATAAAATGTTTCATTCATTCCACATCAATTCAGGCTAAATGGGCATCCATTCTCTTTATTGCTGCATTGTATATTTCAATGAGACTCAGTTATTTACTTTTCACCTACAATAGTGTTTACATGTCAGAAAAATAATGGGTTACAATATTTAAAGGACCCAACAGGAAATACATATGTATAAACTGTTTCTTTTATTTTGGCTGTGATTGTTGGTGAACGTAAGAATGAGAGAGTATCAGTGTCCTGATCTTAGTGTTTAACACTGGGGCAATTGCATATATTCCATAAGATTTAATCAAAATCTATACAATTCTCCCTGAATACAGTAAGTGCTGTAACTTTTCAAGAGTTATGAAATGAAACTTGTGTTACATAAATTACATAGAATAAAAAAGAAAACAGATAACAACTTCTCTCATGATTAGCTAAAAGGAAAATAACATTTAAATCTACTGTCAAATACACATTACAATTTAGCTTTAAAATCAATATTTTAAAAACAATAAATGTTATCCTATCAAGGTACTAAATTAAAAGGTCACATGATGATATAAAACAACATTGCTATAATCACAAGAGAAAACTCAATAACTGACCAAAAAAATCCCTACTAGGAATTTAACAACAACAAAAAACAAGGCATTGATGCTGCTCTTTGTAGGTCAGGAAGGGGCTATCTTCTAGGGTGCTGTTACACGGTTACATAAACGTGGCAACTTTATCTAACCAACAAGGAACAAAAAGCTTTGCAAGTTTTTTTTTTTTAATCAGAAGTTTAAAGTACAACGCTAGTACACATATAAATTGTTCCTAACTATGAATGACATAAAGGTCTGCATAGAAAATATGAGGGAATCCACATAAATGTTATTTCTGACTCCTGTAACTTATAAGTTTGTTTATTAATTTGTAAGGCACAAAACAAATATGTACAAGCAATTGTATATATCTAAAATTAGAAAAATATATGGATAACAAAAATAATATTACATAATTTTGGTTGTTCAAATGCTTAATAAGTAAATAAACATAATAATACTACATGTACAAAGGACCGAAATCTAATAACTTAAGCAAATGGGCAAAAATGGATTATCCATCTATTGAAAAATTCAAAGTTGTAAAGTGTTGAATTTCCCAAATTTATTTGAATTCCTGTCAATGTTTTTGCATAAAATTATCATTTAAAATAGACCTGGTGGCACTCAGAGGAAGGACAGCAGGTTACCAAGAAGAGACTTGATACCCTATGAACATATATAGGGGGAGGTAATCCCCCTCAGGAACAGTTATAGGGGAGGGGAATAAGGGGAAAATGGGAGGGAGGGAAGAATGGGAGGATACAAGGGATGGGATAACCATTGAGATATAACAAGAATAAATTAATAAAAAAAAGGAAAAAATTTTAAAAAATAAAATAAAATACCAAAATAAAATAAAAATAAAAATAAAATAATATAGGTCAGAGATGAAGATAACCAAAGCACGTTAGTAGAATTCATTAAATAAATATTAAAAGTAATTGGGTTGATTAAATATATACTAAAGAAAAAGATAGGTGTCCATATGCTGAAATTCCCTTCATAGTCAGGATGCAAGTAACACAAAATCTAATTTAAAATAAACTTGCATTTATATAACATTATTTTTAGAACAGTAAGACATTTTAAGAATTAATAAACAAGCAGTGTTTTTTACTTCCAAATATTATTTAAATAATAATTAAAAGAAATAGCAATGTTGTTTGAGGAAAAGCTTTTAAATCTATAATTTCTCACTATACTTCAGTTTTTTCAAGGAGAAATACAAAATAAGAATAGGAAAATTATTGCAGAATAGCTAAATTGTCCTTCTACTTTCAATTCATAGATACATTTCACAAATTCACACAAATACTAACACATAAACCTATAGATAAACAGAAACATACTCATGCATATATTGAACAGAAACAGACACATATAAACATACATTCAATGCATTCACACAGATGAACAAACACAAAACCAGTAATTTATTCACATACAAACACTAAGACGTATACATATGATTGTATAAAAATATACCCACTAACCAAACAATGCACACACATATACATTCCCTCATGTATGGATACTCATTATTAAAGAGAAATATGAATGTTAAACTGAAAAAGTCATTTAAAAATATTCAATAACTTAAAAATCTGCAGCATTAAAAGAGAGACAACCACTTTGAATGTTTGTTTACATACATAGAGCAACTAAATGAAAATGTTCGGTGTTTTTGCTCATCTCTGTATGACAGACTAGAAGCACGGGATGTATGCCACTATGTGCTTCTAGGGCATTAGGAATATATGAGGATTACGATTATAATAACATGTAACCATGCTTTCTTCTTTATAGCATTTCTATAAATCTAAATTCTGTCACTCATGCTTGTGTAGCAAGAATCTTACAGACAGAGGAATCTCCGCAGCCCCACCAGATCCAGTTTTCACTAACATCTAAATGATGACTTCGTAAACTATGAAAAAGTATAAAGTGGACATTGCAGAGAAAAAATACACATGAACATAGAAACACACATGCACATGTGCCAAAGCCAAATGTATAAACTATTATTTTAATTCGATGAAGCAGCACAGACGTTTTTCATTAAGTAGATATATAAGCTGGTGCTTTTTTCAATTCAATTCTAATATGTAAGTAAACTTGAAATTATGAGAGATAATATGATTCTATATTTACACTAGTGAAACCCAATTATATATAGTGACTTCATGGTTTGTCAGTCATTGCTATGTCAAATGAAATTATACAGTCGACATTTTCAGGGATCATCTAGAATATGCAGAGAAATTCAGACATTCACTAGAGTAATCTCACATACAAATTTGAACGGATTACTTATCCACTAACACATAGAAGTTCAATAAAGAGAATGATTTAACTCTTCAAAGTAGGCTAAATAGTCTTTTGTTAGAGTAACTGCTTGTGCTTGAACTCTGGGCCTCATTTGTGTGAGGTAATTTATCTACCACCAAAATATACTCAGAGCTCTAAAATCTCCACAAAAGTTCATATCCTCGAACTTTTCCTACCATTGAGATATACTCATGGCTCCAAATCTTCAAATAAATGTACATTCGTGAGGCATGTACAATTATATTCCCAAATTGCCAGAATTACAATCACAAGAATGAGCAACTCAAAAGCTATAAATGAAAATGTCACCATTTTATACAATAAGTACATTTTCTTTACAACTAGGGTCATCTCTTGTCTGACTCCAACTTCCCAGACAAACAGGGTGAGAAAGTGCACACTGCACGCTGTAATGTCTGATGCAGAAGAAAGTTGGAGTACAGTGAGATTTTTCTTTCCTTTCCTTTTTTTTTTTTTTTTTTTAAAGCAAATTTAGATACAGGCTCTGGGCACCCATGTTATTTAACCCAGAGGCAAGGAAAACAGAATTCGGGAGAAATGTGAGACTGGGTGAAAATTGGCTGTTAAAATCCTCTGGATGTCAAGAGCCCTCTCATGCCTCGGTGTTGACCTCAAGAAATTGGTAGGTTTTACAATCAAATTGAAATGTATGATAAAAAGAAGTTATGATCCAAATGAACAAAATTAGATCCATGGCTTCTTGCTAATGTGAAAGCTTTGCCCTATATGTGTTGAAACAAATCTGCTGGGAGTGTTAGAGTCTTTTGTGGGGGGGGGTGCGGGGGCACAGACTTAATGCATATTTAAACTTGCAATTCTTTTTTGCTTATGCACATTTATCATCACTTTAAAACAAATCAAACTATTACTTTTCCTTTTCTATTTTTGTATATAATTGAAATAATGTATTCTCAGCTGGGACATCTATCTATGTATACACACACACACACACCCAAATAAATGCCACATGTATATATTTATTTGTGTTTCTTATATCATTTTAAAATTCTGTTTTCTATTTTAACATATTAGTTTCAGTCCTAGGTTTTCAGCTAAATTAAGAAAACATCAGTCTGTTGTGGCCGGAGCCTGTTTCTGACCCTGGTGTGGTCTGTCCAGTTGCTTGGCTCCTGCCTGGCACACTAGAGTGTTCAGGAGCAGCTCAAGTGCCTGAGGCCGGCAAGCCAGGGACTGGTTCAGGAGAAACAGAGCTCTTGGCCACCCGTGGAGGAGAGAAGTATCATTCCGGTTCAGGAATCTTCTCCAGCCTTTCATGAAACATCCAGCCCGAGCCAATGTCCGCTACAAAGCAACTTGCTATGAACAAGGTGCTAATTGCTACCCACATGCATTCCACATTGTTCTAGCTGTCCAGACCCGCCGGACAGTTCCACTGAGACCCACGGACCCCTAGGGAGAGAATGGGGGGACAAGAGTCGCAAGGAATGGACAGCAAGTCAAAGAATCTGATCAAGCTGACAAAATTGTATTTTTCTCAGGCTGCTTATAAGCACAAGGCAGGATGTGGGGTAGGGGCAGAGAGGGAGCTAGGGTGAGAGCGAGGGCAGTCCCCTGCTGCTGCACATCACACAATGTTCCCTTCATGGTCAGGTAGCCCTGTGCTGGCAGTTTCCAAGAAGCGTGGGACAGTAGGACTGGAGCTAACCTAGGTGAAACAGATCTATATCTGGTTATTGAGAAAGCTAAAGACGAGGAGGTCTCCTGGAGAGTTCCCCGAAAAGGAGGGAGCAGGAGAGGTTTTGTCAAGCAGAACACAGGGGGTCCAAATGGCCATATTTGCTGAAAGTGCCTCCATCACTAGCCACTGTGTGCAGTGCCCTCCTCCACAGGCGATCTGATGACTGCTGGGAAAAGATAACAACATAGACTTATGGGACGGGCCTTTGTGTGCTCTTCATCCTTTCCACAGTATTTCACATAGTATCATGGAAAAAGATCTACTTCAGGACAGTGGAGCATTGTTTCCACAAGTGTGATTGGATGGTTATCGATTTCTTCATTGCTGCTTCCTACACTCCATGGTTAAGTCTCCATTAACTTGGAAACCTGGCATACATATGCATTGGATTGTCTGGCTCATATAAGCTGAAGGAACCATTTATGTAATTCTCTACAATGAAACGTATAAAGTGGTAGAACTATCCTTCTATTTCACAACGAGAATTTTATCTAGCTTTGGAGGTAACATCAATAAACAATAACGCAGAAAACCGTCAAGATTTTGCCTTTAAGGGCTTGCTTTACTGCTTTGGAGTTCTGTTTTTCAAGAGTGATGGCACCATTCCATTCACCCGTGTCATGTGGCACATATTTGGGGCCACAGCAACTGGCCTGCACTATTGCTCCATCTAGAAGTACCTCTAACCAAAGTCCATTGGACTTTATTTGACACTTACGACCAGTCAGTTTCTGCTGGGTCTTTGAATCAGTATTATCTCAACTGAGGCACTTGTGTGGGGGTATTGGCTGAACATTGCACATGGAGGAAGAATGAGCAACTTGTACTAACTTTAATTTTTTAATATAATAACTGTGAAAGTATAAAGCTGTGAAAGTGACTTGGAGCTTTCCACTTTACAGTCAACAAACAAGATAGCTAATTAATTCTTCATTCCATTCTACTAACAAGGGGGACTCTGGATAGACTTGGCCAACAGATGTTTACAAACCAAAATTTTATATTTTCATCTTTAAATTATTTTTTTTCTAAATTAGTATGTCAGTTTGTCAAAATCAGTGCAATAACACAACTTTCTTTTTAAGAAAAACAAAGGTTGGTTCTATCACCTTTCCTGTTCACCGTGCAAAGAATCATGGAAACTTAAAACTACTTTTTAAAACCATGTTTCATCTGACACAACATGGTTATTTTGAATTGACTACCAAACTCTGCCAAGAGAGAGTAAGCAAGTCTTCAACAGTTCCTGCCTCAAAAATATTTCTGTCAGATGTATTGGGTCAGAAGGCTGAAGATGATGCTTCAACATTATAGAGAGTTTTCAGTGACTATGCAGGTAAAAAAAAACTGTCTCTGTCATCTTCATTCAGAAAGGTACACTCCCAGCATACTCAGGTAATCAAGTTTATTCCTTCTCAAGTCTCTGATGGAGTTGAAGAGCAGTTATCTTAGTTTTACAATAAAGCTTAGTTGTTTTAGGGTTAAGATGCTTTTAGGTGTAGATATATGTTTTAAGTTGATAGTGGCAAGATATGATAGAGATTCATTGACATTCAGACGTTTAGATGCACCAAGGTAGGAAAGTTGTTTTCTTCAAAGCTATCAAATACAAATAGCCAAAACACTAAGAATATAACATGTATATAATACATCATTGTGTCAGGATTATTCTTGCTATAGGCCATTTATTGTATATATGTGAAATAATATAAATGTATATCTAAAAATATAAATAAATAAATAGGCTTATGATTTTTGTGCATTTTTAAAGAAACTACCCTACTGAAGCGCATCCCCTTAGTTCATTTATGTGAGGTTTGGCAGCAAATAGTCAACATTCCACTGACAAGAATTGCATTTCCTCTGACAATTTTATTAAGTGTAGAGAATTTACTAATTTTTAAAAACCAGCATTTTTACAAACTTTTCTGCCAGTCTCTGACCCTGAATTTGGTCCTGCTGAGGGCTGATACACTTGATGTGCTATGGTCCACCAGTGATGAAAAAGCATTTGATATCATCAACTTTTAAAGAACATAATATTACTTCTATGCTTTTGCCATGTTTTCCCCAGGGTCTCGTACCACAACAGAGGAATCTGTGCATGTTATAATAGTGTGGTTGGGTTGGATCTGCAAGGTACTTCTCATGAGCTTTCTGAATTATGGTGACTTGTATTACCATATTGAGAGCCAATGGTTCAGTCATTGTGGTTAAGTCACTTATATTTATTGCACCAGCTTGATATTTATTTTGAATTGTAGGACTAAATATATAAATTCATATTATGCCTTTTCCTCTGCATTTCTTAATATGCTATTTTTCACATCATATATAGAACATTGATTGACAGGTAGAAACCCACATTAGTAATCTATGGGGTTTATGCTAACTCAGTGGAGTGGTATTTATGTATTATTTCTAGATTTCTCTCACTGTCTTATATTAAGATTGATGTATTAGTTGCATTGTTGGTTAGTCTTTCTTGGTGTTCAAGAGAAATGAAATCACATTGCCCTTAGATAAGATGTTAATATAACCTGTTTGTCTAGAGATAGGCTTGCTCAATGGAACTGTCAGATTGAAGATATGATTGATTAATTGAAATCCTGTACAGTAGCAAGTTTAAAAGAAAGTTTATTTTATATGTATGCTCATACTCTGATTTTGTTAGATTGTAGAGAAATGACAGAAGAACTGGTACTTGATGGAGTTTCTTCAGTACTCAAGAGCAAGAATAACACCAGCCCGGCCACTCTATGTGCATCATTCTTAACATGTAGGTGTCCATTGTTTTACTGTGTATTTTACTGTAAATATATTAAATTTTTGTGGATTCATTTAAAGTCCACAAGTAATCCACACTGTCAAAATCACTAATATGTATGTAAAACCTTGTGCTGTAGTTTAGAATAAAGTTGTTACATGTAATGGGGGAAAAAAAGCCAAGCCAAAAAGGTACATCTTTAGTCTTGAAAGCTACTCAGGTCCTCTTCTGACTATTGTTCTACCTACATTGACTTCTCCTGTGACTCAATGACCAGCTTGAATAACTTATCAGAATTGGAGCATTAACTGTCTTTGGCAGTTTCTATGTGTGTGTAAGTTGGAATATGAATCAGAACAATGGCTTATCAGAAAGAATGTACATAGAATAAGCACAAACTTCTTTGTTGATCTTTATTTTTGTGGTGAACATGTTTAAGTAATTAGTGAATCATAATAATATGACATGTACCCGTATTCTTCCTCTACGCCTATCTGTCTGTGTGTCTGTGTGTCTCTCTGTCTGTCTGTGTTTAACTGTCTTTCTGTCTGACTTTCTGTCTGTCTGTCTGTCTCTCTGTGTCTCTCTCTCTCTTTCTCTCTATGTCTCTCTCACTCTATCTCTGTGGGGGTTTTTGTGTGTGTGTGTGTGAAAGAGAGAGAGAGAGAGAGAGAGAGAGAGAGAGAGAGAGAGAGAGTTCATTCCTGTGTTTTCCTCTGTCTTTCTCCCCACCACAGACACACAATGTTCACTACACAATCAAATATAGAAGAGTTTTTCCAAATTTACTCCTAGAACTAGAGTAAGTGACAGATTTGGCTAACATGCAGATGTCTAAAAACAAACCTGGTTCCCCTTCAAGAGAAGTACTTTTTTCCCTCAAGCTCTGAACCATATATGCAGCTCTTCCTGTTAAGTTTAATGTAAATGTATATAATTAGAGTAAAGTAAAGATAAGAAAACTTTCTAACTAACTATGAGATGAAGTTACAATGATTGTGTATGACATGAACATAGATCTATATATACACTTAGAAAAAATAATTTGGTATTTGAAATTTAGAGAACAGAAATATCAAAATGAAAAACTAATAAATACTAATCACAATATCAATGAAATCTTTTTATCTTCCTCTCCTAAGTTACTAATCAAAATTTCTTCATTTCATGTAGCAAAATACATGAAATCATATATTCTATGGAAATATCAAGGAATCTTGAAGTTTATTCTGACAAAGATGAGAACACTGAGTTTCATCACATATATTACTTTTGTTGTTAATGATTACCTATACAGAGCCAGTAATACCATTTGCATTTATCTTAATATTCTTTATGGTCTTCTATTGACTGTTTTCAGTACTGTTCTTGAATAACTTATGTTTATATTGTTTCTATTTTCTAGATTTGAAATAATATGTTAATATGTATTGTCATTCATAGAAAAAATTTTCCTTAAGAGTATTTCAAAAGGAAAAGCTAAAAAAATTAAATATATAAATAGCAAATACAAAAGAACACCAACATGGACTTGCCATTTCCATAAACTGCATTGTAAAAAAGCCAAGGGCTCCTGTATTCCTTAATAAACTAGTTTGATATTTTAGAGATAATTAGCAATTAGTTAATAATTCTATTTTCATCTCTTAATCTAATAAAATTATAATTCAGATGAAATATAATATGTTTGATTTTTATTTCCTGAAGTTCAGATACCTGAAGGTCCTTTCTACTATAGCTGGAAAAAAAAGATTAAAACATTTTTTGAAGACGTTTTAACTGTCTATTCTTTGATATAAGTAAATGTCATCACTCCTGGAAGTCTTCATGAGGCTTTGTTTCCAGTGCAACATCATCACAAGATACTGTGATACCCTTGAAGAAATGAGACTACTGGGAGCTGTTTAGTTCAAGATTGCTTTTTTGACAGAATTAATACCAGTCTTGTGGAATGAATTAGGTTTGCAGGAATAGGCAGTATCCATTCTTATAAAAAGAGCTTGTTTTTAAGAAATGAAATGAGCTTATTAGAGAGTTGCAGCAAGGGAGCAGATGTACTCATATACCCTTGACCAAAGATCTGTCCTTCTCTGCTGAAGGAATGTTGTCATCTTAGACCAGGACAGAAGCTTTGGGAGGGACACACTTGGAGCAGTGAGGTCGGAAGGGATTCCCGCCTAGCCAACAGAGCAGCCTAATCAAACTGGGAATCAATGGAGTGACCTATGAAACCCCACATCACCCTAAACTGGGTAGTGGTAATGGTGGTTATGGTGGTGATGGTGGTGTACACATTTAAACCCAGCATTCAGGAGGCAGAGGCACAGGGATCTTTCTGAGTTTAAGGCTAGCCTGGTCCACATAGTGAGTTCCAGGCACCCCTCTCTAGAGCCTCTATATGAGGGTCAAAATCAATTACTTTCAACAGATTGTTGCCTTTGGATGAATTGCTACAAACCATGATTTCTGGATTGTCACAGAAGAAATGGGTTGTAACTATTCCTGAATTTTAAACAATTTCCTAATCGACTTCTACGTTGTCTTCTAAGTACTGGGCTTTGTTGGTTTTGTTTGTTTGTTTGTTTGTTTGTTTGTTTTTCTCCTTTATTAATTTATTCTTGTTACATCTCAATGGTTATCCCATCCCTTGTATCCTCCCATTCTTCCTTCCCTCCCATTTTCCCCTTATTCCCCTCCCCTATGACTGTTCCTGAGGGGGATTACCTCCCCCTGTATATGTTCATAGGGTATCAAGTCTCTTTTTGGTAACCTGCTCTCCTTCCTCTGAGTGCCACCAGGTCTCCCCCTCCAGGGGACATGGTCAAAGGTGAGGCACCAGAGTATGTGAGAAAGTAATATCCCACTCTCCACTCTACTGTAGAGAGTGTTCTGTCCATTGGCTAGATCTGGGTAGGGGTTTAAGGTTTACCACCTGTATTGTCCTTGGCTGGTGCCTTAGTTTGAGCGGGACCCCTGTGCCCAAATCTGCCTATCATAGTGTTCTACTTGTAGGCTTCTAGGACCCCCTGGATCCTTCTACTTTGTCATTCTCCTATGCTTCTCTCATCCTGTCTTTACTAGAGGTGTCACGTTGGATAGTGAGACGTCCTTCTTCAGAAGTGCTCCACACATTCTCCCATGCTTCTCTCATCTAGAGTCCCACTAGAATGTCCTCACCTCTGTCTCAGTTTCCTGGTAAGTGAAGGCTTTTGTGGGACATGCCCCTTGGGCTAATATGCAGATATAAGTGAGTATATACCATTTGAGTCTTCCTGCTTCTGGCTTAACTCACTCACTATGATCATGTCTAGCTCAAACCATTTATCCACAAATTTCGGGAACTCCTTGTTTTTAATAGCTGAATAGTATTCCATAGTGTATATGTACCACAGTTTCTTTATCCATTCTTCTATTGAGGGACACTTAGGCTGTTTCCATGTTCTGGCTATTATGAATAAGGCTGCTATGAACATGGTTGAGCAAATTTTCTTGTTGTGTGTTGGAGCATCTTCTGGGTATATTCCAAGGAGTGGAATAGCTGGGTCTTGAGGAAGCCCTATTCCTATTTTTCTGAGATAGCACCAGATAGATTTCCAAAGTGGTTGTACTAGTTTGCATTCCCACCAGCAATGAAGGAGTGTTCCTCTCTCCCCACATCCTCGCCAGCATGTGGTGTCCCTTGAATTTTTTATCTTAGCCATTGTGATGGGTGTTAGATGGCATCTCATAGTTGTTTTGATTTGCATTTCCCTGATGATTAAGGAGGTTGAGCATTTCTTTAAGTGTTTCTCAGCCATTTGATATTCCTCCGTTGAGAATTCTCTGTTTAGTTCCAATCCCCATTTCTCAAGTGGGTTATTTGATTTGGTGGTGTTTAATTTCTTGAGTTCTTTATATATTTTGGATATTAGACCTTTGTCAGATGTAGAGTTGGTGAAGATCTTTTCTCAGTTTGTAGGCTGTCGCTTTGTTCTCTTGACAGTGTCTCCTGCCATACAGAAGGTTCTCAGCCTCATGAGGTCCCATTTATTACTTGTTGACATTAATGTCTGGGCTGTTGGTGTTCTGTTCAGGAAGTTGTCTCCTGTGCCAATATGTTCCAGGCTCTTCTCCAATTTTTCTTCTAAGTGACTTTGGATTAATGTTGAGGTCTTTAATCCACTTGGATTTGAGTTTTGTACAAGGTAGCAAATATGGATACAGTTGCATTTTTTTACACACAGACATCCAGTTAGACCAGCACCATTTGTTGAAGATGCTATCCCTTTTCCATCGAATGGATTTGGCTTCTTTGTCGAAAATCAAGTGACCATATGTGTGTGGATTCATATCTGGGTCTTCGATTTGATTCTACTGATCAACCAGCCTGTTGCTGTGCCAGTACCATGCTGTTTTAATTACTATTGCTTTATAGTACCATTTGAGATCAGGTATGGAGACTCCTCCGGAGCACCTTTTATTGTACACGATTGTTTTAGCTATTCTGGGTTTTTTGTTTTTCCATATGAAGTTCAGGATTGAAATTTCAATGTCTTTAAAAAATTGTGTAGGTATTTTGACAGGTTTTGCATTGAATCTGTAGATTGCTTTTGGTAGGATGGCCATTTTTACTATGTTAATTCTCCCAATCCATGAGCAAGGAAGATCATTCCATCTTCTCATGTCATCTTCAATCTCTTTCTTTAGAGTTTTGAAATTTTTTTCAAACAAGTCCTTCACTTGCTTAGTTAGAGTAACTTCTAAGTACTTTATATTGCTTGTGGCTAATGTGAAGGGTGTGGCTTTCCTAATTTCTTCCTCTGCAAGCTTGTCATTTGTGTATAGGAAGGCTACAGACTTTTTTGAGTTAATTTTGTATCCAGCCAATTTGCTGAAGGAGTTTATCAGCTGTAGGAGTTCTCTGGTGGAATTATGAGGGTCACTTATGTAGACTATCATATCAGCTGCAAATAGGGATAACTTGACTTCCTCCTTTCCCATTTGAATACCCTTTATCTCCTTTTGTTGTCTTATTGCTCTGGCTAGAACTTCGAGTACTATATTGAAGAGATATGGAGAGAGTAGGCAGCTTTACCTTGTTCCTGATTTTAGAGGAATTTCCTTGTGTATCTCACCATTTACTTTGATTTTGGCTATTGGTTTCCTATATATACCCTTTATTATGTAGAGGAAAGTGCCTTGTATCCCCGATATCTCTAAAACTTTAAACATGAATGTGTGTTGGATTTTACCAAATGATTTCTCTGCATCTAAAGAGATGATCATGTGGTTTTTTATTTTCAGTTTGTTTATATGGTGGATTACATTGATGGATTTCCATATATTAAACCATCCCTGCATGCCTGGAATGAAGCCTACTTGGTCATGATGAATGATATCTTTGATGTGTTCTTGTATTCGTTTTGCAAGTATTTTATTTAGTATTTTTGCATCGATGTTCATCAGAGAAATTGGTCTGAAATTCTCTTTCTTTGTTCAGTCTTTGTGAGGTTTAGGTATCAATGAGACTATGGCCTCATAGAATGAATTATGTAATGTTCCATCCCTTTCTATCTTTTGGAGTAGCTTGAAGAGTATCGGTATTAGCTCACCCTTGAAGGTCTGGTAGAATTCTTCACTGAAACCATCTGATCCTGGGCTTTTTTTGGTTGGGAGACTATCAATGATTGCTTCTATGTTTGTAGGGGAAATGGGACTATTTAGCTTGTTTATCTGTTCTTCACTCAACTTTGGCAAGTGAAATTGATCAAGAAAATCGTCCATTTCCCTTAGATTTTCAAATTTTGTGGCATATATGCCTTCAAAGTAGGATCTTATGATTCTTTGTATTTTTTCAGTGTCTGTTGTTATGTCTCCCTTTTCATTTCTGATTTTGTTAATTTCAATACTGTCTCTCTGCCTTTTAATTAGTTTCGCTAATGGTCTGTCTATCTTGTTGATTTTCTGAAAGAACCAGCTTTTGGTTTTGTTGATTCTTTGGACTGTTTTCATAGTTTCTAATTTGTTAATTTCACCCCTGAGTTTGATTATTTCCAGACGTCTACTCCTTTTGGGTGTTTCTGCTTCTTGTTTTTCTAGGGCTTCCAGTTGTGTCATTAAGGTGCTTATGTGCGATGCTTCCAATTTCTTTTTAAAGGCACTTAGTGCTATGAGTTTTCCTCTTAGCACTGCTTTCAATGTATCCCACAAGTTTGGGTATGTTGTTCGTTCATTTTCATTGAATTTCAGAAACTCCTTGATTTCTTTCTTTATTTCTTCCCTGACCCAGGTGTCATTTAGCAGAGAGTTGTTTAGTTTCCACATACATGTAGGCTTTTTGTTATTTCTGTTGTTGTTGAATTGCAGCCTAAGACCATGATGATCTGATAGGATACAAAGTAATAATTCAATCCTCTTGTATCTGTTGAGGCTTTCTTTGTGAACTACAAAGTGATCAATTTTGGAGAAGGTTCCATGGGGTGCAGCAAAGAAGGTATATTCTTTCTTATTTGGGTGAAAGGTTCTATAGATATCTGTTAGATCCATTTGACACATGGCATTGGTTAATGATGTTATTTCTCGGCTTAGTTTTTGTTTCAATGACTTGTCCTTTCAGGAGAGTGGGGTGTTGAAGTCTCCCACTATTATTGTGTGGGGATCGATGTGTGGTTTAAGCCTTTTTAGCAGATATTTTACAAATGTGGGTGCCCTTGTATTGGGAGCATAGATGTTCAGAATTGTGATGTCATCTTGATTGACTTTACCTTTGATGAGTATGAAGTGTCCATCCTCATCCCTTTTGATTCATCTTGGTTGAAAGTCTTTTTTGTTCGATATTAAAATGGCTACGCCTGCTTGCTTTTTGTGACCATTCGCTTTGAATATTTTTTCCAACCTTTTATCCTGAGGTAATGCCTATCATTATGTGTGAGATGTGTTTCTTGAATGCAGAAGAATGTTGGATCCTGTTTATGCACCCATTCAGTTAGTCTGTGTCTTTTTATTGGAGAATTGAGACCATTGATCTTGAACGATATTAATGACCAGTTACTAATAAGAGTCTTAATTTTGATGTTGGATCCTGTTGAGGATTTGTGTACTTCTTTTTTTGCCATTGTATAGTTATCTATTTCTTGAGTAGTTTTGTTTGTAGCTTGACCCTTTGGGATGGAGTTTTCCTTCTAGTACTTTCTGTAATGCTGGATTTGTGGATTGGTACTGTTTGGATTTGGTTTTGTCATGGAATATTTTGTTTTCTCCATCAATGGTTATTCATAGTTTTGCTGGGTAAAATAGTCTGGCCTGGCATCTGTGGTCTCTTAGGGTTTTCAGGATCTCTGTCCAGGCCATTCTGGCTTTGATGGTCTCTGCTGAGAAGTTAGGTGTAATTTTGATAGGTTTGCCATTAAATGTTATTTGGCCCTTTTCCCTTGCAGCTTTTAATATTTTTCTTTGTTCTGTATGTTTTGTGTTTTGATTATTATGCGACGGGCAGTTTTTCTTTTCTGGTCAATTCTATTTGGTGTTCTTTAGGCCTCTTGTATGTTTATAGGCATCTCTTTCTTTTGATTGGGGAAATTTTCTTCTATGATTTTGTTGAGAATATTTTCTGGGCCTTGGAGTCTGATATCTTCTCTTTCTTCAATGCCTATTATCCTCAGATTTCTTCTTTTCATGGTGTCCTTCATTTCCTGGATGTTTTGTGTCAGGAGTTTTCCAGATTTGGCATTTTCTTTAATGGTTGCTTCAAGATCTGTGATTTTTATCTTCTAGACTTGAGATTCGTTCTTCCATCTCTTGGATTCTGTTAGAAAAGCTCAGCACTGTGTCATTCGCCTTCTTCTCTGAGGCCTCACATTCTCATTTTTCTTCTTTCTGTGTGTTTATCATTGAATCCATTTTCATCTTCATATCTTGAACAGATTTTTTTATTTCTTTCATCTGGTTGTTTACATTTTCCTGAAAATTTTCCAGTTCCACTCTATGTGCTTCTTTCATGTCTCGCACCTGCATGGCTGCTTCTTCCTGCATCTGCTTTCAAATTTTATTTGTTTCCTCCGTTATCATACTCATTACCAAGGATTTGCGGTCATTTTCTTGTGTTTCCGTTGTATTTGAGTTCTCCGTGTTGTTTTCTTTGTGATAGCTGGGAACTGGAGACGCCATATTGTTTTGGTTTTTTTTGCGTATGCTTTTACGCTGTCCTTTAGACATCTTGCTATCTCTTTTTTTGTTGAGTAACTTCCAGAGTTGGGTGGAAGGAGTCTGATGATAGATTCACTTGTTTTCTCATGATTTCCGTAGGCTGGAAGCCCTGATACTTCATTGGTATGGATGTCAGGAGGTTAGCCCTGTCGTTTTAGGTTCTCACAGCCAGTGATCCTCAGCTCCCCTTTGCTGTGTGTCCTGCAATTGTTCCAAGTCTCTGAATGAGCGTTGGATCAGGCCAAGGTATCCACAGCCTTTTGGGTTCCTTGCCATGTCCAGCCAGTGATACTGGGCCCGAATCACGTGTCGGGCTCAGCTAGTTTCTCAGGGCCTGAACTGTCTGCCACAGCAGGAGAACTGCGACTGCACTGAGCAAGCGCCTAGGGTGGAACTGAGCACTCCACCCAGCCTGCTTCACAGCAGGGAAACTGCGACTATGCTGATCAAGCACCTGGTGGAAGTGAGCTCTCCGCCCAGCTTGCGTCACAGCAGGGAAACTGTGACTATGCTGAGCAAGCGCCTAGGGTGGAAGTGAGCACTCCGCCCAGCTTGCATCACAGCAGGGAAACTGCAGCTGTACTGAGCTAGAGCCTAGGGTGGAAGTGAGCACTCAGCCCAGCCTTTGTCACAGCAGGGGAGCTGTGCCTAGGGCAGAATTGCTTGCTAAGCTGAGCCAGCTTCTCCACGGCACAGCTCACTGAGCAAACCCAGAACTCTGGGGCTAAACTGTCTGCTTAGGGTCTCAAGGCACCACATGACCCAAATCCTGTCCAGAGTCCCCTCTCCCGCAGCAACTCCCACCATCGTCCACCACACCAATCACCTCCCCTGGAAGGCTCTGAGCTGCAAACCTCAGCCACCGCCGCTGGTGCCGCTGGTGGCACTGCTGTCTCTGCTGCTGCTGCTCTGATCCGAGAAAATCCATGCTCCTCCCGTGTGCAGGGGCAAGCAGGTCCTCCACACCCTGGTCCCTCCGAACCGTGGAGCACTTCTGCTGCTGTGGTGTGGGGACCTTGGTGTTCCTGGCTCAGAAATCTGTGCAATTCCCTGAATTGTTCACTGGAGCTTTAAAACACGGTCCACACTGCTTGCCGCCATCTTGGATCTCCCTGAATTAAAAAAAACAGTTAATACTTTTAATCTGGATCTCAAGTACTGGGCTTTATAATTGGGTTATTCTGTAGCAGTGAAATTTCATTAAGGGAGAGACCTTGTTCAAGAAAATAGAATTGTGTATTCTATCACTTCAGTGGAAACCTAACCTTCCAGTTGGTGTGTCAATCAAAGGGTTAAAAGAGGCCCCTCAAAAGGCCTGTCCACCGTTCAGTAATGCACATCCCAGGCTAAAGACAAAGCAGGGATAAGTTATACAAAGGTGAGCATAGAGCTCTCATATGGAGAAATTGTAACCGCTTTTTTGGAGAATTGAAACAATTCAGAAATGGAGTCTGTATTTCTGAATGAATAAGTTTAACACAAACAAAATATCAATTAGATATTAATGAAATGGAGGTAAATTCACTAAATGAAAATATGATAAAATTAATTCATAGCAGGATAGAGTAACTGGTAAGTGAACTAATCAGTTTAAATACAGGCTGTTTGAAAATTAACAGAGAAGGGTAAAAGAAAAAAAAAAGTAAGCTTACAGAGATTGTAAGGCACCATTAAAGGCAAAAGAAAATTGACTATTGGAATTCAAGAAGGATTTTAGTGTGCTGAAATGGTAGAAACCTGATTCAAACAAATAACAACAGAACTTTTCTCAAACGTCAGAGAACAAAAATGTTCAGACACAAGAAGGCCAAAAGTTACTAGACAAATTGACTCAAGCAACTCTATTCTGAGACATAATCAAGTTCTTACTGGAGCAAATGAGAAGTCTCAAACCTGTGTGAAAAATAATAACAGAGGAGTGCCAATTCCCCTGACAGCTGACTTCCCACCAGGAGAAGAATAAGATGGTTAATTCACTACTGAAAAAAAGACTGCTTTCAACCCACAATCTTTTACTGACCTAAATTAATTACTTTGTGATGAAAGACAAGTTGATGAAAGAAGTAACATAGAATTTAAATATGTTAAATATTAAAAACAGTTGAACACAACTGGAGAAAATTCAGATATTTACGTTTTACTTAGTTATATGCTTGCACTTAGCATAATAAGTATCATTTAAAAGTAGCTTATTGCAATTCAAATAACTTTCTTTATAATCTTCAAGAAAAGTGAAAAATCAAATATTTATGACTGATAAAAACTCATAAGTGAGAAATCAAAGAACAATAGTACAACAATTCAAATAACCATCTCTGAAGACTACTGGAAATGGAGAAAAATGAAGGCAAACACAACTGAACTAACAAAGCATTAATATAACGCTCATGAAATGACTGCTACAAATGCATCAGATTCCTCCCAAACACAAATCATTCAATGCTAAAATAGTGAAAATTAAGCTAGTTGATTAAAATAAATAATAGTACTTGCATGAGTTAAAAAAGAAAACTTCCATAACTACATTTTATTCATAGGAACTTCACCTCTAAGAATATCAATATCATCAGATCAAAAAGGCTTTTAGAGTTTGTTTTGTTTTGTTGTTGTTTTGTTATTGTTTTGCTTTGTTTTGGTTTTGGTGTTTTTGGTGTTTGTTTTTGAGGAGGAAAAGACACAAGAAAGATTATTATATACTGGTTACCTCAAAATTCAGAAAGTAAAAATTCAATTGTACATATGAATACCTGAAATATTGATGTGCACTAGCTTATAACACCAGGATTAATAGGCCTACAAAGAATTATAGACACTAACACAATAAGCGAGAATTCTAATGCTCTACTTCAGGCAATGGGATGTTTGTTCAAGTATAAAACAGCAACGGAGCAAGAGCACTGACTAAACTGCTGCCCAAACCAAGTTTATCCAGTGAAAATCTGCAGTAATTTTCAACCAAGAGCCATTAACTCCATATTCTCATCAGAACATGGGGACTTTCTAATATGCAGAATTAGACAAATCACAAAAAAATTCTCACATTAAACATCAACATTGGGCTCATAGCAATCAACTTCTTTGCCCACAATAAAAGAAAGCTGGAAATCAATAACACAGAAGAAGCTTTGCAACTTCTGCACAAAATGAAATATTCTTTTTAATTAAAAGTTTATTGTAAAGAATCTGAATTTTTAAACTTTTTTTTATTTAATCACTTCACATTCTGGTGGCAGCTCTCTCCCTCCTTACCTACTGTCCTTCCCTCTTCCCACTCCTCAGAAAAGAGGAGTCTACACCCCCCCACCTCCTACCCCATCTCATCAAGTGGCATCTGGACTGAGCAAGTCATCTTCCCATGTAGACTGGCAAGGCAGTCTTGCCAGGAAGAAATACTTGAAAAGCCAGCAAGTGAGTCCATGCCAAAGATATTCCCTCCTCCTCTCAATAGGGGACCCATATGAAGCATTAGCTACATCTTTGTAGGGGGCCTGTGTACAGCCCATGCGAGGTCCTTGGTTGGTGCCCTAGTCTCTTCAGGCACCTCTGGCCTCTGGTCAGTTGGCTCTTGTTTTTCCTGTGAAGCCTCCTTCATCTCCAGGTCTTTTTATCCTTCCCTCCACTTTTCCAGTAGGTCATTTTATGCTTCACCCACTGTTAGGCTGTGAGTCTCAGCATCTGGGTGGAATACATCTTGGAGGCAGGGTGAATTTTGAGTTGATGTTTCTGTGGGTGCATTGGTGTCCCCCTCCCTCTACTAGAAGACTTGAGGAATTAAACAAAACAAAATAAAAGAAAACAAAAAAACAACAACAACAAAAACAAGTCCTTAAGCCAGATCAACCAGACTCAACTAATATACACAGTGATTTGGAAGATATGGAGCTTCATATTAGATTTTCCTTTTTCATCATTACTTAGAGTTTTATGTACTTATTCACCACTAAATAGAAAGAACATCAGAGTTGAAACTAAATATATAATTAGATTTATATCCTATCACGATTATGAGTCCTTTATCTGAGTTCTACCTTTCCTCATCATTTAATATTTACTCTATTTTGTTCTATTTTGTACATGGTATGCCATGCTAGCATGTGCATTTATTTATGTGTGCATGTGTGTTGAAGGTTAAAATTCACATTGAGATATTTCATGAGTTTATTTATTTTCTGTCTGAAATTTTATAACTGCATGTAATAATATACATCCTAATTCATTAATTAAGCTGTAAATTTAGTGGTTTTATTTTCCTTAGAGCTGGATGATATTCAGTTTTATATCTGTACCATACTTTCCTTATTTGTTCCTCTGTTGATGGACAAATGAATTTGTTCTATTTCCTTGTGTCAGTGAATAATACATCCATAAACATAGACATGCAAATATCTCTGTGATAGTGCAGGTTGTTCTCCAGGTATACACCCAGGAGTGAAATAGCCACAACTATTTAAAAACACAGCAAGAATTTAAGGGCTTTTCAGTAATGGTATGGAAATTAAGTACAGGGAAACTTCCTACAATATATGAAGGTCATTCTAATAAACAAAGCTACTAGTACCAGGATGGGGATATATTCAATTGAGTTTTTGGAACTCCTGGAAATCTCCAAACAACCCAGGCTCTTTTCAGGACAATAACTTGCTCTCCACACATTCCAGAAAGGCCCCATTGCTGAAGACAAGACCTGTAAAATTCACTGAATATTGAGAGGTTGAACTGATGCTTAAACAGAACCTTCATTCATATCTTTTACGGTCTTTACTATGAGAGGGAACTATGCAAACTGCCAAAAGAGTAAAGTAAGCACAAACTCAGCCACATACTCTTTTGACTTTAAATGTGCCCATTCTTCAATAAATTCCAGGGCAATAGTGGCACAACCCTTGAGAGAATGCCCAGCCAATTTCTATTTGACTTAAGGACCAAACCACAAAAAGAACCCATACCTGTGGGAAAAAACTGTAATCTCTGTCACAGGGAAAGCAGTCTTGGCGGGCTTTACCTTTGGACACCACATGGATACTTTTGAAAGACCCCCGAAGGGAGACCCTCACTCAAGCCTCGGGATGGAGCGCACCCAAAGACATACAAACGACCGTCTTGCTGTAAACACATAAGGCAGATTATTGGCAGAGCTCTGGGTCGACACGTATCTCACACAGGAGACAGAGGGGTAGACCCAGAAGCCCAGGGGTTAGGGGTTTATATGGGCAAGGGTCAGGGGAAGTGGGAAGTTTTGGCGCGGCCACACACTATGGTTGTTTCAAACATTTGAACATCAGCAAATTGTGTAGGCAGATCTGGGGTAAGCTCAGACTTAATCACATGGGAACAGTCCTTGGTTCCTGTTTTTCTTGGAACCCAAGGGTAGATGTTTATCTGAGCTAACAAGACATCTGGTTAAACTCAAACCTGGAACATTGTGTGCGGGCCTCAAGGGGGGATTAAGCAGACACCATAAGATCGAATGAGGGGTCTTGGCTCATTACTCACTCGACCATGTCCGGTACCTGTTTCTCTCAGGAATTTGTCTTTGTGTATCCTCCCTATCTTTTACGGCCAGCCGGTCCCTGGAACACTCAATAGGCCTTAGTCTCCTATCTCCGCATTCTTTGTGACTTATCTGGGACCTTGGGCTAGCATACCTGTCGACCTGCACTTATGAGTTAGAGAGCTCTGCTGTTCTGGTTGCTTTAATGCTAATTAAAAAATTTCCCTTTCACTTTGAGGTAGACTGAGTGGAGCCACTCTGGGCCTGGAATTCAGGAAGCAGAACTGGGGACTCCACCTGGACTATTGTTTTTCTAATCGAACCTCAATGGGAGAAGGAGACTGCCCTTTGCACATGACCCAGACAAGCAGAGAGGAGAGAGCAACAGCAGGTTGAGACCGGGCTTGAGGGCACGTGGATCAGAAAACAGGCTGGACCAGCACACAGGCCAGAGACACCTAAGGACCCGTCCAGTGGAACGGATCCCGGAAAGTTCACTCTTTTTTCCTCTTTAACCTTTTTACCCTCTTGTGTAAGCTAGTTGGGTTGTATATTAAAGTTTAATTGTTAAAAAACAGAGCCTACACATACCTAACACAGCTTAGGTGCCCAAGATACCTAGATTAGATAACTCAGGGACCCAGGATAAAAACAAGTACTGCTGTTCTAAAAAAACAAACAAAGCAAACAAAACCCAAAAGTAATCAAACAAACAAACAAACAAAAGCCATATCGCCATAAAATGGCTTCTAACAACTTTGGATATACTCAAAGATCCATGCCTTGTTGAACTGTAAAGGAATTTTAATCCTACACATGGCTGTTCTAGGTCTGTGTGAAATGGCTAGAATGAAGACATGCCAGACATCTTTAATCCCTCTGGCAGAAATAAAGTCATGCATTTAGTATACACCTTTAATCCCAAACAATGACATCTAATTGAGGGCCGGACATAGTAACAAATCAGGGAAAGATATGACAGAAAGAATCAGAGATAGGATATGCCTGATTATCATAAGAGCAGAGAGAAAAGAGAGGCCACCAAAAGAAGTGCACACAGAAAGTAGTGAGGAGCAGAGTATAGTACAGAGGAGAGTTCATGGAGACAGTACAGTAAAGTTTGGGAATACAGTACAGTTTGGGGCAGTTCAGTCGCGTGCAGTTGAGTTTCGGAAGCTTAGGTCGTGGAATGCAGAGGCAGTTTTTCCAAGCAGAGAGATGCAGTGAGCAGCTGAGAGGAGCTAATTTGAATCACTCAGCTTGGAGGCAGAACAGCTATGTTGAGCTAGCCAGCCAACTCAGAAAGAACTAGAAAGGGCAAGTTAATTCAGTAGAAATTCTTGGAGGCTGAAAACATTCTTAACCTAGGTTAGCATATGGAGACTGGAATCTTAAGCCTTAAGGGCTGGGCTTGCAGAAGACTAAATTGCATGGAGGCTGGAAACTTCAAGGCCTAGGCCTAGGGTTAGTTAGATAGGAACTCTCTGAATTCAGCACAAGCTATGTATTAGTAAAATTTGGGGACTGCTTTCATCTCATCCCATCATCTGAAGAAACAAAAACAAATTACAATGGGGAGTGAATATGATCAAAATAAGTTGTGTGAAATTCCTGAAAGATTAACACAAATATGTTATTAAATAGAAAATATACCAAAACAAAACAAAAACATATCAGTACTGTGTGCCTTCTTCTGGGAAGACATGAACAGAGCTGTATTTATACTAGACAGGGCGCCAGAAGAACAAAGAGATTATTGCCTCCATGTTCACTTTGAGAAACAGCAAATTTATTGGTGTTGCTTACAGGAGTGTAGACAGGTACATCTTATAAGAGTGTGAGTAAATAGTTAGTAACAGAAACCTGAGTGATTTTGGTGGAAGCTATGATCCCCACTACCCAATAAAGCCCACACCAGAATTCAGGAACACTCCTGAAAACTATGTCTTTGAAGCTTCCTGGTGAAATTGCAGATTGCTTGGGTGGATTTAGAGTCCACCCCTCCCTCATTCACTACTGATTATTGATTACCCAACTTCCGAAGGTACTTTGTGGATCTTGGACTTTATGAAAATCATAAATGTCATTGCATTTCAGAACTCTGTAAGCTTCACTCACTTCTCTGAAGTTTCTCAGTCCTAGAGGAAATATTTCAATTGGAGGAATAGATACACAATATTAGGATTACACTTAATGACTAGTTCAAATATATCCAAAAGAAAACTGATAAAAAACCAACAAATTAAAAGAGACACAAAAATAATAAGATGACTCTTTAGATATAAGAAGCAATATTACTCATAAATACTAAAATCTATAGAGAACTAATACATAGACAAAGATATCAAAGCAAGAAGCAGTAAACTAGCTGAATATAAAATATAATATAATGTTATAGGCTACTATAACAGCATAGTACTTTCATTAAGATGGAACATACACCCGGGGTATATAAGAACAGTAAAGAAAATTAAATTGTGTGCATTCACAATTAGCTCACACCAGAACCCTGAAAAAGTAGTCTTCACAATTAACACATTTGACTGGTAAAATGGGATATCCACACACCTAAAATATATTAAATTCTTCTCATAATGCTTACAAAGACAAAAAATAATTTAATTATATTGCCAAATATAATGTATGGCATAAAAACAGGAGAAGAAAAGCAATAGTAATTCTTTCAGGACACTGGAGTAAACAATTTTTGTTGTTGTTGCTTTTAATTTAATTAATTTATTCAGATTACCATCTCAGCTGTTTTCCCATAACTTTAACTTTATCCACCCGTTCCTCCCTCCTTCACACTTTCACCCAATTCCCCTCCCTATATCAGTGACTGAGAGGGACCTCCTCACCCACTATATGATCATAGGCCATCAAGTGTCATCCTGGTAGTCTGTCTAGCCTTTCTCTGAATGCCACCAGGCCTCCAAAATTTAATAGACAAATGGATGGAACTAAAAATGATCATTCTGACTCACATGGTATATACTCACTTATAATTGGACACTAGCACAAAAGGCATGTCCCATGAAAGTCTTCACTTACAAGGAGATTGGGATAGATATGAGTACATCCTACTGGGACTCTAGATGAGAGAGGTATGGGAGGAGAAATAGAAGGATCCAGTGTGTCCAAGAAGGCAATTATTTTTTAGGAAGGTACAAACACATAGGAAACACAATAAATTTTCAAAGATGGTTTTTAAAAGGTTTCCACATGATGAATTAAAATGAGAGCAAAAATAAACCTCCATTACAGTAGTGAACATATACCTTAAAAGATAGGCAGTATGTAGTATATACTATGTAATACACAAAATATATAACACGGTTCTGAAACTCAACAGAAAAGAGTACATGGAAGAACTAAAGTTAAGTAGTCATTTCTCACAAGACATGAAGTCATGTAAATTATGTAAAAGCTTCTGTTTGTCATGAGTAATCATTACTGAGATGCTAATTCAAAACAATAATTTCTCATTCCACTCTGTAAGAATAAATATTGTCAAGTAGACATAAGACAAAAAGCTTCATTGAGGATATATTGAAAAGCAAACTGGGCCTACTGTTGGTAGACATATAAATTAGTACAGCTTATACATCAAGAAGTGTAGGAGTTATTACACACACACACATATATATGAATGTATACACACACATATATATATATATGAATTCAACATGTCAGTGAAACATCTTCACTCTAAGGATCATTGGACTATCATATCAGTATTCAATAAATGGAGGTACTTGCATGTTTGTCAATAGATGTGTGGATACTCAACAACTGTACATAGATACTACTTAACAGTAAAGAAATGACATCTTGTCAGTTCAGACAATATCGATTGAAATGGAAGTCACTTTACAGAAAAAAATCAGTCATACAAAGGATATACAGTCAGATGTTATTCATTTAGAGTAGAATACATGATTTAACAGGGATTGAGAGAAAAGTATTGGTTACTAGATGTTAGGTGCAGTAAGGTGGTAACGAGAACATTTGATCAAGAGCTAAAATTATGCAGATATAAATGAGTATATACCATTTGAGTCTTTCTGCTTCTGGCTTAACTCACTCATTATGATCATTTCTAGCTCAATCCATTTGTCCACAAATTTCGGGAATTGCTTGTTTTTAATAGCTGAGTAGTATTGCATAGTGTATATGTACCACAGTTTCTTTATCCATTCTTCTACTGAGGGAAACTTAGGCTATTTCCATCATCTGGCTATTATGAATAAGGCTGCTATGAACATGGTTGAGCAAATTTTCTTGTTGTGTGCTGGAGCATCATCTGGGTATATTCCAAGGAGTGGAATAGCTGGGTCTTGAGGAAGCCCTATTCCCAGTTTTCTGAGATAGCACCAGATAGATTTCCAAAGTCGCTGTACTAGTTTGCATTCCCACCAGCAATGAAGGAGGTGCTTCACATTTGACCATGTCCTCTGGAGGGGAAGATCTGGTGGCACTCAGAGGAAGGACAGCAGGTTACCGAGAAGAGACTTGATACCCTATGAGCATATACAGGGGGAGGTAATCCCCCTCAGGAACAGTCATAAGGGAGGGGAATAAGGGGAAAATGGGAGGGAGGGAAGAATGGGAGGATACAAGGGATGAGATAACCATTGAGATGTAACAAGAATAAATTAATAAAAAAAAAAGAGGTAAAATTAAACCTTGTAGTGAGAGACTCCAGGGAACCGATAAAATTGCACACTATAAATGCTATAAATAAATATTCCAGGTTAATAGCCTGGAAAAAAGATGCTGAAATTTTTATCACAAAGAACAAAGAAGTGTGAGCAGTTAATTAAGCTTAAGCTGGGCATGGAGATAGTGGTGCATGCCATTAATCCCAGCAGAGGCAGATACAAGTAGATCAATGTGAGTTCGAGGCCAGTCTGGTCTACAAGTAAGTCTAGGACAGCTAGTGCTACACAGAGAAACCATGTTTCAACAAACAAAACAAAGCTTAAGCTGATTTAAGCACTATACCAGGCATACACATTTCAAATATTATTTTGTACCAATAAGCATATACAACTTCTGTATATTAGCTGTCACATAATATTTAATTTTAATTATATCATTTTAAAAGAGGGGAGTGGCAATTTTAACCACACTGTCAGCCATTCCTCTATAGCTTCTATAATGATGAGAAAAAGCTTTTGCATCGCATAGTTAGAACTCCTAAAGACATTTTTGACTACTAATCAGGTAGGATTTCTACCAAGGTTGTTATTTAATTTGAAGCACCCTGGACAAAATAACTGAGACAACTTTTCTTGCAATCAGTTTTCTAACAATGAAATCCACAAACGTACTTCAAAATGAAAATTATAAACCAGTGTTTCCCCCCTGACTGCATTCAGCACTAAAATATTAAATGGAATATTAAGAACAACAATTAAAGGGCTTAGCTTTTAAGCTGTCTGCTGGTGCGTAGGATTCAGTTCTTTATTGGCTATTAGAAAAATTACCATAGATTACTTTTGTTATTCTAAGTGAATACAGAACTTCCTGCTCAGCTGTATTGACAGGAAATATTACCAAGAACTAAAATTTCTTACATTTACCACTGGAAAATTTTTTTTTATACTTTATCCAAATGAAAATCACCTAGTAAACACAAGAATTTAACAACCTTATATTTCAAATAAGACTTTCCAAATAGATTGTTCTATCTCTGAAAACATTTGAAGTCATCCTCAATATCTTTCTTCTGAACAGTCAACCACATGAAAATACCCATTTAATGAGTCTCTACAAAATTAATAGGAAACAGATTTATAGAAGATACATGTATTATAAGAAAAACAGCATTGTAATAAGACAAGCATGAATGGTAACAAACAGCCACTCATGATAAATGATCTGTCTTGTTTTCAATAAAAACATATTTAGAATATTTTAAAAACAATTTATTCTGTAAGTGAAAGTGGAATGATTTAAGTGGGAAGCTTTTCAGAGGCGGTTAGCAACACAAGTGAACAAAGATCACACAATATATGGTACTGAATAAACAAACAAAGGATGCCCAGAAAAATCCGCACCTCCTTCTTGGTTAATGCAGGCAGCAGTTCCCAGACCCTGGCAGCTGGGATTTCTTTTCAGTGTGTGTGAATTCCGCACTTCATTCAGTAATCTTAATTCTTCAGGAAATAAGTCTGTGTTAGCAGTAGCAAGACAACCTGCTTCTATCCATTTCCTAGTCAGAGAGCTCTGGGATCAAGGTGATAAGACTCTTTATCGAGTGTTTTAGTACTATGGGGAAATGAGGGACCATATAATCACAGCCCTCCAGGAGCACAGTCCTGTTAAAAGTGCCCAGGCACCTTCAGCTCCCCCGGATGATCTTTACTCAATACTTGTTTCAATAAGGTCAGACAACAGTAATTTGTTATGTGGGTCATGGCAGAGTCCTCCTTCTGAGTACTACAAAGAATGACTCTGTTGTCAATATAAATACATCCTAACACATTTAGCCACCTGTAGGATGAATTACACACTTGAGAGAGATATTGTGCCAAATACTGCCACCCAGCATTATAAAGCATTATAATACCTTCTGTCTTGTCTTCTTCCCTTCTTTATCTTTATAATAAAACAGAATACAAACACACACACATGAATAAAAATCAAAAAAAGCTCATTGTCATTTATTTTTTCATATTTTACTTGCAGATATTATCAAGAATGAACAATAGAACCGGCTTGCTAATAATGCCTGTCATTACATAGAAATCAAACAAAACAGAAAGGTTACACCAGTCTTTCATTCACACTTCCATTTCTTTTACATTTGTTTCAGTAAATCTTTGTTTATTTTCATCCACATAATGCATCCACTTGTAAAACCTTAACACTGGAGGTGGTAATTTTCTATCAAAATTCTGGACAGCCACAACATAATAAATATTGATTCCAGAAGTGTGTCATTCAATACCAATATGTCTTTCAATTATTATCAGTGAGATTGTTCTGAAGTTTTACATACACGTTTTTCAATTGCCATAGCTTTCAATTCAAATAATAAAATAATCAGTCATACATGTTAATTAAAATGTATATAAAGAGGAATTTTGTCCTTTTCTGTATGATGTTTCTCCTGTTTTCATTGAATAAGTGGAAATGGCTCTTTGCTATCTTGTTCACATTTCAAATATTTTTGAGTTAACTCTCTATATTTCCACTTATATAGTTATATATTAGCTGTGTTCCCCCAAGTGATAAATATACATGAAATAGCACATATCCCAGAATAGGAAGTAGATCTATTGGAAAATGTGGTTTCACAAATGAGAGTGTATGCATCTCCTTCAGCTGCTCTGTGAAAAAGATATTTGGGGTCAAAAGGTTAGGTTTTGACGTGTTCAAGGATGGCAGCTCTGGGAAGAAGGTTAACTTATACAAACTGCAAAAAAAATGCATTCTTCAAAAAGTCTGTATCAGTTAAAAGAGAGAAAGAGAAAGAATCATGTCCTCCAAGGGTTGTAATACTCCTGGAGGTTAAACCCTCAAACAAGATGTTAAGCAAAGGTCACCTATGGGTTTAAGATTCAAAGATTCTGTAGAGGACTGGGTTTCTGAAGCTTGTGCTAAATTTTAGATGAGTTAAATTTGCAGGAAGTGCTCACTGATAATGTTCTTTAGATTAAATCGGCTCCAAGGGTGCACAGCTGCTGCTTTGGATGTATGCTAAAATGCAAAAGAGTAGCACACGTATTTACATTAAGAAACTATTATTTTCAAAAATATGATATTTGACAGGGATTTTAACAATAACAAAATTATCATTATTGTCACTTACTATATGCAAAGTGCTTTGCTAAATGATTTTTAAATATTTCTTATTGACTATTCATAGCTTTTTTTCTGAAATAGAAGTTATCAATGAAACTTAAAATGCAACATAGCTGAGCCACTAGAATTGACCCTAAATCAATGTAGGATGGCAGATAGGTAAGAACTCACCTCCATCCTCACGTTCCTACAGCAAAGACTTAAGGTTTACTTAACACAGGATTTCAGAGTGTCTTCATCAGAGAGAGCTGTGACCAGACATACTAGCATCTCAGTAATAGAACACATTTACTACCCCTCTACCACTTCTCCGTCAGTGTCTTAAGCATCAACACACAGAGTACAAGGACCTGGGTTCAACCACAAAGGAAATGTGTGAAAGGCACTTTTTGAAAGCCTTTTATGAAATAAATCGTATTCCCAGAGTCAACTGTCACACAATCCCATTAATTTGATATTAAAAGAGAGCCGTTTGCTTTAGTCCAAGTTCTACAACATGACCCCCATTGAAATTCCTGCATTTTCTATATTATTCTCTAGTTTTCTTGAAAGAAAACCACCGGGAAACCCTGAAAATCTAAGCTGAGATGTATTCTGAAATACTTAATATTTATCTTTATTAAAAATTCTTTATAAACTTGCCTTTTAGTCTTGAGACAAGTAACTATCATGGCCAAACAAAACTAACATCAAAAAATGTGGCTTTCCCTGATTAATAGAAAGAAGGAAAGAAGGAAAGGAAAGGAAAAGAAAGAAAGAAAGAAAGAAAGAAAGAAAGAAAGAAAGAAAGAAAGTTATGGGATTGCTCCATAGGATTGCTTGTCACAAAGTCTGCAGAGATACTCTAAGATGAACATATTCTGGTCAATCCCCTTGGTTGCCTGCTGGAGCTAGAGCATGAAACCTCTTAAAGCTATGCAAAACTTCTGTTCTGAGATAAAGAGAGCATGTTGCATGCTGGACAGAGTTGAAAACATCCTTTCAGTTAACTAACATTCAACTTGTCAGAAGGTATGATTCAGGTACTGGGGCAGAAAAATGCACCAATAAACTTATCCATCTGTGAACCCTACAGACTACAAATCTAACCTGGTGGAAAAAGATGTGCCTACACTGTGTAATTGTGACAAGGCTTGTTAGGAGGATAACGGACACTTGTTGACTTGATGTGAGTTCTGTGTCAAAGGAAGGAATCCATATGTGGTACTATAAGACCAATCAGAAAATAAAGTCTGGGGAGGTCTTTGGGCCCATATGAACCTTTACTATCATTGTTGAACTAAATTCACAAAGCATCCAAATGCTGTCTTAACATCGGTTATGCATCAGACACAAAATATAATCTTAGTCTCAGTAATAGAATCACCTTGGCAGACAAAGGAGCTGTGTGCATCGATTCATAGCTGCAAAAACAGTAGTGAGAATAAGTGATAAATGAGGATGAATCCCTTAGACATTACATTTATACCAATCACTCTAAGGCTCAGGGACCACTGTGGAAAAAGTGTCAAAAGGAAAAAAGAGCTGTAAGATACAAGGGATATAAACAAGGTTTCTTTTGGGCATGACATAGCAAATGCAGTTATGACCTCACACTAACTGTGAGTACCTGCACTTGGGCTTGGACAAAACTGGTCCTTTGAGAATTAGTGATGGATGGGAAAGGGTTTATTGGACATCTTACCCCTGAACAACTGGCTATTGAAGGGTTCTAGACAAGTAAAGAGCTTCGATATTAGTTGTGCATCTATCACTTAGTCCACTGGGCTCCAATGAATAGGTTTAGACCTATGGACTAACAGACAACCCTGATGAAATTCAGTGGGTAACAAATGCAAACTACTAGTTAGGAAAGAGATTTGTACGGACCATGTAGTAGACACAGGTAAGAGTGAATAGGAGAAAATAGGATATGAGAGTAATCAACATATATTATACACTTGCGTGGAATTGTCAAAGAAAAACTAACCAAATATTGTGCTTTCTTGGTCTTCCACCTTTCTGTGGAAAGGATAGTTGTATTAATAAAACTGGCAGTCAAAGTCTTTAGATACTGTTCAGAGAAAGCACACTGAAAAGAGTAATGTAATTCCGTGCTCAGTGGTCAAGTTTTTATTTACAAATTGTATCTACATGGTTCAAAATCTGATATCTGAAAAAGCAATCTTGAAAACAAGCTTAATAGAACATTGTTATATTGATCTGAATAATAATGATGAGTGGTACTTGTATTACTGTTGTTTTAGAAATGGTTATACAAAGGGTCAAAATAGATAATAAAAAAGTATCTGCTATGCAAAAAATAGCTGCATTAGTTCAATATGGCCTCTGCTGTGCCCCTAAAGCAGAGAGTAGCACTTTGTCATGTACATGCATTGTTGTGCATCTTGTGGCTGTTTTTCTCTGAAGGCTTGGCACTTGATAGGATATGCTCTCCTTGATCTTCACGGACATAAAAATGTTAGAAAAGATGGGCTCTGTAAAGATACCATAAACACCATAGTAGTTATCAGGGAGTGTTTTTCCATAGGGATGGTGATGTTGGCTAAAACCAAAACTTTTCCTAATATGAATGGCATACATAATGAGAATAATACTTACATTTGTAATATTTTGAGACAGTGTTTCTTTGTGGCCCATGCTGGGCTGAAACTCACTATAGAGAACAAGCCATCTTCAAACTCACAGCGAGCTGCCTGCCTCTGCCTCCCAAGTGTTCAGATTAAAGGCATATAACAGATGGCCAGCTATTCATGTAATTATAAAAGACAAAGAACACGGAAAAATGCTAGTTAGAGCAACTACTGGTGAATATCATTATTTTATTGCCTTTCTGGATCAGAGGAAGTTTTTAGAGAGTTAACTCAATTGTTAAAAAAAAAAAAAAAAAGAGTCTTGGTCATGTAGAAAATCTATTTAAATTATGCAGTTACTAACAGCATGTGAATTCCTCCAAGTTTTTCAGTCTTACAGTAATACTACCTTATCATTGTGTGCTAGTACAACGTGTGCTAACATTACTTTAACATGGTCCAATACAAGCATGTCCTGCTCCAGAGCTGTAAGCCAGAAACATATAATCATTGATTAACTTTCAAGAGCAGATGGCAGCCTGTGAACTTATACACAGTGATGTCATTAAATTTTTCTTATTTATTTATTTATTTAGTGTTATTGAGACAGAATATCATTGTTTACCACAAGCTGTCTTGAAAGTTTAGACAAACTTAATCTTTAGACTTCTGAGTGCAGGGATTATAAAAGCAAGCATCATCTTGGCTACAAAGTATAACCAGTTTCTCTGCATGGCTACAATAAAAGTCAAAGTTTTACCAGTATGGCCTGCTTGCCCAAGGGCAAGATAACTTCCTGGAATGATGGTAGTTGTAGTTCCCACAGAAATAGCAAGACACATGGTTTTTCTCCCTTAAACAAGTTTATTTAAACCAACTACACTGGATGTGCCTGATCACATGTAGGCAGGTGCACATAGGTAGGAAATGCATGAGGATGTATGCTTGTCCAGGATTGAACCGAATGAGGAATGCAATGGCTTATGGGTTTTGCCTTCTCTCTGTGTCCGTATCTGTGTCTGTCTCTGTCTTTCTCTGTCTCTGTCTCTCTGTCTCTGTCTGTCTCCATCTCTCACTCTGTCTCTCTGTCTCTGTCTCTGTCTCTGTCTCCATCTTTTCTTTTGGTGTTTTTGACTTTGAGGCACGGTTTCTCTGTATAGCCCTGGCTGTCCTGCAACTCACTCTGTAGACCAGGCTGACCTCGAACTCAGAGATCCACCTGCCTCTGCTTACCAAGTGCTGGGATTACAGACATGCACCCACCACTGTCCACAATATACATATATATGACATATTTATTATATTATATATAATAGTATACATAGACATATATAAAGTTTACACTAGCTTCTGTAGTCACATTGCTCACAAATATAGTTTTCTGCCACCAACTTCCTCTCAGAATCATATGAAGTTCTCACAATGTATTCTATACATTACAAATAAAAGCATTATCATAGGGGCCCTCCGCAAACTGTGGCAACAGCCAAGGAAAAAATAGGCAGTAAAAACCTTGAACCCCTACCCGGACTAGCCGATGGACATTCTCCACTGTTGAGTGGAGAAGGAGATCTAACTTTCACACAAACTCTGGTGCCCCATATTTGAACATGTCCCTTGGACGGAGATGCCTGGTGGCACTCAGAGGAAAGATAATAGGTCACCAAGGAGAGACTTGATACCGTATGAGCATATTCAGGGGGAGGAGGTCCCCCTCAGACACAGACTTAGGGGAGGGGAGGGGAGTAGGGGGGAAGTGGGAGGAAGGGAGGAATGGGAGGATACATGGGATGGGCTAACAACTGAGATGTAATATGTATAAATTAATAAAAATGTATTTTAAAAAAAGAGAGAGAAAAAAAAGCATTATCATAATTCCTACAGTAATAGCGATATTGGACCTTTGGTTGTTACATAAATAAATGGAATGTTTGGTATATCTCAGTGAGGACAAGATGCACATCATAAAAAATAATAAAATTATATAAGGGCTAGAGGTTTTTGTTTGTTTGTTTGTTTGTTTGTTTCCTGTCTTTTTGGGTGAAACATATTTTACTGTTATTTTGACTCAGGAAGGTTGTTTAATGTAATCCCTAGGGCAGAGAGTATGCATATGGGCACTGCTGTCTAATATCACCCTATATCTAAGAAACAAAGAGGTCTGGAATACTATGAGGCATTTCCAAAGCTTCCTCTAGCTATGTTACCTCACCAAAGTTTTAATATTTACCTCTCAACTTATAGCATCTCAGGGAAGTTGCCCTTTTAGGACCAGAGGGGACTTGGGGGAGCACAAGATAAATTAGATTCCTGGTGTGAGGTTTTTCCTTTCTCTTTTCTTCCTGTCAGAATTGTGCTTAAGCTGCTTCTTGTTGTGCACCCTTTCCCCCTTCTCACAGAAGGACATTCACTCCAGGAGGTTGGAAAGAACAGGCTTTGTTGCCACTAATTAGGTAGGGTGAGTTTCTAGGGGAAGCAGCTGAAGGAGCACAGGGAGCTAGAAGCATTCGTGTTCATAACAAACATGGAACAAGTACTTCTTTTATACGCAGGGTCTTATACCAAGTTCACTCTGTACTTCTTCTCTCAAAAAAGTGCACTGCAATTTTAAGTACTTAGATAAGTGCATTATTAAATTTATTCCTGTTCAAAAGTCCTTTGAGAATATAATAGATCTGTTAAGCAATGGTGTTTGACACTTAACGTTGATAGTTATTCATTCATTGTTTCCTGACAGGATAATGGTAAAGATACATTCATACACACACACACTCACACACACACACACACACACACACACACACACACACACACTCACACACACACACACACACACACACACACACACGCTTGTCTCAATGCGTTCACGCTCTATATTAACTCAATCATAAAACATCTCAGTTTAACAATCTGATAGTGCATTGATGTTGTTTTAGGTTACAGATCCTCAGTAATTGTATTCTATCTCTATGTAAGAAGAGAAGACAGAACTATATTTTGAAAAGTGTTAAGTTATCCCTGATGGTATGATCTTTAATTTTTATAAAATATATATAATTATTATGTTATATATTATATTACTATAAATTATATATGAATTATTCTTTTAACTTCACTCCACTCTTCCTACATTTTCCTTTCTGAAAATCGTAGGGTTTCATTGTATGATGTTTTCCTTTAGCCAATACTATCTATGCAAATATTGGTTTGAGACTATCCTTTGGATCCTGCTGGAATAATCAGAAGAAACCCAACTAAAGTTGATGATTCCTCTTTTCTATATATATGAATCTTCTAACAGGAAATAATTCAGAAGTGTCAAGTGGGGATCACTGAATTGTTTCTCTCTAATTCCTGGGTGTTAAAGGTTCCATTCCTGTGCAGACTTAGTGAAGACATCATTGTTATTGCTTTGGATTAGAATCGCTGTTGATTTCCAAGATTTTAAAAGTTTTAACTTACTTTTAAACTATATTGGTGGATATTCAAAAAGGAAAAGACTATTAACTTTATATTTTTTAAAATTAAAGTATGCTATTAATCTTTAACAAAAGTCTGAAATACTTTAAGTTTTTAATTTATTTACTTTTCATAAAATATATTTTCCTAATATTTATTCTTCTCCCATATTCTCTCAGTTCCCTACACACTCAACTTGGTTTTCTGTCTCTCACTCTCTCTTTCTCTCTCTGTCTCAACAAACAAACAAACAAACAAAATCAAAGAAAGAAAAGTATAAAAAAAAGTGTGAAACCAATACAGATAAACTAGCAAACATACAAGCAAGAAACACTAATAAAACAACGCGTAATAAATCAAACAAAGTGTGGCTAAAATCATATTTTACTGGTAGCAGATTTCAAATTAGACATTTCTTTGAATAATACCAATGTCTTTCCACTTTCTACAGTCTCTTTGCCCAAGGTTCTCCATCAGGAAACATCCTGATTTTTCCCTTGTGTTATTTCCTCAGGACAATACAATGGTGCTTGTGCTTCAGGAAATATGAAGTGTGGCAATTTGAATGAGAATGTTTGATTTAGGCGTATACATATGAAAACCAATTCCCTGGGTAGTGTAACTGTTTGGGAAGGATTAGAAGATAAGGCTTTGTTAGGGAAGGTGTATCACAGGAGAGGGCTTTGCAGTTTCAATAGACGTGTTTTTCCCAGGGACCTCACTATGTCCTTGTTGTTGGTCTATGTGAGCTCTCAGATATTCCTTCACACTGTCATTGACTGTAATCTAACCTTTTTATGCTGTAAACCAAATGATTTCCTTTCTTTTATAAGTTGTCTTGGTACTGGTATATTAACATGGCAGAGAAAAGTAACAGAGACATTGAATAGCAGGATATTAAATTTTGTGTCTTGTTCCTGGGGCTCACACAGTTTTTCTTTGCTTGGTTGTTTGTTTAAAGACTTTTTGAAAATGCATTATTGGACATCAAGTCCTTTGGAGAAAATAAAAACTTGTGAGTTGTGCTGGTCTTTTGTACTTCAATCTCCAACGTAGAGCAGTATCAGTACAAGAACATCTTTCTCTCATTTTAATTGCAATTGTTACTTTTAATTTTTTTGATAATCTACTTGAGAACACTAATATTGCTATCTATGATGAGTTTTTGAAACAAACTTGGACTTTCTCCAGTACTCCTTGGTCTGTAACAATAATGCTCTTTAATTGCCAACAGGTGCTGTCAGAAAAAGCACCTTGCCTCATGGAAAACCTAGATTGTTGTTCTTGTTGTTTTATTTAGACCATGTAACCCTTCAGTTCTTAACCCTAGGCATCGAAAGCAACTTCTGTACCTGAGCACTTTTCACAGAAATTAGGAAGTTTTTGATTATTATCTGGTTTATTGAGTTGTTAACAGCTTCAGTGTTAAGCAGCTGGCCTCCTACGAGGTGCTACAAAGAGGGGATGTTATACGTGATTGGCAATTCCTATACCATCATGCTCTCCAGGTTCTTAGCACAATATCACAATTTTGACATAGAACTGTGAAATATTAAGCCTGTTCTGATATTGCTATTATATAATTAGAAAATCTGACATAAACATGGATGAACAACCAAATTTACCTAAAGTTCTAGGTGATTAAGAAGTGCCTGTCGAAATTTATTTTTAGTTGTTTAAGGTTCAAATAATGAAAACAAGTAACACTTTAAAGGGCAGTACAGTAGTTGATACTATGTGTGGAGTTTCTTTGGCCTTTCTCTCTTAAAGGCAAGGGTTTCAGGTTTTGAGAGAGCGCTCAGTACTCAGGGCACTTGTTCCTCCTCCAAAGGACCCAACTTGAGTCCCCACCAGTCTGCTTCTAGATTTTTTCAGCTTCCTCAAACTCTGGGTCCAGTTAATACAACCACCTCCTCTGCTCTTCTAAAGCAATCCCAAACATGTGGACCACATTTGTGATGTGCTCTCTCTCTCTCTCTCTCTCTCTCTCTCTCTCTCTCTCTCTCTCTCTCTCTCTCTCTCTCTCTCTCCCACCCCTCTGTCTCATACACATACAAACCATTTTGAAAGTGTGGATATATTTAGTGCTTACTGCTCCTCCCATGGAAGATATTAAAGAGAGAGAGGACAGGTCTTCATCAGAAAAAAGCAGTCCTTTTCTCAAAGAATAATGATTTAAATGTGTGATAATGTATCTAGTTTTTCTTCCTAAGAGAAATATCATATAGTTTCTGTACGTACAAAGAGTTAAAAATGGTGTCTTTTCTAGTGAGATAAACATGCATGCTCTGTGTTACAGTAGAAAGGATGCCAATTTTCACATCAACTACAGCAACCCCAAAGCAGATTCTTTGACTCTAATTAGCTAATAGAACATACTTGCTGGCAGAATTCTAGAATCTGAACGTGTCTTCCAAGTTTTATTTAGAGAGATGTAAGCTCACTTTTAGTTATGTTTTTTCTTTCTCCTTTTTACATTTTCCTTACTGGCACACAGGAAGAGGGTGGGGGAAGGGACAGGGAGAGAGAGAATATAAGGTTGTTTTTATTCTCCAACGAAGCTATTTTTTGTATTTACCAAGTAGTTATCAGTTAACATTCTCTTTGTTATTTTTCATAATATTTAATGTTACAAGTTTAAAAATCATCATTCTTTTAATATGATGGGATATTTTTTTTTCTTTTAGGCTTAGAGATTTTTCATTTCTTGTGATGTAATCTACCTTATGATAAACTATGATAGCCTAATTAACTTAAAATTGTAGAAATTTTAGGAAACTCAATGGATTTCTTAAAAAAATGTGCCTGATTTTCTTTCCTTCTATCTCAGTATGTCCACAATATGGACTCATTTTGAGAATGTGACTTTGATAAGTATACATTGCAAAACTAAGGTTTTTTTAATGAAGAGTAATTTAGCCATTATAACATAAACATCAGGGAGAAAGTCATTCTCATTTGATAGTCTGAGATTATATAAGTCTCAAAGGTTTTGAGCTTTTGACATCATTTGGGAAGATAAGTATAAGAATCGAAGCTTTTGTTCTTTGGGAGAATTCCCACAGATATATTACAGTGTGCTGTTAAAATGACCAAAAGAGGTGCTACATAACTGTACCAAAGGAAGAAAATGTTTTCTGCATGTGATGAGAAAATTACAGTCTTGTACATAAAACAATTTTTAATTATTTTTCTGTCATAAAGGTTATACATTTTAACATAGTTTTAATATATTCAAAGTTACTATAAAAATAGACTGATGAGATTTCATGTATAAACTTAACCAATCAGTCCAAACCCATTGCAGAAACAACTTCTTTAAGATTTCAATAAATATTAAATTAAAGTAGATGAAAAATGAAATCTAGATCATTACAAAATATTTGGTTCATACTATATTAATGTTATATAGTACATATATTTATCTTGGATCTTCACATTAAATATAATGAACAATTATATAATCCAAGTACCTTATATTATTTATACAATTAGAATAAGTTCTCACTTATATTCTATAAGTTCCACCCTAGGCACCAGCTCAGCACAGCCGCAGTTCTCCTGCTGTGACGCAGGCTGGACGGAGCACTCAGTTCCACCGGAGTCGTGACCTCAGCACAGCCTCAGTTCTCCTGCGGTGATGCATGCTGGGTAGAGAGTTCAGTTCCACCCTAGGTGCTAACTCAGCACAACCTCAGTTCTCCTGCTGTGACGCAGGCTGAGTGGAGAGCGCAGTTTCACCCAAGGCACTAGCTTAGCACAGTCGCAGTTCTCCTGCTGTGATGCAGGCTGGGCAGAGTGCTCAGTTTCACGGGAGGTGCCAGCTCAGCACAGCCACAGTTCTCCTGCTGTGTCAGACGGTTCAGGCCCTGAGAATCTAGCTGAGCTTGACACCTGGTTCAGGCCCAGTGTCCCTGGCTGGACTTGGCAGGGGACCCGGAAGGCTGTGGATAACTTGGCCTGACCCAATGCTCATTCAGAGACCCAGAATGATTGCAGGACCCACAGCAAAGGGTAGCTGAGGATCACTGCCTGTGAGAGCCCAAAGCAATAGGGCTAACCTCCAGCCATCCACACCAGTGAAGCATCAGAGCTTCCAGCATACAGAAATCATGAGAAAGCGAGTGAATCTATCATCAGACTCCCTCCATCCAACTCTGGAAGTTACCCAACAAAAATAGAGATGACAAGATGTCTAAAGGGCAGCGTAAAAGCATACACAAACACACACACACACACACACACACACACACACACACACACAAACCCAAAACAACATGGCGTCTCCAGTTTCCAGCTATTCCAAAGAAAACAACCCAGAGAACTCAAATACAACAAGAAAACAATCCAGAGAACTCAAACACAACAAAAACACAAGAAAATGACTTCAAATCCTTGGTAATGAGAATGATAATGGAGGAAACAAATAAAATTGGTAATCAAATGCAGGAAGACATAGCCAAACAGGTGAGCGACATAAAAGAAACACATAGAGTGGAACTGGAAAAATTTCAGGAAAATGCAAACAACTAGATGAAAGAAATAAAAAAATCTGTTCAAGATCTGAAGATGAAAATGGATTCAATGATAAACATACACACAGAAGAAATACGAGAACGTGAGACCTCAGAGAAGAACGCAAGTGACACAGAGGTAAGCTTTTCTAACAGAATCCAAGAGATGGAAGAACGAATCTCAGGGCTAGAAGATACAATCACAGATCTTGAAGCAACCATTAAAGAAAATGCCAAATCTGGAAAACTCCTGACACACAACATCCAAGAAATTAAGGACACCATGAAAAGAAGAAATCTGAGGATAATAGGCATTGAAGAAAGAGAAGATATCAGACTCCAAGGCCCAGAAAATATTCTCAACAAAATAATAGAAGAAAATTTCCACAATCTAAAGAAAGAGATGCCTATAAACATACAAGAGGCCTAAAGAACACCAAATAGAACTGACCAGAAAAGAAAAACTGCCCGTCACATAATAATCAAAACACAAAACATACAGAAGAAAGAAAAAATACTAAAAGCTGCAAGGGAAAGGGCCAAATAACATTTAATGGCAAACCTATCAGAATTACACCCAACTTCTCAGCAGAGGCCATCAAAGCCAGAAGGGCCTGGACAGAGATCCTGTAAACCCTAAGACACCACAGATGACAGACCAGACTATTTTACCCAGCAAAACTATGAATAACCATTGATGGAGAAAACAAAATATTCCATGAAAAAAACAAATTCAAACAGTACCTATCAACAAATCCAGCTTTACAGAAGGTACTAGAAGGAAAACTCCATCCCAAAGGGTCAAACTACAACCAAAACTACTCAGGAAATAGATAACTATACCATGGCAAAAAAAAGAACTACACAAAGGCTCGACTGGAACCAACAGCAAAATTAAGACTCTCAACAGTAACTGGTCATTAATATCTCTCAACATCAATGGCCTTAATTTTCCAATAAAAAGACACAGACTAACTGAATGGGTGCATAAACAAGATCTAACATTCTTCTGCATTCAAGAAACACATCTCACCCATAATGATAGGCATTACCTCAGGGAAAAAGTTTGGAAAAAAATATTCCAAGCAAATCGTCACAAGAAGCAAGCAGGCATAACCATTTTAATACCGAACAAAATAGACTTTCAACCAAAATTAATCAAAAGGAATGAGGACAGACACTTCATACTCATCAAAGGTAAAGTCAAGAAAGATGACATCACAATTCTGAACATCTATGCTCCCAATACAAGGGCACCCACATTTGTAAAAGATCTGCTAAAAAGGCTTAAACCACACATCGATCCCCACACAATAATAGTGGGAGACTTCAAAACCCCACTCTCACTGAAGGACAAATCATTGAAACAGAAACTAAGCCGAGAAATAACAGCATTAACCAATGCCATGGGTCAAATGGATCTAACAGATATCTATAGAACCTTTCACCCAAACAAGAAAGAATATACCTTCTTCTCTGCACTCCATGGAACCTTCTCCAAAATAGATTACACTGTAGGTCACAAAGCAAGCCTCAACAGATACAGGAGGATTGAAATAATACCTTGTATCCTATCAGATCACCATGGGCTTAGGCTGCACTTCAACCACAGCAGAAATAACAAAAAGCCTATACTTACGTGGAAGCTAAACAACTCTCTGATAAATGACAGTTGGGTCAGGGAAGAAATAAAGAAAGTAATCAAGGAGTTTCTGAAATACAATGAAAATGAAGGAACAATATACCCAAATTTGTGGGATACATTGAAAGCAGTGCTAAGAGGAAAATTCATAGCACTAAGTGCCTTTACAAAGAAATTGGAAACATCTCACATAAGCATCTTAACGACACAACTGGAAGCCCTAGAAAAACAAGAAGCAGAAACACCCAAAAGGAGTAGAAATCTGGATATAATCAAACTCAGGGCTGAAATTAACAAATTAGAAACTAAGGAAACAGTCCAAAGAATAAAAAAAACAAAAAACAAAAAAAAACCAAGACTGGTTCTTTCAGAAAATCAACAAGATAGACAGACCATTAGCCAAACTAACTAAAAGGCAGAGAGACAGTATTGAAATTAACAAAATCAGAAAAGAAAAGGGAGACATACCAATAGACACTGAAGAAATACAAAGAATCATAAAATCCTACTTTGAAGGCATATATGCCACAAAATTTGAAAAATCTAAGGGAAATGGACGATTTTCTTGATCAATTTCACTTGCCAAAGTTGAGTGAAGAACAGATAAACAAGCTAAATAGTCCCATTTCCCATACAGAAATTGAAGCAATCGTTGACAGTCTCCCAAGCAAAAAAAGCCCAGGGCCAGATGGTTTCGGTGCAGAATTCTACCAGACCTTCAAGGGCGAGCTAATACCAACACTCTTCAAGCTAGTCCAAAAGATAGAAAGGGATGGAACATTACCAAATTCATTCTATGAGGCCATAGTCTCATTGATACCTAAACCTCACAAAGACTCAACAAAGAAAGAGAATTTCAGACCAATTTCTCTGATGAACATCGATGCAAAAATACTAAATAAAATACTTGCAAAACAAATACAAGAACACATCAATGATATCATTCATCATGACCAAGTAGGCTTTATTCCAGGCATGCAGGGATGGTTTAATATACAGAAATCCATCACTGTAATCCACCATATAAAAAAACTGAAAATAAAAACCACATGATCATCTCTTTAGATGCAGAGAAAGCATTTGATAAAATCCAACACCCATTCATGTTTAAAGTTTTAGAGAGATCGGGAATACAAGGCACTTTCCTCAACATAATAAAGGCTATATACAGCAACTCAATAGCCAAAATCAAAGTAAATGGTGAGATACACAAGGAAATTCCTCTAAAATCAGGAACAAGGCAAGGCTGCCCACTCTCTCCATATCTCTTCAATATAGTACTCGAAGTTCTAGCCAGAGCAATAAGACAACAAAAGGAGATGAAGGGTATTCAAGTGGGAAAGGAGGAAATCAAATTATCACTATTTGCAGATGATATGATAGTCTACATAAGTGACCCTCAAAATTCCACCAGAGAACTCCTACAGCTGATAAACTCCTTCAGCAAATTGGCTGGATACATTTAATCCAAAAGTCTGTAACCTTCATATACACAAAAGACAAGCTTGCAGAGGAAGAAATTAGGAAAACTACACCCTTCACATTAGTCACAAGCAATATAAAATATTTAGGAGTTAATCTAACCAAACATGTGAAGGATTTGTTTGAAAAACATTTCAAAACTCTGAAGAAAGAGATTGAAGATGACATGAGAAGATGGAATGAACTTCCTTGCTCATGGATCGGCAGAATTAACATAGTAAAAATGGCCATCCTACCAAAAACAATCTACAGATTCAATGCAATCCCTATCAAAATACCTAGACAATTTTTTAAAGACATTGAAAGGTCAATTCTGAACTACATATGGAAAAACCAAAAACCCAGAATAGCAAAAACCATCGTGTACAATAAAAGGTGCTCCGGAGGAGTCTCCATACCTGATCTCAAATGTACTATAAAGCAATAGTAATTAAAACAGCATGGTACTGGCACAGCAACAGGCTGGTTGATCAGTGGAATTGAATCGAAGACCCAGATATGAATCCACACACATATGGTCATTTGATTTTCGATAAAGGAGCCAAATCCATCAATGGAAAAAGGATAGCATCTTCAACAAATGGTGCTGGCCTAACTGGATGTCTATGTGTAAAAAAATGCAACTGGATCCATATTGGTCACCTTGCATAAAACTGAAATCCAAGTGGATTAAAGACCTCAGCATAAACCAGAGACACTAAGTCACTTAGAAGAAAAAGTGGGGAAGAGCCTGGAACATGACACAGGAGACAACTTCCTGAACAGAACACCAACAGCCCAGGCATTAATGTCAACAATTAATAAATGATACCTCATGAGGCTGAGAAGCTTCTGTAAGGCAGGAGACTCTGTCAAGAGAACAAAGCGACAGCCTACAGACCAGGAAAAGATCTTCACCAATCCTATATCTGACAAAGGTTTAATATCCAAAATATATAAAGAACTCAAAAAATTAAACACCACCAAACCAAATAACTAAATTGAGAAATGGGGCTTGGAACTAAACAGAGACAGCCTACAGACCAGGAAAAGATCTTCACCAATCCTATATCTGACAAAGGTTTAATATCCAAAATATATAAAGAACTCAAAAAATTAAACACCACCAAACCAAATAACTAAATTGAGAAATGGGGCTTGGAACTAAACAGAGAATTCTCAACAGAGGAATACCAAATGGCTGAGAAACACTTAAAGAAATGCTCAACCTCCTTAATAATCAGGGAAATGCCAATCAAAACAACTCTGAGATTCTATCTTATAACCATCAGAAGGGCTAAGATCAAAAATTCAAGGGACACCACATGTTGGCGATTATGTGGGGAGAGAGGAACACTCCTTCTTTGCTGGTGAGAATGCAACCTAGTACAGCCTTTTGGAAATCTATCTGGTGCTATCTCAGAAACCTGGGAATAGGGCTTCCTCAAGACCCAGCTATTCCACTCCTTGGAATGTACCCAGAAGATGCTCCAGCACACAACAAGAAACTTTGCTCAACCATGTTCATAGCAGCCTTATTCATAATAGCCAGAACATGGAAACAGCCTAAGTGTGCCTCAGTAGAAGAGTGGATAAAGAAATTGTGGTACATATACACTATGGAATACTATTCAGCTATTTAAAAAAAGGAATTCCAGAAATTTGTGGATAAATGGATTGAGCTAGATATGATCATAATGAGTAAGTTAAGCCAGAAGCAGGAAGACTCCTATGATATATACTCAGTTATATCTGCATATTAGCCCAAGGGGCATGTCCCATGAAAGCCTTCACTTACCAGGAAATTCGGACAGTGGGGAGGACATTCTAGTGGGACTCTAGATGAGAGAATCATGGGAGAATGGCTAAGTAGAAGGATCCAGAGGGTCGTAGAAACCTACAAGTAGAACACTATGATAGGCAGATTTGGGCCCAGGGTCCCGTTCAAACTAAGGCACCAGCAAAGGACAATACAGGCTGTAAACTTTAAACCCCTACCCAGATTTGCCAATGGTCAGAACATTCTCCACAGTAGAGTGGAGAGTTGGATATGACTTTCTCAAGTACTCTGGTGCCTCATATTTGACCATTTTCTCTGGAGGGGGAGACCTGGTGGCACTCAGAGGAAGGATAGCAGGTTACCAAGAAGAGACTTGATACCCTATGAGCATATACAGGGGAAGAAATCCCCTCAGGAATGTCATAGGGGAGGGGAATAAGGGGAAAATGGGAAGGAGGGAAGAATGGGAGGATACAAGGGGTGGGATAACCAATGAGATGTAACAAGAATAAATTAATAAAATAATATATATCTTGGAAAAAATAAAATTATTTAAAAAAATAAAAAAGAAAAAGAAAAATGAGGAAGTATTTGTTTTCTATTTAACATTTTATTTGTAGCATATTTAAACTGTATTGTCAATGAAAAGAATGTGCCCTTATGTGACAAGACATGCCAAAATGATATTAAAGAATGAATAATTAGAATGTATTATGATATACAATATGTATTTTCTTATATTATTTAAAATTACAACCTGCTTCCTTTATGATAGCAAATATTAACCTCAGCTTTCATAAAAATGTTACGTGATAGGGACTGGAAAAACACCTCAGTGCTTACAAATGCCTGTTGCTCTTGCAGAGAACCTGAATTTGTATTCTACCACACAAGTGGTGATTCACAATATCTTTAAGTTTGGTCCAGGTGATCTAATGCCCCTGTTGGTCTCTACAGGCAGCTCACACACATACGGCCTACATGCAAAAACACAAACACTCATACACATACATTTTGAAAAGATGTTTCTAGAAATGAAAAGATGACATGAGTAGTGTATAATTTTTAAACGTTAATTTCTAATTCATATTATATTCAATTCAAGTATCAGAAACAGACTTACTTCGCTCTCTGACACTGTAGTTTGAAAATATGTAAACCAAGGGCACTCAAATATTAAGCATCCTGAGATAAAACATACGCATGCCTGGCTGAAGGGATAACTCTAACAAACTCAGAGGATGCTTTTAACACCTGAGTGGTCAAAGTGGTCAAAGATAAAAGAATAAGGGGTGAAGTCAGGTGGAACCCAGACTTTGTTCATGTGGTGGAATGGAGATGTGAGTCCATGGGTGTCATTTTAGCAAATAATAAGACTACCAGAGAAGAGAGAGTGTAAAGAATAATTCTACTAACATTTATTTGAGGACACTCAGTTAGAAAAGGTAATTTCTAGTTAAATATTACAGTGAACAGTACCCATAAGTCACAAAACAAATCAATGACAGTGTTCCTAAAGTACGGCACAGAGTACATAATAATTTAATGTCAGTTTAGTGCAGAAAAGATATTATCTCTGGAATAAATTCCTCAACCACTGAAAACAACTATGAAGAGTCAAGCAACTTGTCTACTCTCAATAAAAAATAATAAAATAAATAAATAAATAAAAATCTGTTCACAATATTGTTGAAGAAGAAATCATTACAAAGTTCTAAGATAAGCTCATGCCAAAATTCTTCATGAACCACAACTGCTACAATGCAGGCATAGAAGGTAGAGTGTGTATTTCTTATTTAAAAATCCCACAAACATATATAAAAGTGACATTTATAAGTTGAGCAAGTTATACATACATACATACATACACACATACATACATACATACATACATACATACATACTTACCTATCCATGTAACTACAATTAATTATAAAAAAAAGAACATTAATTTGAAAGAAATCAAGGAAGATTATATGGAAGATCTTGTAGAGGAAAAGTTTAGTGATACAATCATACAATAATATTAAAACTGAAAGAAATAATAATAAAAAAGACAGTCAACATCCCACATGCCTTACATATGCAATGCCATATGTAATATGATATTCCATTATAATTTTCATATATAGAGATATGACTGACTTACAATTGCTTTTTCTGAAGACTTCTAGATAAACTCCAGTTTGTCTCACTTGGGAAAATTTCCACATTGAATAGATCTGTGCAAACAATAAATAGACTTGCAAGCCTGTGACTGTATCTGTGACCCATGGAGCATAGAAAGACGCCCATTAGAACCAAGCTTTGTTTTTATTGATGTTTTATTTATTTCAACACGTCCCTTTTTTTGTCAAAACCAATTACCACAAATGACGAATGTTGTGTGGAGGTGTAAACTTGATGAAATGACATTCTCAGTTATAGCTCAGAAACTTATAAATCCATGAGCATTAAAAATTGAAAGGAATTCTGTAATCTTTCATCTAAAAGCAACAGCAACAACAAAAGAATGACGAAGGCATCTCTAAACAATCAGAAAGTAACAAAAAGAGAAGGAGATTTTGCATGGGCAACCATGTGAGAGAGATACATCCCATGAACTGAAGTTTAAACCAAATGAAACAAAATTGGGTGAGATAGAATGCATTATCCTGATGCCAGGCATGGTGGTTCACGCCTTTAATCTCAGCACTCAGGAGGGAAAGGCTGGTGGATCACTGTGAGTTCGAGGCCAGGCTGGTCTACAAATTGAGTCTAGGACAGCCAAGGCTACACAGAGAGACCTTGTCTCAAAAAACCAAAACCAAACAAACAAAAAACCAAAAAACAAAAAATAATTAAATAAAGTCTTTAAAAAAAAAAGAATGCATTATCCTGAAAATATTCTGTAAAGTTAATGAAAAAATACAGATTACATGTGCATATATACATACATACATACATACATATATACATACATACATACAAACTCATCACATGTATACAAATATCTTTTACCATCATTTAATTTAACATCACAACATGTTTTGGACCAATAGAAAGCAAAAAGGAAAATGGAAATTCAATTATTTAAAGAATGTTAGATGGGTTGGAAAATTTACTCATACAAAAGAATGAAAAACAAATTATTATAAGGATGTTATTTTAGTTTGTGTATTTATGTGTATGGGAACTTGTTTGTCACTGCATCATGTCTGGTGTCCACAGAGGGCATATGAGGTCTTTGTATCTTTGAACTAGAGTTTATGGTGATAAACTGCATAAAATCTCTGGGAATCAAACAAGGGATCTTAACAGTGGACCTGTATCTCAAGCCCAACATGAATAAAAAAAAAATTAATGCAACAGTAGACAGAAAGAAAAAATAAAGAAAGAAAACAAAACAAAAGTAGTTTGTGGTGATAAGACTTTAATATTTTACATTTGTAAAAAAATCCTAAAAACTCAGGGAGGAGAACATTTTTCCTACACATATTCACACAATACGTGTATTAGGGAATGGTGCTTGAAGACTGATGGGGGATTGTTAATCGTCCCCAGGTAAAAGGATGTGCACTTAAATAACACAAAATTGCACAGCTAACACACTTGCTCAGGGAAGTGATTTAAATTATAATGTACTCCTACTTTACATAATAAAGAGAGATGGGGAAACAAGTATGACTGGGTATACAAAAACAATGTATACATTTGAATATGTTACAAGAATGAAGAAGAGTAAATGGCTCTAACACCAAAGAAAGTAAGGACAAAAGCAAGAAATATAGTAGGATTACAACAAGCATTCTTTTATCTTTACAAAAGTACTAAATCTAATGAAAATTAAGTTAATACACAGAATTAAAGGCCTTAAAGTACATAAATGGTATATTTTATAACTGTAAAGAAGAAATAGCATTCACAAATATAGTCCAATAATTTAGTATACTTTCCTCAATTATTAACCTTCAATTGAAAAATAAATATTCAAAAATATTTGAACACTGTTTAGACACAATTAACATTTACAGAAGACTTTAACGAAAATTAGAAATATTAATTTTAAAGAGTGCACAAAATGTATTTGACAATCTATACTTTGGTACATAAATTTATTATAGTCTGAAATGTCTCATAAGAATTCTTATAGCTAATTTCTAATATCTAAAATAATCTAATGAATAATTATTACTAAGTTAAGCCCTAAATACTCTTCTACTGAAATAGGCTTTCATAAGAGATACCTGAATTTGTCGCTATAGCAATTAATTCATAGTTTGATATCAAAGCTGCCCTTGACAGAACATAGTTATATATAATGTATATTTTTTATCAAGATTTGAGATATATGTCTGTATATGTGTCAACACCTATATGTACTGAGCTCATGCGACTGAAAAAGAAAGTTTGAGTATATAACTATGGAGAGCATTGGGACTCATAAAAATCGTTATCTAGAATTGTTTTGCCTTCATGGTAAATTTCAACATTGTTTGGTCGGAACATATTAAAATTAAAAAGAGTTTTATTAACTCAATTTTGAGACATAAACTCTTCTTCTGAAAAATAATTCAATAAAATTTCTTTCAAATATTTTGTCTATTGTTAAGGACACAGGCACAGCACACTGGTTAAACAACAAACATTTTAATAATCTTCTGTGGTAGATCTATTCTTATCTATGTACCTTGAGTTTATCATGTAAGATGCCCATTTTCATGCAAGAGGAGCATTGCATTCCTTTTCAGGATGTTATACATGTGCTTTCATCCAGAGTAGTTGTAAGACCCCCGACACGGCGGTCTTAACGTGGAGACCCCCACCAAGAACCAACGAGACCAAGGCTTCGGCTGCAACAAGCAAGAGGCTTTATTATTAAGGGGACGGGTACCCGGGCGTTTCAGTCTCCGGAGAGGCTGGCGCGCCCAGCGAGTTTTTAGGGGGTCCTTTATAGGGAGTTTGGCGGGAAGCTCGGTTACAGAAGCGAAAAGCATAGTTACAGGGCTCTGATTGGTAAATTTAAATGAGGCGAGGTTATAGTCCGGTCATTAGGTGGGCTCTGGGAACAGGGGAGTTTATCCGTTCTCTGGGCCAGGTGGCCATCCATAAATATCTTGTTTGACATGGAGCAAGGTTATGGCCCGGCCATCGGATGGGAACAGGAGAGTTTGCCCACTCCCTGGGCCAGATGGCCGACCATAAATATCTTGTTTGACAAGGACAAGCACGCTTTTATCTTTTTTTTCTCTGAGCCCCAGGCCTTATCTTATCCCGGGAACCTATTATTCTAGTCTTGCCTTGCAAGATAGCGTTACTGCTGCTATGCTTGCTATGTCGGGTGCACAGGGGAGGGGGTCTTACATAGTCTATAAGAGAGGAGAACTGACAATGTTTATACTTACCAACAATACATTGATGAAATAGCTGCTTATGAGATGACATTTATCTATTAGTTTTCTAAATGCTGTGGAAAAAACAAAATAGCAATATCATACTATTTTATATTGCTTTGACAAAGTAATTGAGCCTGGGTGGTTTGTAGTAAATAGGTTTAGTTTTTTAGTCAGCTCTGAGAGCTAGCAAGTTATTATTCAGACGTAGACATGTGAAAAGGAATTTTTGGAATGCTACCACATAGTATCATCCGTGAGAGTGATGAGATGATAAGAGACCAGTCTTAAAATCTATATTATAAAGGTACCAAAGTGAGCCCAGTGTAGTAGCAAATGCCTATAATTCAAGCAATTGGGAGACAAGGCAGGTAGATGGTTGTGAGTTCGAGGCCAGCCAGGTTTACAAAGTTAGTTTACTACAACTAAAACTACACAGAGAAACCCTGTCCTGGAAAACAAAACAAGCAAACAAAACAGCAACAAAAAAATTAGCCTCAAAGCTCTTAAATGTCTACCCTTTAATCCTGTTTTAATTGGAATAAAAAAACTAAAGAAAGTATTTCATAACCGGTTCTCCCACACTCATCATATGTCTCCGTTGCTAATAGACTTCTGGCATTCCAGCAGCCAGAGGAAGCTTTCTCTTAGACATAATAAACTAAAAAATATAGATTTTAAAATTGATATGTAAAATTTATTATAATTTATTACATTTAGATTGGATTACTGTCCTCTCAGTTGAATCTTCTGTTCCTATCCCCCTCCCTCTTCCATTCCTATTCTCTCCCTTAGACCTATGACAGAAAGGGACCTCCTCCCTCAACATATGACCACAGCCCAGCAGACAGCCTGCTCATCCAGATGGCCTGCCTCTTCATCCTCTGTACGTCACCAGGCCTCCCCACCAAGGGAAAGTGATAAAATCGGGGGCACCAACGTTCATGTCAGAATCAGTCCCCACTCTCTACACCCATTAAGAATGAGGTGTCCATTGGCCATATCTGCACAAGGGTTCTAGGTTTATTGCATACATGGTGCTTAGGTGGTCCAAGAGTTTTTGCAGGTCCCCTGAGTCTAGGTCTGCTCACCTTCATGGTCTCCTTTTGGGGGTCCTGAATTTTCTGGGTCCTTTAATTTCCTCATTCTTCCACACCACACTCAGCATTTCACCCAGAGATCAGGAGTGAGTTCTAGCACCTGTCCTGATCCCCAATGTGTGGAGTCTCTCAGAGGACATCTATGTTGGGCTAATATCTACGTATAAGTGAGTATATACCATGAGTGTCTTTCTGGGTTTGGATTACCTCTGTTGTTGTTAGTTTACCAGTATGGCCTAATAATGTTTATTATTAAGCCTATACTTATTATTAGGACAGTATTTTCTAACCTGCTAGCAATCAATCAAGACCCAGACACCTATTATATTTCAAAATATCCTTAGTTAACTTGGAGTAGGACAGATATTAATCCTCCAAACTACTTACCATAGTGGGGAAAGTACGGGATACCAGTACCAATGCCATGCCATATGCTTTTAATAATTTCTATCAATCTATCTGACATCCATAATCCAAAATACTTGCTAATGTTCTTCATCTGGGGAAATTTCCATCCACACAAGTCAGCCATGTGCTTTTCTTCCATCTAACCCATCTCTTCCTTCTTCTTCTCTCTTCTAGTCTTTCTTTGGGTCTCTTTTCCCCAAGATTCTGTTTCTCCAAGCCTAGGAACCTTAGCCAGGCCTATCTCATTTGCCATGCCCAGGAGTAATAGCATTTTATTAATTAGCATCAAAATACATCAGACCAACATATTTCATTCAGAATGTTCTTTTCTACTTCCATCCATTTCAAGATCTCCTTCATTTTAATAGCTGAGTAGTGTGATATCAAACAAGCTTAGTACTTCTTTAGAATTAAATATTCAGAGCACTCTGATCATTCATTCCAATTTAAAATAGACATTAAAGAGAAAATGATAGGGCAAACCAAGTAGGCCCAATATTCACAGGGTAAATAGCATCAAGCCTGTAAGATTCAGAATAATCTTCCTTTATTGAATAACTCTTCTCCTCTGGCATGGGATTTGTGCATCCTTAACTACAGGCATTAGCATCCCTATGAATTTCCTCAGATCAAATGGCCTATGCACTCTCATGGATTAGGCTCTCCATGGGTTAGAATGAACATTAGTGACTCCATTGTTCTAAAGTCTTTATAGTGGTACTGTCTTCAGTGATATACTAGACTTGACCTTTAATAAGCCTATTTCTTCATGAGACTCATGAAATATTCTACAAAGTATCTTAGATTTAAATATTTTTATTCCAAATATCTAAGTGATCTACTAGACTTTAACCTCATGAGACTATACCATTGTAAAGTGACAGATCCTACAGTTTCCTTTCTCTGTCTCTGTCTCTCCCTTTCTCTGTCTCTGTCTGTCTCTCTGTGTCTTTGTCTTTGTCTATCTGTCTGTCTGTCTCTGTCTCTCTCTGTCTCTCTGTCTCTGTCTCTGTCTCTGTCTGTCTCTGTCTCTGTCTCTGTCTCTGTCTCTGTCTCTCTCTCTCTCTCTCTCTCTCTCTCTCTCTCTCTCTCTCTCTCTCTCTCTGTATGTGTGTGTTTTATTCCCAGATGTTCACCTCAGGTCCTTTAATATTCATATCAACACCAGTTTTCTGAAAATTGCAACAGAGTATGCACGCACCAAGGTGGCAATCACAATAAAGATTATAATGTGAATCATGCTATATTTACATTTATACTCATACCCATGCCATTTTACTATTAACATTCAATATATATATATATATATTGAATGTTATATATATATATATATATATATATATATATATATATATATATATATATCAATTTTGGTGTCATAATTTGCTAAACCTAACCAGGTATTATATTAGCATTTCTCAAAGCCAAGTATACAAAACTCATTTTATGTTTCTTCAAATTTCCAAGCTGTGCCTGAATCTTAACAAACCTTAGTTATATTTCCAGTTGATTTCTTCAAAGTTTCCACTTAGAAAAGACAATAAATTGGAGTAGAATGAGTAAAGAATTGGAATTTTGCTATTTCATTCTATTTTGTCTCATCAAACCCACTAAACCATAGCATAGATATTGATTTGAATATTATTCACACATTTCTCACTGCATATCTTTTCTTCCTTCAAAAGGCACTGTTTCCAACAAAACAAAGTAAGCGACAATTTTTTCAGACCATCTTCTAGCATCTTTGTATTGATGACTGTCAGTAAAAAAACATTACCACCAATATTCTTTTCTTGGTTCTGTTTATATTTTAAGGAGGGCAGGATAAATAATATATAGCAACCATCACTAAGGTATGGACTCTTTTAGAAGCTAAAACATTCTATGAATAACAAAATGGAGCACAGAAGGAAGAACTTGAAAAAAATCTAAAGGTTCTGATAGCCTGAGATGCTGGCCTCTGTACTTAAAAATGAACGATATGATTATGTCTTATTGTAGTATTATAATTTTAAAGGCTTGACTTATTGGTGGCCATACCAGTCTAAGTTACATGACAATGTATTCTTGATGGAAAGAGTGGACAGTATAAAGCATCAACACTGACAGTGTGTTTGCTTTGATAAAGAATAAAAACACAAACTGTCTAGAGGAAGTTCAGAAATTAAAGATGTCAGAATGGTAGGAAACTGCAATTTCAAAATCAGCTCTCTAGAGCTCTAAATTACTTGAATTAGGATAGAATCATTCCCCCTGCTCCATCATTTCAGAATGAAAACAGTGTAGGAATGGATCTGGGGATGTGGGGTGATCAAGGGTGGGATGGGAGGAGTGGAATCAGCAAAATTTGCAGTAGGGATGTAAAGTATGAGAAAATAATAATAATAATAATAATAATAATAATAATAATAATAATAATCAGACTTTGTAGAGCAACAATTAAATAATATGAATCCTTTATAGAAGGTATTTAATTTGCTCAAATCAGATTGATGGTGGTCTTCAGCTGGGTGCAGAAAGTATTAATTTAGGATATATTCCAATATTAAAGACAGAACAAATGGTATTTCATAGTGAATATGCCTTGTGACAAAAAAAGTCATTATAAGGACATGGTATCTGCCCTAGGAAACAGGGTGCATGAAAATATCAACCTCTTATGTGGGAATGATTTTTAAGATCAGGGGAAAATTTTTTCTTCAAATGAATTGAATTTGGGTATCTGCTTTCCCCTATATAAGTATAACTAAAAAAACAGTTGTTTGAACAAGTATGTTTATGAGAAAACATTTAAAGTGAGAGATAAGGGAGGATATTAATATTTAAAAGGAGAAGGAGAGAAGAGAGTAGAATGACTGAAAGATTAAGGAGAAATAGTGAGGAACTTTAGAAATACTTAAATTTACTTTTATGAAGAATAGAAAAGAACCTACCAAAAGCACTAGGAAGTCTGTAGGATATTCAAGTGGATCTACTATGACACTGTTTTTTATAATTACATAGAAATGGATTGACAATAAGATGTCACTAAAGAACAAGATATATACTAATTAGGTTGTGTACATATTTGTTAAATATTGTCTCAAATGTGGAAAAGCCACTTGAAATTTCAAACTAATGTCTGACATAAGGATTTCTATAAAATTGTTTGTTTATAACTGTATAGCATTTAAATGTCTCTGTATGGTTGATTTTTTAGCACAATAGGCTATTTACACTATGGTCTGAGGTCATCAAATAAAGTACATAGTTGAATGAATTAAAACTCATAATATTAAAACATGAATTTTGTTAATATATCTAAATTATATTTTAATTTATATGTTCATGTAGAAAAATTAATATACAACATACTTATAATACCTAGAAACTGTATATTATCATAATCATAATATTAGATGTTAATTTGAAATATAAATATCACCATGTCCAGAAGATCTATTAAAATAACAGTGTATATAAAAATTGCAACTCTGTAACTCTTTTTTCTTTACAGCAATTTTAGTTTAAGAAAAGATCATAAGATAAGGATGCGGGGAGACTGGGTGGATTTCTAACTGATGCCTGACTCAACCTTAGACCCATATCATGGGAGAGAACCGACCCCTGACAACATTAATAATACTCTGCTGTATTTACAAACAGGAGCACAGCACAACTTTCTTATGAGTGGCCACAGCCAGCAGCTGACCAAATCAGATGCTGAGATTCACAAAGCCAAACATAAGTGCTTGAAATATTTCCATAAACTTTATTTTAGAAATGACTCATCAAATGAAATAAAACAAAGAAGAATAATGCATTGAGTATTTACAAAATGATGAATATATGCTCACTGAAGAGCAAATGTATAAGGAAGGACCATAGATTTCTCTGATGTACAGCAATTAAAATTGTGAGGAAAAAATGTGAAAAACACTATTATTGTTTTCAAACTTTAGAATATTTCTTATTAATGTAAATATAAGAGTGTAAATATATAGCAGGAAAATGTTACAGGGTAATGTCCATGCAGGCAACTAGCTTCTATTCTGCACAGAATCTATTATTTTTGGTTTGTGGGTTAGAATTCTTGTGTTTTTTAAAGTGTGTTTTCACATTCCTCATCTCATTCCTGAGTGCTCTCCATGAGATTCATTTTAGAAAAATATGGCATTGAAGTGTCAGGTATAACCAAGACCTCATGAAGGCTTATATACTTCTCACTCCTCAATCCTTGATTGTACCATAAGCACCAGCATCCCAGAATACCTTACTAAATGGTGAAAGGCAATGTGATTAATTATCTAGCGGACATACTTACACAACTTAGCTCACCATCATACCTTTGATGATATTAGCCTAAGCAACCCATAAACTCCTGGAAAAGGCACAGTACATCCAATTATTGTTAGGAAAGTAAACTTATGTTATTTTGTTACTTGGTTGTGACTTTTGTATTCACAACATAAACTTGACCTCTGTAACCACTTAAATGCAACTTTAATTACAATTCGTATTGAATACATCTGAGTTGTTTATATAACCATCAAACATATCTTTCTATAAATTACTTAGCATACTAAACTGTACTATTGTAACGAAAAAATATTTCACTAACAGTTACTCTTTTTTATAACTTCTATGTTACAACTTGAGTGAATACAATTATTCTAGATCCCCCTAGAAGTGAGATTACCAGATCCTTTTAAGTTTCTTTCTTTCTTTTTTTTTTACTTTATTAATTTATTCTTGTTACATCTCAATGGTTATCCCATCCCTTGTATCCTCCCATTCTTCCCTCCCTCCCATTTTCCCCTTATTCCCCTCCCCTATGACTATTCCTGAGGGGGATTACCTCCCCCTGTATATGTTCATAGGGTATCAAGTGTCTTTTTGGTAACCTGCTGTCCTTCCTCTGAGTGCCACCAGGTCTCCCCCTCCAGGGGACATGGTCAAAGGTGAGGCACCAGAGTATGTGAGAAAGTAATATCCCACTCTCCACTCTACTGTGGAGAGTGTTCTGTCCATTGTCTAGATCAGGGTAGGGGTTTAAGGTTTACCGCCTGTATTGTCCTTGGTTGGTGCCTTAGTTTGAGTGGGACTCCTGGGCCCAAATCTGCCTATCATAATGTTGTACTTGTAGGCTTCTAGGACCCTCTGGATCCTTCTACTTTGCCATTCTTCCATGCTTCTCTTATCTAGAGTCCCCCTTAAGTTTCTTTATCACAATAATTTCAAAGTTAAATGCTCATCAGTTTGCATGAAAGTCCATTTTTTAAAGGTCCAATTAGTGACCTCTGTTTTATTGAAACAAACAGCATCACTAATTTGTTTATTAAAATAACTTTAAAATTTTTAATGTAGAATACATTTAGAATAAAAAAATAATAGAAGAATCTTGTCTAGACACCTTCATTTTGAAGTGGTTACCTAAAAATTATATACAGAGAAAGAAAAAATTCAAGATAATTACATGTTACTCTTTATTAGGACATTTCTCTTTCTCTCCATTCATTGTCATTAATGGCTTTAATATGTCTAATAATTTATGACTCACATAAAGGACTTGATGTTAATCATGATTAGCTGTTGAATTAATGACTTATTTGAATGTAAATAGATAGCTATGTAAGCTGATAACGATGAATAATGGCTGTGGAAACATTTGTAAAATGAATGAAATACAAGGTAAAGTCTTTGTAAGAATGAACTCAATTTGAGCTGAATGTTCTTGTAAATAATAGTCTTATATTGAAATATTGCACTTTGCATTTCTCCCTGAGTTATTAAGATGTTATTAGCCACAAAGGAAACATCTGTTTTGAGAGTCAACATTATGTAAGTAATCAACTTCCTTTTGTGATGAAGTTCCATTCAGCTGTGGCACATGAAAGGATTTTCAGAGAGAACACGATGGCTGTGTTATGAGTTAATCTACCTAATCCCCAGGCCAGAAAAAAAAAATCTGCCTTTTTCTGTTTTCTCAGAAGATTTTTTCAGACTTTGTACAATGTTTTGATAGATTTATTATGCTAAGATAAGATTTTTTCCTATATTAATGCAGAAGATGCTTCTGAGATGCAGAAAACAGGATGGGAAGCATGATTGGTAAAATGCAAACAAAAAATGCTTTCAGAAATTCAAATGATTTAAACAGATATATATACAGTCTTGGTTTGTTCCACTCTTAACCAACTTAAGTCTATCACTATGCTTTTTATTGCTCTTACAAAACTGATATTATCAAATGCAGAGGTTGATCCTTTGTGTCATTAAACTGAAATCAATCTCATAATTCTGCCTAATTTTATGACTGTACACTCAAGTCATATATTTCCTAAAATATTCCAAATTGCATTATTACACCATTAAGAGATAAATTATCATGTCAGAAAAAAGAAAGTATTTATTTATGCATTAGAAATTATGTCTTTTTAAAAAGTTATTTATTATTTTTATTTTTTATTTTACATATACATTTATATTACACACACACACACACACACACACACACACACACACACACACACTAAACTACCTACAGCATGAAGAAGCACAACACAATCTGAAATTTTATAAATGTTACATTCTTAGTGTTTTGGCTATTTGTATTTGCCAGCCTTGAAGAAAACATCTTTCCTACCTTGATGCATCTAAAATTCTGAATGTAAATTAATATCTATAATATCTATCATATCTTTAACAATTTAAAACATCAATCTAGACCTAAAAACATCTTACGCACAAAACTTAGATTAATAGTAAAAGTATACTGTCTTGTCTTCAAACCCACTACATACTTGAGAAGGAATAAAATTAATTATCTAAGTAAACATTAAGTGCAGGTAAGCATCTTCCTAAATGTGAAAATAATAGGGACAGTTTGATGCCTGAACAGTCACCCAAAACTCTTTATAACTTTGTAGCATCATCTTTAGCCTTCTGGCCCAATTGTTCTTTGTATCATGCACCTAATATATTTATAATTTAGGCCAATATAATGCTTATAAGAAATTGTATGTTTTCAGAACAAATGAACCGGACACTCATGCTGAGTCAGACCTGACAGAATTCATTCCTCTCAGCATGCTGAACACTGACATCCTGAGTCCTTCATGTTCCAGCACCTAGTGCTTCAATTGCTCTTCCTCATCAGCACATGCAGCTTCCAGGACAGCTTCAAAGAAAGCTTCTGATCCCAATTGCTACAGCAATTCAGACTGTCCTACATAGGCTGTAATTTGGCCCGGAATTTCTCACCATTTAGAAACTGGACAACAAATGCTAATCCTAGCTTGTTTAAACATTTCCCCTAACTTTCTTTGCACCTCTACAAGGTATTATTTTTCCCAAATCAACCAGAAGAAACATTAAGAGAACGACACTCCATTTCCCCTAAGGATGATTGGGTAGATGTTTGCTTGTTTGCTTGTTTTCTTGGGCTATAGAGGTTCATTTTAATTAGGAGTTGGTTATAAGTTATTAATGGACTTATCCAGAAAATTATCAGTCTTAACTGAGGTAAAATGGGTTAACAATGATAACAAAAACAAAATCAGATTATTTTAAAACAGGTCCTAAATTCAAGTATTAATCTAAGAAGGAGACATTTTTATTAGCAGAGGATTTCAAATGATACAAAGAATTGAAAACGGTAGGTAGTAAGACAAAAATGGTCTGAAAAAGAATTTGTCTTTTTGAGACAATTGTCTGACTATAATATATGTACAAATAATTAATCTGTTCTCTCAATATAATACACACACAGAATGCTAGTACACATAGATGAATATAAATAAAAAAAGTGGATAATTCTCCACCTAGTATAAGAATTTGGTTTCCTAAAACCTCACCTAATAAAAGTTAATATATCGAGAGTTAGAAGAATTTTTGTTTTTATGAACATTTAAATAAACTTTGTTTTAAATCATGATTTATTTAATATTAATGTCATCAAAATTTTTCCAAGTAATTCATTGTTTTAACTTATCACTGATAATTAAGTGTTGTAATAATGAGTCAAATAACTAGACTGACCCAAACACAGTTCTCTCAATTTCACATATTGTATTTTTAGTTTCTATATAGCTTTTGAAACAGAAAATCGAAGGAAGAGGAACTTCAAGTTCCAAGTTCCTTCTGAAAACTTTGACAGGATTTCACACTATATATACATTTCACAGTGCTTCAGAATAAAATTGTGAAAGTGACCTTTACTTTTATGCTTTTATTTTCTTGATGTGCTGGCTTGGATCATCTTTTTATGCACTATTTATATTCTTTTTTTATGGGAAAGCTGACCTTTACTGGAATTTAGATATGGACAGAATACAAATGTGTAAGCATAGATATTATGAGCTGGAAAAAAATTCAAAGGAATGACAAACGGATATTGATAAACTCTGTGTAAGATGACATATAAAGTGTGTCTCACTGGCTCGGGTTTATCAAAAACAATAAGAGTTTGGTTTCCCTACCACTCTTATTAAAAGAAGATTTAAAAAGAGCTATACAAATTTCCTTGAATGAAATACCTTCTCAAATTGTCTCATGTATGTGAATGTAATCTAACAATTATAAATTATTTTTGAAAATGTTTATTATATAGATTTACATGTGAACTGTATCTAGCTCTGAGTTTTTTATTTTAAAATCATGCTTAGTAGTCAATAAATCATCTCAAAATAGGCTTTTTTAAAAGGAACATAGACATTAAAAATTATCACTCTTAATTGAAGTGAAATGATTTAGCAATGATAACAAAATTAATTTTGATTGGTTTCCTTTTATTTTTGGTTGTGAGCCTAGCCTTTAATGGCTGAGATATAACTCCAGCCCGGTTGGTTTCCTCTTAAAATGGTCCTTGATTCAAATATTAATTAATTTATTTATTGTTTTTATTTTATTTTTGAAATTCTTTTATTAATTTATTCTTGTTACATCTCAATGGTTATCCCATCCCTTGTATCCTCCCATTCTTCCCTCCCTCCCAATTTCCCCTTATTCCCCTCCCCTATGACTGTTCGTGAGGGGGATTTCCTCCCCCTGTAATTTAAAAGGGAAATGTTTTAATCAGTAGAAGACTTTAAATTGACACAAAAGTAGAAAATGCTAAGTAAATATGATAAATATGGCCTGGAAAATAATTTTCTTTGACAACTGAAAGATGAATTGCTTGATAACAACCTCTGAATGAGTATCACGTATAGATGGAAAGCCTACTTAAAAATTGTTATCTAGGGTCATTTTCACTAAAACATGGTTACATATTTATACATATATATTAAATGGATTTTCCCACTTCAGATTTGCAGGGCGGCAAAAAATTTTACCTGTCAAAATTCTTTTTTTTCTTTCTTTCTTTCTTTCTTTCTTTCTTTCTTTCTTTCTTTCTTTCTTTCATTTGTTGTTGTATAATAGATGCAAAAATTGTCTTCCCTGTTATTCCTGTGTAGGGACATTTAGATATGACTAGTTTCTTTAACTCATTTCATTGCAATGTTCAAGCACATAGAGTGGGTGAACAGTAACTTGGATGGCATGGAAAGTAATATGTCTAAGCTTCTGAGAGAACACTGTGGTCAGCATCAGAAGGGATATAGAACGTAAGGTTTATATTGACTTAACAGATTGGATTTGTCCTAGGAGAGACAAATAGCTTTTGGGATTCAAAACTACTCTTTTTGCTCTTTTATTAGAAATATTGAAATTTATTCTAAATGGTGCAGAGAGAGAAAAAAAATGATTCAACCTCGAGTTTCTAGAATGCATCCTAATAAAGGTACATCATGTTTTTCCTGTAGAGTTAGAGATTTACTTTCATAAAAACAAATATCATATTACTGAACACAACAACAATAAAAACAACAACAACAAAACTATGGATCACACTGAAATCAAATGTACTGGAATCGTCTTATTGTTTTTGTGGGAAGTAGCCAAGAAATTACTTTGAAATAATGGTACCATTAAAATAATTCTTTCCCATTTTTAATCATTAACATTTGGTTTGTTTGCCTTCCTTCTTAGTAATTAAGTAATAAATTTACATCCCATGTTTTTTTCCAGGACTGTGTACCATTAATTTGACTGATTTCCTTCTATAAAGTCATCCAACTCAAACATACTGCTTTATTTTTGAAATATACGTGGTGTGAAACTTTTTTATTTATTAACATTCAGAAAATCAATTATTCAAAAATTTTCTGTCTTAAATCATGGGAGTATTGATTCATTTTTTTATTATTTACCATAAGATTATTTTTAATTTATGTATTGGGTAGTGTGTGTGTGTGTGTGTGTGTGTGTGTGTGTGTATTGAAGTGCCTGTGAAGACTAAAGTTTTCAATCCAAACGCATTGGAGTTTTAGGTAGTTGTGGAAAGATTAGTCCTTGTCCTGGAAAGCAAACTCAAGTTCTCCGCAATATGAATTCCAATCTTAACCACTGAGCAATTTCTCCAGCCCTATTTATAAAGTTTTTTAAAATGTATAGTATAAATGATTATAAGCATATAAATACATATCTATAAACACATATATTTATATGTGATACACCTATATGATAATATTATACATATGAGCAAAAATTGCTATTATAGCTTCACTCATAACACATGTACACTAAACTTATTTTCCAAAATTTTGTGAATTTTATTTTATCTAATAATTTCTTTATTCTTTGCAACCTTTACACATTTGTACAGTGAATTTTGATCATAGGCATTTACTGCCTGCCAATTCTCTCCAGGAGGCTCCACATCATTGCCCTATGAATGTGCTCATTTACAGGCCTCTGTTTGCTTATTAAACGAGTATACCTTTTTCTATATTTTTTTCATGGGTTATTGAATATGTCAAATATTCTACTAATTGATTTATATTGTTGCCTTGAAATAATAAATTCTCTTAATTGTTTCCTTTTACTTCTATTTGTTAAACAATTACATAGGTAATTAAGATAAAGGTGAAGGAACTTAAAAATAACTGTGGTCAAGAGCCATGTTTCAATCAATGCTGCTATTACACATACATTGATTATTCTGCATGTTCTAATACTCATGTGGCCCTTTATTGGTGCTTCAACTGCCTATCAATAAACATAAATTTAAATTTAGCATAATATAACTGTGTGTCCTTGGGACATTTTGTTTTTTTTTCCAAACAAAAATAAACAAAAAGATATATTTTCATAAAATTGCTTTATTATACTAATAGCATTATCAATGGTGAGAATATTCTATTATATCTTTTAAACAATTGACTAGTCACACTAAAATTTCCCTGTATATTTCAGTTTAAACATATATTTATGCATATGTCTATTTGACAGAATGAAATCAATGTGTTTGGACTTTAAGATGTGCTAGGATTATCAGAAATGTCTAATAATGAATCTAGTCCAACAAACACTGATTAAGTGTATAAATAAATAATAAAATTATATTTTAGTCATATATATGTTTGAAATTATAAGAAAAAAATTAACATAGTGAGACATAAGAGAACAGAGCTCTCAAAATAAGAACGTTTTGACCATGCTGCCAAAAAGCCAACAATGGGAAAGGACAAAATGACACATAGCATGTTAACTAATACTTGGAATTATATTTATGGTGTTTTCTCAGCAGGTATTTGAAAGGCTGATGACTTATTTGGACCACTTCTTCTAACTACACCACAAATTAAAACATATTTTATCAGGGATTTCCTCAATGACAGACAGTGACACTGGAACTCATTTTCAGATTTATCACTCAATTTATGTTTGATATAAATTCAAATAAAAAAGAACTGGAAGGTTTTATAACATACCTTGCTCATTATGGAATAGGCATTTTAATTTTTAAAAATTTATTTATTCACACCCTGGCGGTAGCTTCATCATTCCCTATATCTCAGTACTACCCTTCTTCCCTTTCTCCCATTCCCCTTATTCCTCAGAAAAGGGGAGTCCCCCTACCCACCCACCCCAAATCAAGAGGTCACATAAAAACTGAGCAAGTCCTTTTCCCCCATGGACTGGCTAGGCAGCCCTTCCATGTGATGTCATTCAGAAGGTGACAAGAATGTCCATGCCAGAGAGAGCCCCATTTTCCCTCAATAGAGGACCAACATGAAGTCTGAGCTACTAATAGGCTACATCTTTGTAGGAGGCCTATGTCTAGTCCATGCAAGGTCCTTGGTTGGTGCCTCAGTCTAAGCATGCACCACTGGGCCCTGGTTAATTGGCTCTATTGGTCATCTTGTGAAGAAGCTTCTGTCAGCTCCAGGACCTTTTCTCCTTCCCCCTACTTTTCCATTTGACTCTCTATGTTCCCTATGCAACCCTGTAGTTTGCAGAGAAAAATTCTGCATTGGGCAGTCAGTTGACGTATCACTGCAGGTATATGGCTGTAACTGAGAAGTTTTACAGAGTGTGAAAGTTGATGATTGACTGTGAGTTTAGACATCCAAAACTAGCAAACTGTATGTCTCCAGTTTTTCATGTTTGTGTCAGAGGGACACAGAAAAAAACAGCTCAAAAACCCAAATATATAAAATGAAAAATAAATCTATAAAATAACCTTAATTTTCTCCCAGCTCCAAAGCATACTACTCACATATGTTGTATTTATGTATTGAAATAGCATCTGATTACATATTTACTCAGATGAAATAAAGAAGCTTTTGGTTCTGTACATTATTATTCATTCTGTGTGCTATGACTGAATTGTGAAGTGTGCTAGTATAATTTTAAATAAAACTATTGATACTCCACAGCAGCAGAAAGTTATTAATTACAAAGCCTTTACATTCTTGTCCTGTCATTCTTCACCAAAAATATAAGTCCATCAGCAAGCATAGGAACCAAGTAAGAGAGAGCAATTTCATTTAGTTATAATAAATTGTGTCTTTTACATTATAACAGAAAATAATTATTAAGAGCTATTATCATGACTGAAATAAAAATTTAAAATATATGTATACATTATGCATTCATGTAAGGTATAATAGTACAGTAATAATTATGTATATGTATATATGTGTAATATAGTGTTTTTAGTCTGTGTTAAATAAAATTTAATTATATACAAATAATATTTTTTAAAGTATACATGCTTGATTTAATTTAATGAGCTTAGACTTTGGCACCCCCAGCAATATTGTCCCGAAAATGAAATAATAAGACAGCATGCAGTGTGTCTCAGAAATTTTGTATGTATCTCTAACATGGAGTAGAGTGCATTTATACAAACAATAAGAAAATTAAATGAGTTTTATGTTTATAATCATCTTTATAGTTCACTACACTGTAGTGTCAATATACTGAAAGCAATTCATATCATTAGGAGGTGTAAGATATCATTAAGCATTCTCTATTGGACATAATTGAAAGTGTATAACCATAAGGAAAAGCTGATCATTTTGCATTCACTGTTTTCCCACTAATGTTTTCCATTTCCATTTTTGACTGTAATAGATTCCCTCATATTGATATATTGATGAACTCTGTACTTCATAGTTTTATGCTATACTTACTTTATTATAATGTGTGATGATTTTATATTTTATTAAACATAGATTCTTCTCTCATACAATAGATCGCAACCAATGTTTCTCCTTTCTCCACTCTTCCTATCTACCATTTCCAAACTACTCTAAATCTACCCCCCTCCAATGTTTACTCTACAGAAAGATCAGGATGCCAAAGAGAGAAGACACACACACGACAAAACAAGATACGAAAAGAAAAGCAGAAGTCCTCATATGAGGCTGGGTGGATTATAGACATGCTCTTAGTACATCGCTCTGATCTTAAACAATGAATGTAAAAGATTGTTGAAGGAAGCACCCATGTTGAGGGACAAACAAAGGGACAAATCAGAGAAAAAAATTGTCTGAATGAGTCAGAGATAGGATATATGCAGGTATCATAAAAAATAGAAAGATAAGTCACTTAAGAGTAGTACGGTAGAGTTAAGGGAGTATAGTAACATACAATAGAAAGTAGAGAATAAGTCAGTAGGGTAGGGTAGAGAGTTCATTAAACCCAATAGTACAGTAGAGAAAGTAGTAGAGTTGAGTATAGTCGTGCTCAGGAAAGAAAATGTAAATTAAGTTGAGTTCAGTACAGAACAGTACAATACAGGAAATTCAGTTAGTTCAGTTGAGTGGAGCTGAGTTCAGTACAGTTCAGTTGAATGAGTGAGTGCAGTGCAGTGAACTTGAGTCAGTTCATGAGTTTGTCCACAAGCAGTCAAAGCCAGAGAATAAAAAAGAGCCAGAAGATTAAAACAAATTGATAGTGTTAGTTTTAGGCCAAGCAGAATATTTTAGTCAGAAGCTGAGAGAAGACAGACTCAATCAATCATCTCGTAGAGTGTTTGAGACAGAATAGCAATGTTAAACCTTTCATCCAGACTTCAGAAAGAAAAAGAAGGGGTGATGTAATTCAGCAGTAAACCTCTGAGACAATAATACATTTGGAAAATAAAAGCTACTTTTACAATGGTGCAAAAGGCAACTCACCAATTGCTTTATGATTAGAATTAAGGATGACTTCACAGGAACAAATACATGTTCTTTTAAATTTTATTTTTTGTTGTTGTTGCTGCTGTTATTTCTTTTGCTTTGTTTTGTAGTGTAAACATGGCCTTGAACCCATACTTGGGCTGTTCCTATGCCTAGTGGTCAACCTATTACTAATAATTTGGTAAGTGAACACAGTATCAAAATGCCTTTTAGATATTTGATTATATGCATAGATTAGTTCAGCTCTCAGACATTACCAGAGAACAATCTTTGTACAGTTAATATAGAATCTAACAATTGGTCTAGTGTAAGGTATAAGTTGTTTTGATAGTAGTTAGCCACAAATGGGATATATATCTTGTCCGTTTTGTAAAAGAAGAGCCTAGAATGGTGTAGGAGCTAAAGGTATCAAAGATGACACTGAAATAATTCATTATTGACCTGAACAGATAACTGCATTCACCAATCCAAAGCAAGATTACTTAACTGTACAAGACTGGCACAATATCAACCTCAAAGAAAGTAGGAGGGAGAATGGGACCACAGAAGGACCCAGAGTGTCCTGGACCCCTACAAGAAGACCATCAAAGCTGACAGATCTGGACCCAGGGAGGTCTGCACAAACTAATGTACCAACCAAGGACAACAAATACAATAAACCTACCTACAGCTTCTATTCAGATGTAGCAAATGGACATTGCATTCTCCACAGTTGTTTGGAGAACAGGGATGGGATCTGACATGAATTATGGTGCCCTCTATTTGATAACTTCCTCTTCATGATGAAGCCTTGTGACACTTAGAGGAAGGAGAAGAAAGCTATCTGGATGAGACCTGCTAGGCTGTGGTCATATGTGGGGGAGGAGGTCCCTTTCTGTCACAGACCTAGGAGAGGGGAATATGGTGAAAGAGGGAGGGAGGAGGAAGTAAGAGATACATACAAGTGAAGGGGTAACAATCTGGATGTAATATGAATACATTATTTAAATTTCTGAAAAGTGAAAAAAAAACAACAAAGAATCTATGAGGGAGAGGTTCACACACTGTCCATCTCGCCTAACTGTGAAACTCTCAAGAAGTGAAGGATTCTAGGAGAAGTTGAATAAGTTATTTTTAATATTGAGGACCCTAGTAGATTAACCATGCTTTAGTAGATCATATTATCTTAGTTCAAATTTCTATTATGAAGAGGTACCATAGTGAAGCCAACACTTATAGAGAAAGTATGGGACCGGAAATAAAGGAGGGAGTGGGGCTGTACTCAGGATGTAAAATAAAAATAAATAAATAAATAAATAAACTGATGGGAAAATATACATATATATCTGTCATTAAAGCAGAGGCTGTTACCAGGACTTAGTTGATGCTGCAGCAGGTCTTATAATGCTTCTTGGTGATGCAATGAATGAAGATATTGGAACTTTGGACTAGAAAAAAATTGTTGGAGTGTTTTAATCCCTATTAATAGTGGAATTGAAGTAGGACCATCAACAGTGGTGCTGATTGTGATAAAAACTGTGACATGTCTGAATCAGAAGACTTCTGAGGAGAAAAATAGTTTTAAGCATCCTGGAGATCATTCTGGATAATTAGACAACAAATATAGCAGCTTTCCTCCACTCTTCTAAAAATTTGCTAGAAGCAGAGAGTTTGGGTTTAGTTCTATTAGCAGAGGAGATTTCAAGACAGCCTAGTATTTGTTGTGTCATTTGGTTATTAATGGGCACTCTATTGGAAATCCACAATGAAACAGAACAAGTGCAGCAAAGATAGAAAGAAAATGTGTAATTTGGCGAGAAAAGAAAAACCAAAAAGTACTTCACTGGAAACAAATCATTTTCAAGAGATAAAATGTTTAAAGGTAAGTGTGATTCTATGACACAAACCATGCAAAGAAGGCTGTGACAAGCAGGTGAGCTTCCTGAAGGTAACCCACAATTTTTGTACAGCTGATGATGGGTATGCTCTTGTGAGGTGTTGACACCAGGGTTTTTGTCTTCTAATTGCTTCTTGCTCCTGATACTCTTTTTCAGGTTTATCATTGTTGTATATCTCATATATCTTGCATGGCTTGGGGAAACACTCACTGCCTGTTGATTACTTATTCTCTGGGGCAGATTTCCTGGCAGTATCAATATGAAGATATACTTTAGGGATATCATAATGTTTAGACGAATTGATGTTTTTTGTAATTCCCGATAATGATCCTGTAGAATTCCTGATTTAATTTAAGGAATTTGGCCTCACACCCACACACCCACACACCCACACACCCACACACCCACACACCCTGATGAACAGTAAAAACTGTTAGGAGCTCATGAACTTTCATGTCAAGAGGACATAAATTTCACTAGGAAGAACAGACTTGAGGCATTCACTCTAGGTTTGGTCCAGAGACGGAAGCACAGATCTCTATATGTACAGTGATAACTAATTTAAGCTATACAATGCCTTAAAAATAAGACATAGGATAGATGTTTCTTGGAAAACTCCTAGCTAACCTAATAAATAAAAAAAATCCTATATTCACAAATGATAGTGAGCTTGTGAAATGGAAGATATAAAAATACTCTTCTGAACTTAAAATGAACTTGTAGAGGTAAGAGATGGTTAAAGAATACTTAGTTAAGTGCAAGCCTTAATGGAAAGACAGGTAAACAATTACCTTGTTTCAAATCCTTAAACAATGCTAACATTAAACCTTGTTAACCTATGGTATGAACAGCTGTTTCTCTGAACCTATAATGAACTGGTAAAGTGAAAGAGAGCTGAAAATGTTTAGTCAGATACAAGTCTTAATGGAAATATATGTACTAAGTAACCCTGCTGTATTTCCCTCTGTGTAACAACTTTTTTGTTTCTGTGATAATCATTTTTATGGCCATGAGGTACTTTTTCTTCTCACATACAGAGCTTTTTAATGGGGATATATAAATCTAAGACAAAAACAGTTGTTATTTGGAGCCGCATGGAGCCTGCTCATAAGAGCTTATTCCACCATCCACCAAATATGTGTCTATCTATCTGTATGTATGCATATATATATATATATATATATATATATATATATATATATATATATGAATGTTTAGATGTAGAGATGTATATGTGTATATATATATATGTGTCTGTCTTTATCTATATTTGTATGCATGTCTATGTATGTGTGAAATTGTTGAGGCTAGTTAAAACTTGTTTGTTGGAGCCTTACATTGCTTCATCCACCAAATGTGTGTGTGTGATATTTCCCCCTTCTTCTTTTCTTTCTCTACCTTTGCTTTTCTCTTTTTTCTTAAAGTCCATTGCTGTAATCAGTGGAAATAACCATAGGGCCACTAGCTCCAGTTACTAAAGGGTTAAAGAAAATTGGCTTTGTGGGAGGGATGTAGATACTAAACAACCAAGGGTCTTGTATGGACACATGTACCTGGTGGACTGCTTGATCTTCATGTGGGTCCCCTAGAAAGGGGGGCTGTCTCTGACAAGGACTTTCTTGCATGTTTTCCAATCACTTCCCTTGGAGGGATTGTCAGGTCACCTTGGTTTGGTAAATGCACTCAGTCCTGATGGGGCTTGGTGTGCTGGGCTGGGTAGGGGGCTCTCCCCTTGTGTGAGGTGTAGGGAATAGGGCATATGGGGTAGAGGAAGGGAGAGAAAGAAAGAATTTAAAAAAGTTCAGAATTTCTCACCAGAAACTACTAGTTTATGGCTCCTCACCCTATGATGAGTTTTGGTTCCACCTTAGCTTACCCTGGTGTCAAAGCCGGTCCTTGACAATGTTAAATGGAACAAAAGGAGTAGTGAGCTTAGGGAAAAACTTTATTTAGCTGAGCTTTAAAATGATGAAAAATAAATAAATAAATAAATATTAAGCAATAAAAGAAAACATGAACAAAAGAAAGTTTATGCAAATGTAATTGATTGGGGTGAGGGCGGTTTCTACCACAACAAGCATTAAATTTTGGCAGCTACAGCAAAATTGTTATGACTTACAAGTCAAGGATACAAGAATAGTGTTCTGGAATCTATTTCCATGACTCAGAAAATCTGCTGAAGCATTGTGGGTACTTGGTGTTTTCCTACATGGAGCCTCAGAGAGGACATTGTGTGAAGCATAGGTGAGCCTAGATTGTATTGGAGAATCTAAGATATTGTAAATGCCAATGTTCTGGTATACCTGCCAAGAAAAGCTGCAGGTCAGATATAGAAACAGCCCAAGAGAGAGAAGTGTGCTTCAGTCCACAAAGCTGAAAGAATTGGAGATCTGAAGAGCATTATCAGCATATGTGAAGATGCAGAATTTGTAGTTTGTCATGCTGGCGTTAGGCTTTGCTTTGGGCCAATGTTTTCTTACTATGCTCTTTTCCATCCCTTTTGAATGGCAATATAAATCCTATGCCATTTTGTGTTGTAAGTCTGTATTCTGCCTTTTGATTTTGATTTTACACATTGTTACAAGTAAATTGCCTTGAGTCTCAGAAGAGACTATGAACTTTGGACTTATCATGTTTTAAGACTGTAATTGACTATGGAGACTATTGAAGTTGGACTATGTGTATTTTTCTTTTTTCTTTCTTTTTTTTTGGTTAAACTTTTTAATTAATTAATTAATGTATACACTTTATATTCTGGTCATAGTCCCATCCCTCCTCACCTCCCAGTTTCACACTCTCTCCCTCTTTCCCATCCCCCTCCCCTATGACTCAGAAAAGGGGACATAGCAAGAAGCCCATGGGAGGCAGGAAGGAGTAGAATGTGGTAGTTGGAATAAGAATGGTTTACATAATCTCATATATTTGAATTGTAGCATCAATGGACTCAAACTATTTGAAGTGGTTAGAAGGTTTAGGAGGTGTGGCCTTGGAGTAGCAGTGGCCTTGTGTATGATTGTTAGAGGGGGCAGTCTTTGAGTTTTCAAAAGTCCTTGCCATGCCAGGATCTTCCTCTTTCATGTAGATCAAGACATAGTTGTCAGTTACTGCACTAGCATCAGTAGTGCCACTGTGTTTTTGTCATGCTCTCACTGTGCCCTCACTATGTTAGTAACACACTAAACATCTGAAACTGTAAGCAAACCCCTAAGTGTTTTCCTTTGAGTTACATTTACCACACTGTCTCTTCTCAACAACAGATTAGTGACTAAGACAAAGCCATTTAAAGTTAAAAAGTACATTAATCAACAATATTTCATGAGATAACTTGCCGCTCATTTATCAGCTGAGGGAGAAGGCAATTATGTCATTAGAAAAACAATAACATTATAAAAAATTACATTAATGAGTACAGTATGTAAGTATTATACCATTTCAAAGTTTGCATTTGTCTTTTTCCTGTAGTTTTCATTAGTCTTTTTAATAAGACAGCATCATAAACTATGTAAATTAGATAATTGAATAGCTTATTAAAGTAGTGAGGACTGGGCGGGAAAAGATGTCTGTTTCACTTTGTTTCCCTTCATTTCTTGGCAAAGGCTTTATTACTGTCCAACCAAAACATTTCCCTTGTTTCTGTTACCATGTAAAGATGTGAATTGTCTCCAATTTCTTAATCAATTAGAGAATTTAATGGTAGACGCAAAAAAGACACAGAAGGCAGCAATGGGTAAACAAGCAAAGAAAGAGACACAAAGCAAGGTATATGGAGAGAAAGATTTCTTTCTGAGAAAAAAAGAGGATCTGGAAAATCAACTCTATTTTTGCTCTGGGAAGCTAGTAGAGGGGATAAAATTTAACTGTTTTTTTTGGGACTGGATTGAGTCCCATTCACGTAATTTGTGTTGGAAAGATTAAACAAAGGTATATGTTAGAACCTTAGTGTTTGGAACTCGTGGGCTTATGGTGGTATAGAGTAGATTCCCCATCCTCCAATTTTAGATTGCTCAAATTATGTAAAGAAATGGAGGATGAAAGGATCACATCAATTAACAATTTCAAGAACAGCCTTAAACCTAAATGACAAGAAAGGACATATCTGCAAGTAAAATCAGGGTATTTATGGAGTGACAAAGAGCTACCAAGGCCTCATGAAGTTTATAAAAATATCTCATTAAATTTTTTTAATTTGTCCATTTTACACCCTGATTGTGGTCCCTGTCTAGTAGATTCCTGATTACACCTTCCTTCCCTGAGATCCCTTTCCTCCATCCTCTAGTCCTCAGAAAGGGGAGCCCTCCTCCCCTAAAATCTGACCTCAGCCTATCAAGTCTCATCTGGACTTCCTGTATCCTCTTCCTCTGTGGCCTGGTAAGGCCACCCCACCAGGAGGAAGTGATCAGCATGTGTTGGCCAAAGTCTATGTCAAAAGTAGACCCTACTCCCCTTGTAATGGGACCCTCAAGGAAATGATGCTGCCTATCTACTGATTCAGGAGCTCCATACAGAGACCAAAGGATCCATTTAATTCAGCAGAGCAAGGGTGTGCTGTAGAGACTGATGCACCAACCAAGGTGTGTGGTATGGAGCTAGACCCTCTGGTCAGATGTAATAAAAATACCTTGTTCAATAGCTACTAAATGAGAATACTGAAACAAATTTTAAGCTAGAAAAACTCTGTACCCAAAGTTCTGACAGTACCACATTGAATAATTCCTATGTTCGTGAAGTTTTTCATTGCCTTGGTGATATAGCTTAGCATGGATCAGCTTTTTAGAAATCTTTGTGGGTTTACTCTTATGTCTGTTGTTAGATGAGGCTCTGTTGGAGCTATTCCATTTTGATGTGTTAAAAGAAATACATTACATGTACTAAATTTAACTCAATCCATTTGATGAAAAAAAACAAAAAAAGAGTTTTGTCTTGGGCAGGACTAAGCCAAAAGAAGTTGAGTAAACTCCCCATGGCAACTACTGCAATGAGAACTCAGATGCTGAACAAGGAAACAAAATAGAGAAGCCATCTGATTGGCTACAGCTGGACATCAGCCTTTTTTAGACTGGGTGTGATGGTTTCTTATTTTATTTAAATATGATGTGGCAGTGTGTCTGCCTCATTTGGACAGTGTGGGTTTTTTTTGTTTGTTTGTTTGTTTGTATGTTTTGTGGTTTTGTTTGTTTGTTTGTTTGTTTGTTTTTGCCTTGTTTGGGCACAGGAGGATGATTTTCCTATCTTTGGTGTTTTGATAATTGTGACTTTCTAAAACATGGTTGTTTGGTACAAAATCATATTTCTAGGTTGTAATCTTGTGTACCTATTAGTTAAGGTTACTGTTTGTAATGTAAAAATCAAAGGGTGGAGACCATCAAAGATCAGAGACTTCCTACTTAATTTGATATCTGAAACTAGCTTTATTCTGTTCTCTGTTTTCTATGCTTTGGAATACAAATCAAGGCTTGAGATAATTAGTGACAGCAATAGGAAAAACTTTAGTCAGTACAAGTCCCACAGTAGAATACAGAATATTAGAAAGATATATTAACAAAATGATTGAGCATAGTGGTACGGTAACTAGTGCCAGTTACATCACCCATAGATGTTTACAATATTTTTGTTATGATTAACTTCTTTTTGTGAAGATTAACTAAATAAATATTATCTGTGATATCATGGGATAATTGTTAACTTGGAGACTCTTTGGGTTACACAACATGGCTTTCATTAATATGTTAAATATTATAGAACATATACACTCAAATATACATTTTCTCTAATTTACAATAATTAGTTTAAACCATGTGTCATTCTTCCATGCTTATGTTTCTATGGTATGTTATGGATGAAAAATAAGATGTAAGAAGGATACAAATCATGTTTGTATAAGGTATTATAGCATCATTCTAGGGGTGTGATTACTGGCTTGTGTGATAAAAGACTGTGTGATATCTTTGTGAGTCTCTGCCTATCAGTCTTGCCATGACTGTGTCACATTCTATTTTCACAAAGAGTTAATGATAATCCCTCCCATTCATCCTCTTTAAATCTTGGTGCAATACATTATTAAGATTTAGGTATTTTATAGTTTGTTTTGTAATATCTTTTAATATATTCATTTAAAATTTTTTTCTCTTAGCGATTTTTACCTTTTAAAAACATGACATTCTTCACAACATCCTATCATTCTTATTAAATTATTTGCCTCTTCATTGTGTTGATTTTTCATGAAGGTTACTACACACTTTTCTAATTTTATACAGTATCAGAAATATGATAAAGTACATATTATTTTGGATGCAATATAATCTTTCTTATATATAGCATTTGTCATAATGCTTTAGACATATGTGGTCATTGTATCATCTAATAAAGTTTTATTTCATGTCATATATAATTCAGTTGTTTTCCTAGGTCCTGAAAAAATAATATAAAACTGTGAAACTGAAACCATAAAAATAAGTCTTTCTAGGTACAAACAGACTTCATAGCAAACAGCTGCAAAAAGAAAAAATATTTCCATGTTTACAAACCTTGTATATGATTTTTAGAAGAGATACATAAAGTATTAGAATTGCCTCTTGTCAAATGAAATTCCAACAAGATTTATCAAAATAAATACAAACTGATCAATAAAACCTATCAACTTACAGTAATTTATTTTCTTTTTATGAACACATTTTCAGCAGATAGGTAAATATAAATATCCATACTTTTTTTAATGAATTTGAGTATAATTTCATCAGTACATCATTTTAACAACATTGTCAATCCAGTCTCACCTGTACTACCTGTAGCCTCTTCCTCCGTAGCCTGGCAAGGTCATCCTACCATGGGGAAGTGATCTAAGTTCAGTAGCCAGAGTACATGTCCGAAATAGTCCCTACTCTCCACATTTTGAGATCTAAAAGCAGACTGTGTTACTATATCCGAGCAGACAGTCTAGGTCCACATCATACATGGTCATTGTTTGATGTTTCAGTCTCTGTATTGTAGTGTAGTTGTCCTGAATTATGTGGCTAATATCCACTTATGAGTGAGTATATATCATGCGTGTGTTTCTGCATCTGGGTTACCTCACTCAGGATGATTTTTTTTTTCATTCCATCCATTTGCCTGCACATTTCAAGATTTCCCTGTTTTTAATGGCTGAATAGTATTCCATTGTGTAAATGTACCACAGTTTCTTTATCCATTCTTTGTCTGAGGGACATCTAGGTTGTGTCCAGATTCTGGCTATTGTGAATAAAGCTGCTATGAGCATAGTTGAACAAATGTCCTTCTATGGCGGACCATCTTTCGGGTATACTCCCAGGAGTGGTACTGCTAGGTCCTAAGGTAGAGTTATTGCCAATTTTCTAAGAAAGCACCAGATAGATTTCCAAATGACTGTACAAGTTTTGTAAGAGTGTAATGCAAGAGTGTTTCCTTTTTTGTTTAGGGGTTAAGATGTTTTAAGTGTGGATAGATGTTTTAAGTTGATAATGACAAGATGTGATGGAGATTGAATTACATTCAGAATTTTAGATTCACCAGGGTAGGAAAGATGTTTTCTTCAAGGCTGTCAAAAAGAAATAGCCAAAACACTAAGAATGTAACATTTATATATTCCATATTGTGTCATGGTTCTTCTTGCTATAGGTAATCTATTGTATAAATGTATAATAATATAAATGTGTATGTAAAAAAAGGAAAAACATATAGCCAAATATAGTTAATAGTGACAATAAAAAATTTTCAAACTTTATACTAAAAAAAGAACTGTATCATGAATTATAATTCATTCAATGGATTATTTCAAGTGAAAATTATAATCTAAAATTTTGTATATACTATTCCATCCTTTTATTTTCTTGTGGATAGTTAGAATTATATCAAAACTTCAATTATCTTAAATTTGTCACAAGACAAGGTCTTCAAATTATTCATTTTTATATTATGATCACTTAGTTGCTTTAATCAGCTATTTCTGTCAATTAATAATGAAATTAAATAAGAAACTTTGAAATAGAGAATACAGCACCAAATAACAATGAGGTATTTTTTTTAAAGAAATCAAATTACAATGAGCTATTTTTTAAAGAAATCAATTTTTGTATTATCAGATACTTTTAAAATGTATGCGTAACTATTTTCTACATTTAAACAACTACTTATATCAAATAATATACTTAAAATACATTTTGAGATTTTTTAAGTGTATATAAGTCATAATTTTATTGATTTAGCTGGAAATATTTTGTTTCTCATGAAGAAAGCACGATAAATGCTTTCTTCCAAGCTTTTGTTCACATGAACTATTACGTCTTCCTCAGTAAATATGTGTGTATAATTTATTTTTCTGTTTTAATTTTAATTTATTATCATTTAATTAAATTACATTCCAAATTTTATTCCCTGATTTATATCTTCCCATTCTCACTCTCCCTCCTTCTTCTGCTCTATTACCCTCCCCTAGACCTCTGACAGAATGGGCCCTCCTCCACCACCATATGACCACAGACCATCGGGTCTCATCTTTATAGCTTTCATCCCCTTCCTCTGTGTGCCCAATGGATATGCCCACCAATGGGAAGTGATCAAATATGGGAACCAGAGTTCATGTCAGAGGCAGTACTTGCTCTCCCTACAACCATGGAGAATGAGCTTTCTATTGGTTATATCTGAACTGCATGCATTGTCCTTGGCTGGTGCTACAGTTTGTGAAAGCACACCTGGGTACAGATCCCCTGGCCTTGATGGTGTCCTTGTGGATCTCCTGAACCCTCTGGGTCCTTCCATTCCCTGGCTCTTCCATCTTACTCTCCTCACTCCACTTGGAGTCTAGCAGTGAGTTCCAACATCTGTCCTGATACCACCCTAAAAAGAGCCTCTCAGAGGACATCTATGTTGGGCTAATATCTGCTTATGAGTGAGTATATACCATACATGTCTTTCTGGGTCTGGGTTACCTACTGAGGATGATCATTTCTAGTTCCATTCATCTGGCAGAAATTTTCAAGATTTACTTGTTTTTAATAACTGGGTAGTATTCCATTGTGTAATTGTACCACAGTTTCTTTTTCCATTCTTAAGTTAAGGGACATCTAATTTGTTTCTAGATATTGGCTATTACCAATAAAGCTGCTATGAACATAGATGAGAATATATCCATGTTGTTTGGTAGCATCTTTCATGTATATGCCCAGGTGTTGTTGTTAATTTATTAATGAGGCCTTATAATTTTTTTATTATGTTATTATTATTATTATTATTATTATTATTATTATTATTATTATTATTATTATTAAATCAGTATTTTCTAACCTGCTAGCAATCAATCAAGACACAGAAACCTGTAAAATTTAAAAACAGCCTTAGTTAACCTGGGGCAGAGCAGATACTAATCCCCTAAATTGCTTCCCATAGTGGGGCAGGTATAGAATCACTGTCCCAATCCCGTACCATCTGCTTATAATAGTTTCTATCAAGCTACCTCCCATGTATAATCCCATATACTTCTAATGTTTTACATCTGGGCCAAATCCTCCATCTATGCCAGTCATGTGCTTCTCCTCCACCTAACCCATGATGGCGCTAGCTTCTTCTCCTCTCCTCTTCTCCAGTCTCTCTCTCCCCAAGATTATCTCTGTGTCCCCAAGCCCAGGAATCTTATCCAAATCTATCATATTTGCCCTGCCCAGGTATGATGTCCTTTTATTGGTCAGATAGGTTAGGCCCTAGGCAAAGAACTGGTAGGTCACAGAGACTACAAATAGCAATTAGAATCAAAAAAACATCAGACCAACCTCCAACACTCAGGAGTGCTATGGCTAATTTTTGTGGTAGAACTATTCCCAATTTTCTGAGAAAGAGCTAGGTTGATTTCCAAAGTGATGGTATAAGTTTGCATTCTCACCAGCAATGGAGGAGTGGATTGTTTTGTTTTGTTTTGTTTTTTATATCCTTGAGAGTATATGCTGTCTCTTGAGTTTTTTATCTTAGCCATTCTGGTATGTCTAAGATGGCATCTCAGAATTGGTTTGCTTTTCCTGATAACAAAGGACATAGAACGTTTCTTTAGGTTTCTCTGCCATCTGTTAAAAATAATCTCTGTTTAGCTCTGTACCCTATTTTTAATTGGATTATTTGGTTTGGTGAAGTTTGATTTCAAATGCAAATAGATCCATATTTATCACCCTGCACAAAACTAGAGTCTAAGTGGATTAAAGTTATCAACATAAAACTAGGCACACTAAATCTGTTAGAAGAAAAAGTGGAAGGAGTCTTGAACTCATTGATACAGGAAACAATTTCCTGAACAGAACAGCACCAGCTCAGCCTCTAAGATCAACAATTAATAAATGTGATCTCATGAAACTGAAAAGCTTCTGTAATCCTAAAACACTGTCAATAGAACAAAATGACATCCTACGGACAGGGAGAATATCTTCACCAACCCTAAATCTGGCAAAGGGCTAATATCCAAAGTATGTATTATTTACTAATAATTTATTTAGTACAAACACTATGCAATCACTATGTTCTACTTTTTCAAGTGTATGTATTTGAAAATATATGTTTTCAGAATCATTGTAACTAATTTCATGTGACAACTTGTTAGCTAAATGTTCTCAGCTATTACGATCATGAGCATAGTAACAAAGTCCTTACCTTCTTAGTGAGCAGTTTCCTCACTGGATACTAGCAGCAATGAAGAAGAATGCCTGAAGATTCATACAGTTTATACCTAAACTGATTTCTTCAACAATCATAAAAACTGTCATCTAAACTTTTCCATATTGTAATCCAATGATATGTGAATAGGCTATTTTATATGGCAACTGTGGGGATACACAGATTAAGATGGATTAATATGGATATACATCTGACCATGCTATGAAATATCAAGGATTTTACATATTTGGAAAATAATATAACATCCAAAAAAGTGAAGAGGTGGGAAGACCCAAAGCATAGTGCACACATAGAAAATAGAAAGCAATTATGAGCCAAGGATATTGGAAAATTCTAAAATATTTTAAATTTCAGTAGAAAAATTTAGGTTAATTTACAAAAAATGCAGCCCTGGCAATGCCGTCAATTAGTCCTGTTGACATGTCTGATTTCTATAATAGTAAAATGACAGACATACCATCAAGCTATTGAATCTGGATAATATCAAGGATGTTTAACCTACATATATTTGAATGCCAGTTGTGTTTTATACCACATACAGATAAACTTCATGCTGTAACAGTGATCATTTTCATAGCTTCAAAATAAAGATAAAACATATATGTTTTTTAATGTTTGTTAATTAAATAATCTAGAAATGTTAATTGAACGTTGTATGATTTACATTCACCAAATTTTTTAGAATAAAGGAATCTTTAAACATATTTACACTGTATGTGATTCATTCTTATGATTTTTCCTAAAACATCGTTCTTTTTCTACATCTCTAATTGTTCATATTTTCATCATGTTGAAGCTACTTTTACTAATTCTTCATACTTTATGTGAAAGCATTTTCTTTGCTTTACTTACTACTGTCTTTAGGGTAAGTTTCATGAAAAGGAGTCACTAATTAAATACAAATTTCTGTATAATTCAACATAATTAGTTATATATAATAACACATCTATATCCCAATACTGTGTTTTCCACTGAGTTATCTGAAGATTGTTATTAATGTATTCATATTTTGATGTTATACACATAAATATATGCACATATAAAATATGTAATTTGAGATTCATTTAAAATATATTTTTATTTTTCATGCTAATAACCCTTTTTTGACTCAGTGCTTTAAAAACTTCTTGTCAACTCTCATAAAATGTAATACATTTTATAAGTTAAAAACACAGAATTATTCAGTCATTTCTATTGGTTGTTCATGAAGCCATATTGAACACCAGCTCTTATGTCAGATGTGGCAATATTTTAAATATACAATCATGTAGGCAAGTCACTAATCCCGGACGTTAAAAATAAAAACAGTTCAACTATTCTTGTTAATTTTCCTATTCTCATTCTTGTTACATGTCTGTGTAAGATTTTAGAAATATTTATATTTAAATTTATCCGGTCTTTATGTTGAGAAGGAGATAACAGGCATCTTTGTGGAAGTCTTTCTAAAAATTAATATTTTGCAGTTCATCAATATTTTCTGAAAGCTTTATATTACTATTATTCCAATATGTACCAAATGTGAGTAAATTATTTTTATCTGTTTAAAATTCTTTAAATACTCTTATCTTATGTCATTATTGTCTTAAAGAGTTTCATGTTGTATTTACTAAATTAATTCATAATTTCTATGCTGAAAACTTTGTTATTGTATTATAAAATACTCAAGTAAGTTCTACCAGTTGCCTAGCATTTTAAATAGTTAGATAATATAAATAAATAAGTTGATATTCTTTCACTTTCTAACTCTTCTCTAACATAATAGTAGACTAACTGGAAATGTGTTTTAAAGATGGTCTCACTACAGATCCCTATCACAGCTAGAGTTAACTTTTTATATGATGTCATTAAAGTTACAGTGATCTTTGTGTTTATGTATCATGGCTGTTGGCACTAGGCTTAGCTGAGACAACAAAGTTTGATGGGTTATGAAAAAATACAGGTAGTGGGGTATAGGAACTGTTGGGGTTACAAAAAGTTGGAGAGACTCAATGGACAATATATGTATGTATTTCATTTGTATACATGTATGAAAATCCCAAAGTGTTAAAAAAAAACATGTATATTCTTTATTCTAATTATGATATTAATGACTATACCTTAACCACCTGCAAAGATGATTATTGAATCAAAGAATATTAGTGGTAATTGAGGCATTACTAGATTCAATTAAAATGTCCTTAAAGTGAATTAATTTTAATTAGCTTTAAAACAAAAAAAAAAATAGATTGTTGTAATTTTCCCCTGTGACTGACTCTGCACATAACTACCACCAAAAATGTATCTGCACCTGTAACTTCTGAAACTTTAGTCACGAAGAACCACTCTAATAGGCATAATCCATCCATCTTCACACTGAGTTGAGCTGATTTAATTAGGCCTACTAATCTAACCCAGTTGCAGTCCGTCTATAATGTCAACGAACACCCATTTGGTTTTAGGAATATAATTTAGATTTTGATCAATTTCCTCACTTATTACAAAAATGTCAATGTAAAATGTCAGCATGATATATCATTCAACAACTGCATGCAGATAAAGAAGTAATGGTAAAATTCCAATAACTCTATGGACATTGTCAAGTAGCTGTAAGCCACCACAGGAACTCCTTTGAAGCTAAAGACTGAAATACAGCGGGACATACAAGTGATCCTGTTGGTGTGTAAGGACTCACTGGTTTTTCTCTTCATATATTCCAGCCTTTGTATACCTCTAACAAGGGTGTCTAAGAAAATTTTTTAAATCATTATTAAGATTTGGCATAAAAGTAGAGAGTTGAATTTGTGACATATAAACCTTTCGTATAGTTTTTTCTGCTTAAGATACATATAAATAGAGACGTTTAATCTTTCTCCATGTAGGTTTGTTGCTCTATGTTTCCATAATGGTTTTTGAATGAGATTAAAGAGCAATTTATTTAAAATTTTCAATATATCTTTGACTTAGCAAACTTTTTTATTATGTTTTGGGAAAAAGGTTGATTCTCTCCCTTGGTTTAAGAAACTTCAGCTTGTGTAACCTCCTTAGCATCTTCATATACTCACAGATCTGTAAAGCATGTGACTTCAAGTTTTTTTTTTTAATTGCACATTTTCCTACTGTGGTTTCTAATGTCAACTCAAGACAAACTAAGTAGTTCTTTTTATCCAAGCATTTTCTACAGGATTACTAATTCTACAGTACCTTTCCTTTCACGTTGAAAAGTGAGGTTTCCATTAAGTAATCATTAAGTTTCTTTAAGAAGGGTAATCACATAGGAAGAAGCACTCTTAAGGTTAATTTTGCTTAATGAAAGGAAATGTGAGTCAGAAGTATGATTCTTGTGTGTGAAGTCAGTGAAATAGAACTAATGTCACCTCCAGGACTATTTATAGTTTATGCACACCTTTGTGGGGGAGCAAATGCTAGCTATATTCTATAGTTGAGGAAAATTATCCCTGGACTTTCTTCTGGAATTTGGGGAAACAAATGTGCATGTAAAGTTTTAGAAAGTTAACCCAGAAGCAGAAAGACTCACATGGTATATACTCACTTATAATTGGGCACTAGCCTAAAAGGCATGTCCCACAAAAGTCTTCACTTACCAGAATATTGGGATAGATATGAGGACATACTACTGAGACTCTAGGTAAGAGAAATATAGGAGATGGGGAAATAGAAGGAACCAGATGGTCCTAGAAATCTACAATAAGAACATTTTGTGTGTGTGGGGGGGGATTGGGGCCCAGGTGAGTCTACTCAAATTATCACACTAACTAAGGACAATGCAAGTAGCAAACATCAAACCCCTACTCTGATCTACCCAAAGGAAAGGAAATTCTCCACAGTTATGTGGACAACAGGAATTGACTCTGACATGAACTCTGGTGCCCCATATTTGACAACCTCCCCTTCATGGGGAGGCCTGATGGCAATCAAAAAAAGAATAAGCAGGCCACCACAATGAGACTTGATAGTCTATGACCATATAGTGGGGGAGGAGGTCCCCCTTGGTCTTAAACATAGGAGAGGGAAATAGGGTGAAAGCAGAAAGGATGGAGGAATGGAAGAACACAAGTGATGGGATAACAGTTGAGTTGTAATCTTAATAAATTAATTAAATAATAAAAAATGGGGAATAAAAAGGAAATCTGAAAGTTTGGCTATATATGGTTGAAATGGGATATGAAATTCCCAATCCAGAAACTTGAATTTTGTAATGAATAACCAGGTCATGTCAGCTATTTTCAACTTAGTTGCTCTAAAATAAAAATAATACTACTGATAAAAAGTTAAGTCAGGAGCCGGGCATGGTGGCGCACGCCTTTAATCCCAGCACTCAAGGCGGGGGGGGGGGGCAGAGGCAGGTGGATCCCTGTGAGTTCGAGGCCAGCCTGGTCTACAAAGTGAGTCCAGGACAGCCAGAGATACACACAGAGAAACCCTGTCTCAAAAAACAAACAAAACAAAACAAAACAAAACAAAACAAAATACAACAACAACAAAAAGTTAAGTCAGGTATGGATAATACATCATAAGTATATTTTCAAAAATAAAAGTGCATTTTGGTCAAGAAAGTCCTTTAATTTGTGATAGAATTATGTATCGATAAATTCATCATTTAAAGAGAATGCCATTAATAAAAAGGCAGGTAATAGCACAATATACTGAATTTAATAATTAATGTAGACAGTAATTTACATGAATAATGTATTACTATACAATTGAGAATCCATAGACTTTATCACTCCACACATTAGTAGGCCAGAAAATTTAAAAATAATCATTATTATTTATTTTTTGATAATTTCATATGTGTATATAGTATACTTCAGTCAATTCACATGTCATTACCCCTCTAATACCTGTATTTACTCTAAATTTTACATGTTCTTTTTTTTAAAACACACAGTCTATTGGAGTTGCCTGTCTGTACATAATCTTCTATTATATCATGGGAAGATCCTTGATGGGTTAATCTCCACTGGTAAGTTATGGTGAAACTGATAGCTTGTCTCTGTTGTTCTTTGGCCATCTCAAAGAATCTAAAGATCCATCGCAAGTTAGTCTCTTATACTACCAAACATTGTGTGCCTTACCCTTTCTCCAATTTATACCTTAGTTTTCATTAATGAATCTGCTCCAACTTTCAATACTATCTGTTTTTCAAATGTATACTTTCCAAATATAAATTACTTCAAGAGATTTTTGTTTTTATGTTTGTTTTTTAGAAAACAGATATTAAAACTATGCGTTTTGTTATAGACTCATATTCAACTTAGAAACTTAAAAGTCACCACACCACATATAACTTAGAGAAAAAATTTAGATTTAATATATTATGAAGAATTTAAGCTAAAACCTATAATCTATACCACATCATGAATATATTCATACCATGTGCTAATATCATAATTTAAAACATAATAATGGAAAGTCAAATACAAGTTTGCAGAAACCAGCAATGTTTTCCAATCTATCAACAATAGATATGTCTTTAGGAAAATCTCATTTTTTTCGATAAGGGAAAAACATTCCTTTAGTTAATATAAATCCTAAGAGAAGTAGGACCCCTTGGTCTAGGAAAATAGATCCTACTCTCACTGTATCTAAGAAGAGTCTCCTTCAGAAGTTATAAGATATCATGATCAATAGAAGCACAGCCTCAAAGAGAATAATGGACTTCTTTGTTTCTCACTTCCATTCTTCATCAAATTATTGATGCCAGGAGCACCATTCATATTTTGTTTCATTTCATTCCAAAAAATACCATGTGGTTATGTATTGAAACAGCAAATTTGTTTCCTTTTTATGAACTGATTGTCTCAGATAATTTTTCAGACATGAAAATCTGATGAGTGGATGAACCAATTGCAAGATTTAAGGCTATTAATATAACTATCTGAGCGTGTGGCAATGCATTAGCAACCTTTTTTTTCCCCCCAGGAGATGCTATAATAGCAAAACCTTATATAATAGAAGTATAGCTTTACAAGGGATTCAGAGGACCAACTATAATGAGAGTAGTATATGAGATGCAAATGAGCACCTATTTGATGAAGACTAGGCAACAACTATATAGAAGGCTGTGTTTGTCTTGCCATGGTCTCTAGAATTTATAATTTGCTAAGGACAAAAATCAGAAAGACCCTGCAAGACTAGAGATGAGTGTCGATCAAAAGATACCATGGGTTTTTTTCCATGGTCATGGGTGAGATTTCTGGCGAGTATCTCTGCAATACTCAACACATGCACACACACACACACACACACACACACACACACACACACACACACACTTAGAGTGTAATATATAAAAATAAAAGGTCAAAGAATATCTAACCGAGGCCTTGGGAAGTGATCCATTTAAATGACATTCTTTGTTAGAAATGTATCTCAAGTTATTCCAAAAGATATTCTCACATGCTGACTTGAACAAAATTGAAGTTTAGAGAAGCCATATATTAGTGTGTAGTTCATGACAGTTTTAAATATTGAGGTAACCCTTGTAGCTAAGGTTTATAGGAATGCAGAATATAACTGTCATAGCATCACAAACGCTTCTACCATAGAGATTTCAAACAAAACTTGGGACTCCAACATTACTTATGAGTACAGATTCCACAAATTAAACTGTCAGTGGTCTAATGTGTAAGAACTGTGGCACTGGAAGTGAACCATCGATGGAGACTAAAGGAAGATAGATAATGAAAATCTTGGGCTGCTAATCCTGGAGAGCCATAGACAGCATACACAATGAGACAGAGGAAAAGGTAATATGGCCTTGTTCTCTATGATTTCCAGTCATTTACATAGTGATTCTATTTATATTTAAGATATGAATTCTTGAATATATAATACATAAAAGCATAATGACAAAATAAAAGTAGCTTATAGATGGAAGTAAAAGATAGTGAAATGTAATAAAATAGTTTTGTCTTCCTATTGAGACTCTAGGTGTGAGAGGTAAGGAAGAATGGGGAAATAGAAGGATCTAGAGGCTCATAGAAACCTACAAAAGGACCATTAAGGATGGCTGAACTGGACCCAGGTGGGTCAGCACAAACTACTGTATCAACAAAGGACAATGCATGTAGTAAACTTAAAACCATTTGCCAGCTTCCATTGTTCCCTGTTCAGTGGTGAAGCACTCCCCTTGGTGCAGAGCCAGCTTCATAAAATGTTCTTACTTGATGCTGCCAGGTAAACATAAGCAAGATATAACTTATTCCAATAAAATTATTTTTCCATTATCTTGGTGCCTTGTTTCCTATTTATAGGTTCTAAATTAAATTTTAACTATTTTACTGGGAATGCAGTTGTATCACATTGCGACTACCTTTCTTTTGCCCAAGAATAATGCACTTGATATCTTCTTATGACCTTATTTGTCATCCACATACATTTTGTTAAAAGTATTTTATACCATTGCTCTTCTTGAAAATTGTTTTTTTTATTTAGTTAAGAATTTTTTATTATTAAAATGAGTTAATTAGAACATGTATCTTTTTGCGAAACTGTCTTCCTGTGCGTGACTTGCCTTTTTATTTTCTTAACACTATGACTGCAAAAAAAAAAAATTATCAGAGAATCAAAATTTGACAAAGTGAACTTTACAGTTTCAGGCGTTAAATTTTGCTGTATGTTTAAAATATTTGATTTTGTTCCAATCTAAATGTACATTTCCTGTGACATACTTAATGTTTCTAAGTTTTTTCAGCTGTTGAAGCAGTATTCTGTAATATTTATTCCAACCTGAATTTGGTGATTGTAGAATTTACTTTTCAGGATATTGCAAAGTTTCTTATGATATTGCACCTTTCAGATATGTAATCTTCACATACACAGAAAAAAATTCAATGAAAATGATAGGTAACACAGTGGTATCTTTGCAGCTCTAATTATTTGTCCTTTCCCTAGGTGTCATATTCTATTTGAGAAAAAGGTAATCATCTATATTTCTCTTAGTAATATGAGAGAAAATTTGGAATCCTGGAAGCTGCATAACTTTTTTCCCAGCTCATGGACATATATCTTTTTATTTTGTGGTTAGTTTGAAATAGAGGATAATTTTTACTACTGTTTTATTTTATAAACCAACTACAATGCCATGAAAATTGAATCTTATAGTATTTTTCAAAATATTGTGTATTCCAAGTAAATTTGTAAATACTGTCTTATAGTCAATGTTTTTCATTATTTCTGCTAAATCTGCCTCTTTTTTTACATGAATAGTATCTTACCAAGCAGGAAAATAATACTTTGCTTACAAAAATTAAGATGAACATATTTCCAAATATTTGGGGCTAAAATATATAATTTTTTTCAGGATGGTATCCAATACGCAGAATTCAAACTACATGTATGTGTCTGTTAAGGACTATAAGATTTCTGGTTAATAAGCCCTCCAAAAAAGAATCAAGTTTTTGGAAATTTCATGTGAATGTTTTTGTCTTATAAATAATTATTTAATCATCCTCATTTTTTTAAATATATACAATTTAAAAATAATGAAGAATGATTTGATGTTTCTATATTGGATATAACTAACACTACATTATAAATTAGTCCCCTTCAATAATACTTAAAAGAAATGATCATAATGAGTGAGTTAACCCAGAAGCAGAAAGACTCAAATGGTATATACTCACTTATATCTGCATATTAGCCCAAGGGGCATGTCCCACGAAAGACTTCACTTACCAGGAAACTGAGACAGAGGGGAGGACATTCTAGTGGGACTCTAGATGAGAGAATCATTGGAGAATGGCAAAGTAGAAGGATCCAGAGGGTCCTAAAATCCTACAAGTAGAACATTATGATAGGCAGATTTAGGCACAGGGGTCCCGCTCAAACTAAGGCACCAGCCAAGGACAATACAGGTGGTAAACCTTAAACCCCTACCCAGATCTAGACAATGGACAGAACACTTTCCACAGTAGAGTGGAGAGTGGGATATGACTTTGTCACGTGCTCTGGAGCCTCACCTTTGACCATGTTCCCTGGAGGGGGAGACCTGGTGGCACTGAGAGGAAGGAGAGCAGGTAACCAAGAAGAGACTTGATACCCTATGAACATATACAGGGGGAGGTAATCCCCCTCAGGAACAGTCATAAGGGAGGGAAATAAGGGGAAAATGGGAGGGAGGGAAAAATGGGAGGATACAAGGGATGGGATAACCATTGAGATGTAACAAGAATAAATTAATAAAGGAGAAAAAAATAACACTAAAAAAATAATACTTAAAATAAAGATTGACAGTCTTCTTTGAATAAAGTTATAGTATCATTATTGTGTAGTAAATGAGAACATTGGATGGATTACTTATCATTTTTGTGAATCGTTTTCAAGTCACTCTACATTACACACTCTGTTAGAGGATAGCTGCCCATATGCATATGTGGTGTCAGTAGTCAAAGCAAAAAAAAAAGAAATCACTGAGAATTATTAAATCTTTGGGATCCTCTTAACATTGATCTCTATATCTCTTATATCTAATATCTGCATATTTATTTAGCTATTTTTATATATTCATAGTAATTATTTAGCTAATTATACCTACTTTAGAGGATTTTTTGTTTCCATAAGTGAATTCCGAGCAGCTGTAGATTTTATCATCCATTAACTCTGTGTTTTTACATCTTGACAAAGTACAATTCAAGCATGTGTTCATGGAAAAATATAATTTCATCTCCTATTGATGACAAGATGCTTTGGATTTATATTTTGGCCTTTTTGTGGTTTTTCTATCTTTTAATTAAAATTATAATTTTTATACAAGATACTATTATTTCCCCTCCTCAAGTGTCTCTGAGCTGCTCCCAATCTCCTCTCCCATTAAGCAACACCCTGCTCTGTCTGTCCTTAGAAAGCAAACAGGCATATAAACAATTAATTATAACAACCATAACAACCACACCACCACCACCACCACCACCACCACCATCTACCACAACCACCACCACCACCACAACAACAATAATAACAATAAAACCAAATAACAGGACTACACAAACAAAAGGAGATAATAAGAGCACAAAACCCACAAATGTCCAGACACATAGTAATGTTATAAAAATACAACTTAATGCTATGATATATATGCAAAAGACTTATAAAGGTGAAAATATGCCCTAACAGAACCTTGTGAGAAAAAGAATCAAAGAACAACCAAAGATGTCATTGAGTGTGACTACTACTGAGAATTAACTGTGCCCTTCAGATTAGTTTGTTTCTTCACCAAGACTCCATTGAAGAAACTTAGCTTTTCACTTCCAAGTGGTTATCAATTAGAGAAAGCAACGAGATTAAGAATGGGAAGGTGTGTCCATTTCTCCTCTCAGCACTGGGACCCAATCTGATGCAGATTCATGCATACTCTGTCTTTGCTACAACAGTCTTTGTGGGTTCATATGTGCATTTTTCATGTTTTGTTTAAGATGGCTTTTTTTCTTGACATTCTGCATCCCCTCTCATTCTTAAGCTTAGTCTCTGTTGTCTATTCTACAGAGTTCCCCTAGTCATTAGGCGTGGGATTTGATGGAGATATCCCACTTACGACTGAGTGTTGCAAGTCCAATAGCTCTGCACATTGCCTAGTTATTGGTCAATATATTTATTCCGATCTACTGTAAAAGGAAACATTTCTGACGAGAATTGAGCAGGAACTGAGCTATGAGTACTACAGAATGCTGTTAGAGGTCATTCGATTCATGTATTCCTTTAGCATAATAGTAAACAGTACATCATTTTCTCATTTGTTCTTTGACTATCTAGTTTCAGGTTATTGGCCATGTGAGCAGTATTTGGTATATGTCCCATCTCATAGAGTGTGCCTTAAATCAAATCAGATATTGGGAGTCATTACACTCACAAACTTTATTCTAGTATTGTGCCAGTACATCTTGAGAGAATGTCATCAATCTATACTACAGGGTTGGTAGCTGGGCTGATACTTGCCTTTCTCTTCAGGCAGCATGCAAAGTACCTTCCACTACCATGATCACTCGTCAATCGGTTTGAAGCCTCTAGGTAGGCACAGGTTCAACTACTTTATCTTCAACAGGATTCTTTATACATGGTCTACTTCTGTCTCATGTTTAAGAGACAAAAAAAGTATGCATTTTTATGAATCTACTCTATTTGAAAAAAAGTTAAAAAAAATCTTAAGCTGTTCTCTATGAAGCAATCTGATGAGATTTTATTTTACTTTTATAGTATACACATCTAAATTATACAATTATATACTCATACTCCTGTTGCAAATTTTTGTAAATTTTCATTTGAAAATTTGTTTAAATTCTGAATAAGATTATTGAAATGGACTTTTAAAAGTTCTCCTACTGTATATCTACATCCTATGTATTAAATCACTTATTCTAGGAGGTAGGTTCATAAATTATGGACCCTCACAAAAGGTATTGACTAAGAAGTTCCAGGAAGCTTTAGAACGTCAAAGGGCCAATAATACCCCCAGCCTTCAGCACAACCAACTCTTTTATTTATGTACATTTATTTTTTTTCATTCAGGGCCAATATGTCCTGCTCAAATACTCTTTGATGAGAGATCTTCTACTGAAGAGTTATAAAGTTACCTGGGGTGCTACAACCTTAGAGAAAATTTCTTTATTCCCTCTCCCAGGAGATAATAGTTACTGTGTCTATGAACGCCCCCACCTCATCCATGGTGGTATTTGGTTTTGCTTGGCCTCTAACAGGAATTGTTCATGTTTGCCACAAGCATCGTCAGATACTATGCACAGTTGCCCTGTTGTATCCAGAACTTGCCTCTTGTTCCCGTTTTTATTCTGTATTCTTTTCCACAATGATATCAGAACCTCAAGACAGGCACTGGAGTGTGTGCCTTTCACTTAGGGTTAAGCGTTCTGCAGTTTGAAAGAATTAATTATGTAAATTGATTAACAAACACAAGTCTACATTTTTAGGTGATATAAACAAAATAAGAATTTTATATCTTGACAAAAATGGAGTATAATACTTTGTAACCTCAGGAAATGTTTCATCTATTGCTTCATATGATTATTTATAACTGAAATATAAGAATGTACTAAAATTTGAAGTAGATCCTGATGAGCTTGGGAAAACATAGCTACTAACTGTTATGAAAGATGAGTAACATAAATATTACATTTATTTTATTTTCACAAAATAGATGTATATATGTTAATGTATCTTAAATTTCCCCAATCATAACTTATTGGTAGTTTTAAATACTATTTTATTTTACATTTTGTTAATGGTTTCTAAGTGTACATAATTTATTCTTCTTTGATGATGCTATTTGGATAGGCTCAATTATAAGATATTTTATTTTTTTATCAGGAAATATGTTTTGTATACAATCCTGTATTTAAAGCTAAGACTATATACCAAGTGAAGATGGGATCACTCAATAACACATGGAGAGGTTCCTACTGGTGAATGAACAACTTGTTTTATGAGTTCCAATGCCTTACCAAAACTATCTGAGAAATTTTCTCACTATTTTTGTTACAGGTATCAGCCTCATATTTTTAATGTGAACATACTGACAATGCAGAGAACTGAAGTTTTTTAATATGTGTAATAGTCTCTGAAATATCTATTAATCTATATGTCTACCTATCACTTATTTATATTCGATCTAGATAAATCATATATCCATCATATTTGTTTATCATATATCTAGATAAAAAGATAGAGATAGATAAAAGAAAGATAGACATGAGAGAGAGAGAGAGAGAGAGAGAGAGAGAGAGAGAGAGAGAGAGAGAGAGATTGCTGACACTAATATAGAAGTGTCCAGATTACAATCTAGCAAGATAAATGAATATTTATAATATTTAATCAATATAAATAAAATTTAGGGCATGTAACCCATTATCCAATTGGCTGAGATATTATACCCGATAGAATTAATATACATTAAATTATCTGTCACTGCTATATAATGCACATGTATATTTATATACCAATAAGTTGTTCTTTGTCAATTTTTCTTTTTTCACACTCTTTCTTCTAGGCATGTAGTGATTTATTTTCTGATTTTTGTCTTTGCAGTTGTTAGTTCTATACTGTATTTCAGATATACATGGATACACAATGTCTTGGTATGCTAAAATATTATTCCTGACAATGTTTATAGATAGTTCTATAAATATTAATGTTTAAAAAATATCATGTAAACAATGTCAACCTTACTAATGTAGATGAAGCTCATCCAAAGAAAAAGATTTCATACTTAACATGCATGCATAAAATGATTTAGAAGCTGAAAATAATTGCACTTAAAAAAAAACTTTCTTAAAATGGTCAATCAAAAATATATGTTACCTTTTTGATGAAAACAGTGGGCTGTAATGCTTTCAAAATCGGTACTGAATTGCTAAGAAGAAGTAGGAATTCCTTTTACATGATCTCAATTAATTATCATTTTATTAAAAGTATATGAATATCAATCATATTCATTAACATGAAATGTAAGTGTGTTTCCATAAAAGTATGTTTCACTACAATGATATTATTCATAATATTAGTACAAGAATGAGTTATTTATATGTTCTTATTGTGTATGTCATGTCAGTGTTGTTACCATATTTCATCCTGAAGCAATTGGATTGTTAATTGTTGGAACAGTATGCCAAAGAATAAGCACAGTTGTGTACTATTGCTCGTAAAAACAAGCAAATAAACACAACTTGATATTCTCAGTGTTCACCTGTAGAATGGACAGTATTAGTACTTTCTTATCCTTCCTGTTGTTGAATTTGAATATTATTTTACTATCCTACTCTTTATTAATATTTGAATAAGTGCTCCATATACTCATCGTATTGTTAAAAAACAGCATTATTTTTGTTTCAAAAACTGAAATTTTATGATATATTTTTTGGAATAGTGGAAAATTTTAATAAGAGATTGAAATAAGATTTGCACAATTCTTTCCCATATACTGGTTTGCAATATTTACACTAAAACTAAACAAGCCTGTTAACAAATATTCAGCTCAGAAATTTTATATCTATACAAAAACAAAATTAGAAAGAGGAATCATATTTTTCTCCTTTTAATAATAGAAAAATATCTGAAATAATCTAGTCATATGCCAAAGCATACCTAAATATTCATGATGAAAATTACACATGAACCATTTATTTCATATACTATTGTTTAGTGAACTATTTATCATATATACATATGTATATATTATGAAGAACTACATAGATATTTATTGTAATAAGGGGTTGCATGGAAAGTTTTACAAAGTATATTGTTCAATATAAAAAGCAAAACCTAAAATGTGATAAGTATAATATCGGAAGAAAAGGAATGTGAGCATCACACATCACTGTGCACACAGAATTGTGATTCTACTTCTTTTACATGATGGCGTATGGATCCAAACGCTGTTTATTATCTTGAGAAGAATACTGGATTACAGATTTATAAAGACTTGACTTTCAATATATAGTGACCTGATGTTTAGTGGTAGGAATGTGTTCTGAGTAGCCAATGGTTCATCAAAAATTCATTACTCTATGACAATCACAGAGTGTATTTCCACAAACTAAGATAGCTGTGGTAATCAAGTCCTCAATATTTCCTGCTTAACAAATATGTCTATCAAAATGTACAATATATTAATACATTAAATTGCCTATAATTTTAGGGTTAGTTTTATTGTTCTATGTAAACACACATACAAACACATATATACATACATGGATATGAAAAATGTCAATGAAAGCTAAGACTTTAGGCTCTTGAGATTTAGAAAATTATATAAATAATATTACAGAGTTCAAAACACAGTAAATATTCAAAATTAATCTACAATTACCAAGAAAATATCATTTCAAATTTAGTTTATTGTATAACAGTCAAGATGTAGAATTATTTGCTAGGGTTGTTTTTTAAGACATTGTGAAACTGGGAACAAATGTCAAGTTCTAGGTTTAAATAAACTTTAATTTCCATTTATTTTGTTCATTAGGATCACCTAAAAAGCATTTGCCATTGTTTGGACTTTGCAGCTGTTTTTGAAAATTCCGATCGAACTGTGAAATGTGTTGATTCGGCCATGACTAGCCCATGAAATCTGTTGTCTAAGTGATTAGTATACTAGATCTTTACCACGAAGAAAAATAATAAATTCCCGTGGACTAAAGGTAATCTGTGAAATTACAAACATATTTTCTGTATTTAAGTTCTGTATATTTTCACAAAGAAGGCAAAAGTAGAAATAACAGCATCTACCAAGGAATATGTTGTGACATTGTTGTTTTAGTGTGGATTGTGAATTGTAGAACATGGTGGTCTGTAGTTATTGCTTTGAATTGGTTTTGTATTATTGTTCTGGACTTTCAAATTCTTGTTCTTTCACTGCTGATTACAGTCTCTTGGTTTCAGCATCTATAATTATCTGGCTATAGTGTTCCTTACATAATACATTCCCCCTAGATGTGACATAGAATTTAAGAGAAAATGTGAATAACTGGTTCTTGTCCCTTAAAATTCTTAATTATATTTTAGGTATATTCTTATTTCTTTTACTTAATAATTACTAAACTGTATCAAAGACTCATTTTTGTTATTATAAAATCTTATTCCAATTATATTATTAATATAAATTAAATAGTTTGTAAAGGTACCTTCATTTTTTCTCAAAACATATTTAAGTAACCTCATATGTCCATATAAAGTAACATTTCTTGTTGATTATAATTCTTGTCATGAATATTTCTAACAATACTTATTAAATTATATATCAGGCATGTTCAAATGAAGCAAGTGTTGAAGAAATTGAAGTGTTGTTTGTTAAAAATATTTTTTTCTGCCACTTAGTTAAATGTGCTAATGAAAAGACAAAGTGAGAAAATGGTTTTGGTTGAGCCAACCTAATCAGCATTTATAAATTTTATTCCACTGTATGTACATTACGCTGACTTACACTATGTATACTTCTAGGAACAACTGCTGACACAGAAAATGTCTTTTGAACATGGTTTCATGTCTCCTTTCTTTAATTGTGTATAACCCCAGATTTCAGTGCTTTGTTCAGTAAATTGTTTATTTTTGTGTTCTAGACACTAAAATTACTGGATGATTAAATTAAAGGGGTTTTTGCTTATTTTTTTAAAACTTTTCTTATGGTCTGAATAAATATATATTAATACTTGATACTAAACTTCAGAAAAAATATATTTAAAATTAATTCAAGAAATATAAGGGAAACACTGCTTGGAGTACTATATACATTAAATATAATAATTCAAATATGTCATTTCTTTCAAACCATTTCAAATCATTTGCATCTACTATGCATAAAATTGTTGTATTTTTAACTATATTCTGATTTAATTCTTTTGATTAAGAGTGCGATCTTGACTTCTGAAACCTGAATGCCAAATTATCCATTATAATTTACAAAATTCATGTACACACGGTTACATTCATCAGTTGGTGTACAGACATATTCATAATTTCAATTCAAATTGATTGGATATTTTGCACTTGTCAGCACATTTACCAAAATATATTTGTAAAACACAAGAAGTGTATGTGATTCTTTCAAGAACTATGCTAGTCATTTGCAGAGATGTGCATAGTAGTGTAAACTCTGTGATGCCTTACAAGTATTTACTCACATTTTACAAGGAATAAAAAATATTCCTCTGGGGTTTCCGATGCCAAATTGCATGACACTATATTCTTCATGACTTTTTTAGTGTCTTTGAAAAAATAATTGTTCTGTTGACATTGTCTTCTTCTTTACAGAAGCTTCTCAGCTTCATGAGGTACTATTTATTGATTGTTGACGTTAAGGCTGGGCTGTTGGAGTTCTGTTCAGGAAGTTGTCTGCTGTGCCAATGTGTTCCAGACTCTCCCTCACTCTATCTTCTAACCGATTTCGTGTCTCTGGTTTTATGTTGAGGTCTTTAATCCATTTGGACTTGAGTCTTGTGCATGGTGATAAATATGGATGTAATTGCATTTTTCTACTTGTAGACATCCAGTTAGACCAGCACCATTTGTTAAAGATGCTTTCCTCTTTCCATTGAATAGATTTGACTTCAATGTTACTGGAAGCAGTTTCACTGAAAAGTACACCAAGCATAAATTTGAAGTGTTTTCTGGTGTTCACAAACAGTAGACACATGATAAGCTTAAAGAATATATTATTTGTTTTAGATACATTTCCCATGTTCATAAGCTAAGTTCCACAGGCTTTAGTTTTTTTTTTATTAGTGAATCAACCGTAAATCTTATGTACATTGTTTTAAAAGTTGACAGAGAAGATTATGAATTGAATTTTCAACCAAGTCTTTATGACCCTACATCCTTACTTTCCCTTAAGATTATTTATATATTGATAATTTCTAACAAGGTAAAGGAATAACTCCACAAGTGATTGGATTATATAGGTATCCGCATATACACAAATGGATTAAATCATATGCAAAAAAGGGATATTTTGTATATTTATTATATTACTATTTCTTGTAGTGACTGTAGAGTTTTAAAACAATTTTTATTGATATATGATACAAAATTTTCAACCATTCAAACTTTAAACATAAAATGTCAATGAAATCTCCCATTATCTACATCAATTTACTATTTTCAGATTGGCATAAGAAGACAGACTGGAGTCTGCCTCCAATTCAGTGTGCCTGGAATTGAGTCTGGAAAGTATTCATAATAAAATTTAGACTCTATTCCTATGGAGAAAAAAGTTGAGAACAAAAAAGAATGAATACCGATGACTATCCCATAAAACATACATACACACAAAATTATACAGATTAAGATGGTTATGTTTAACATTAAATATATATATATATATATATATATATATATATATATATGTACATATACATAAATGTTTAATTCTTATCATAAAGGTAAATAGAATAGACACTCAAAGTGGTTGAAGCTATGGAACAGGAAAGGAGCACACCATAGAGGGCCTCTGAGAGACTCCACCCAGCAGGGGATCAAAACCAAACTTCAGGGCGGAGTGCATGGAGGTTTATGGAAGAGTTAGGGCTTAGAAGGACCTGGAGGAGAAAGAAGCTCCACAAGGACACTAATAGAGCCTACATATCTGAGCATGAGAGTGGGGTTCTGCAGGTACTGATTCACCAACCATAGACCATGCATGGTGACCCTCTGTGGCCACAGAGGAAGATAATGCAGACAGTCCAGATAAGACTTGATATGTTGAAGTCATAAGATAGGGGACTTAATGTGTGTGTGTGTGTGTGTGTGTGTGTGTGTGTGTGTGTGTGTGTGTATTTCATAAGCCTAGGGGGAAAAGCATGGAAAAGAAAGAGAATTTCTTAATGGAGAGGAAGGGGAAAGTAATTATAAATTATATGACATAAATGTAAAAAAAAAAGAACTGTGACAGGAGAAATGGGTTCCATAAGAAGGACAGGAAAACCGAAGGCAATATTAACATAAAAATAATTAATTTTAATTTTTACTTAAAGACATAAAATTTACATCATCCTCCAATGTACTCATCATTTAAATTAGTTTAGAAACTACTATACATAGAATATTACATTCATATATACCATATATTAATCATCTGCATTTTACATAAAAGTCAATAACTAATTTTATCAATGATGCATTCACATATTTTATATATATTTTGGTTAGTTATCAGATACTCGATAGGTTTCTTTTTTTCTTTTCTTTTTTTTTTTTTTGTTTTTGTTTTTTTGTTTTTTCCAAACAGGGTTTCTCTGTGTATCCTTGGCTGTTCTGGACTGACTTTGTAGTCAACGCTGGCCTCGAACAGACAGAGATTTGCTGGCCTCTGCCTCCCAAGTGCTGGGATTAATGGCATGCACCACCACTGCCCAGCCTTGATAGGTTTCTTATAACAAAATTTTATATATCACTAAGAAAAGGCAATACTGATAAAATGTTTTGTATAGGTATATACAAAAGTTAAATTTATGTAAGGGGTGTTATTCTGCCATATTGTTAAATAAATTAATCACTGAATTTGTTGTAGATAGATGTATTTTAGAAGAAAGATTATAAATAGGAGGATCATAATAACAGCACATATCATTTGTTGAGTTCCATCCTTACTATTATAAAAATGGTGAATATAAATTTAATATTAAAGGAAAAAGAATGGTATTATTTATGGTTAAATACAGGTCATAGAATATTGAGGCACAAATTAAGATTTTTATTCTTTTTATTCTTTAACATACTTTTGTTATAATTGTGTATGCATGTGATGACTTGTAGGCATGCATGCCTGTGTTATGACCTGTAAATAAGTGGTCAGATATTAAATAACCTGTCTCCATTCACCTTTTAATGAGGCCCAGCCATTGAATTCAGCTTGTCCGATGTCAAGGAAAGTGCTTATCTGGATCAGAATTCTCTTATTCCCTAAAATACTTATTTGTTTCAATAGTTTCTAGGGGTCATACAGAAATATAAAATAAACATGGATTAGAAAAAGATTGATTGTCTTAATATTATCATAGATGACATCTCTGGAATAACTGCATGATTTTGACATTTATTTTTGCATTTTATCATACACAGAATAATTAACTATTTATGTACTGCCTACCAATAGATGATAATTTGAGTATATATATTTAATTTACAAGTTAATTTATTTTATTGTAAATGGATACTTACATATTTGCTTTGTCAAGATGAGAGAGAGAGAGAGAGAGAGAGAGAGAGAGAGAGAGAGAGAGAGAGAAAAGAGGGAGGAGAAAAGATCATTAGGACATAGTCACCATAATGACCTCAGCCAATCCTCTTCTATCACCTACCAATTCATTTACCAGGATCTTTCCAGTTGTACCTAATACAGAGGACCAAAAACTGTTTATTTTTTTATACAGAACTATATACATTGGTCTTTCTGTGTGATTGTTTACGCAATTATAAACTAGAGGTTATATGACATAAATGTATTACCAGAACTTCTCTAGTATATTCTGTTTTTATCGTACTTTGATAGTAAAGAAACGTTGGTCAATATTTTTCTACATTTCAACATCCAGGATAACAATAAAAATACGGCTGTTTTGAATACCTCATAGTCAAGTATATGCCTTGTATTTGTGATGTAAGGTTTTCTGGACAAATATGGGATAAAAGATGGAATGTCATGTATGTTTCTTTTAATGATATTTTATAGCAGGAATTTGGGATATCAGAAAGTTTTATTTCTTAATTTGGCATGAAGTAGCCAACATAAGAAAAGTAAGTTTCTTTGTAATATATGGTTTAAGAAATTCTGTATGTTTATGGTTGTGAGCCTAGCCTTTAATGGCTGAGCCATATTTACAGCACTCAAAGGAAGGATATCAGGCTACCAAGAAGAGAGTGATACCCTATGAGCATATACAGGGGGAAGAGGTCCCCCTCAATCACAGTCATAGGGGAGGGGAGTAAGGGGAAAATGGGAGGGAGAGAGGAATGGAGGATACAAGGGATGGGATAACCATTGAGATGTAACAAGAATAAATTAATAAAATAAAATTTAAAAAAAATGAAAAAAAATCTATATGGACTGAATGATAATTCAGAGACAGGGCAGCACCAAGACCCTCATCTATATGTAACAGCTTTCAAGAAGAGTGCATATTATTTTGTCCCTCTAATGTCCTCCCATTAGATGTTAGGAGTTATCCTTTCTTGTTTCTTGTTTTCTTTGCTGCTGCTGCCACACTCCACTGGCAACCTGACAGTGTCAAAGCAATCCCAACACAAATCACATGTACACATCTGACTTTAAGTAGTAGAACATTCACTGAAGACTTTAGGGAGAATGTACAATAATTAAATGGTTAATGAACTATTCCTCCAAGGAATGCATGCTCAGCCTGGCCACACTGGTTAATAGAGAATGTGAATGATAGTGAGATGTAAGTATGAATATAACAGCATCCTGATTCAGGTGAGACATCTTTTTGAACTAGCTTTACACTGCAATGATGGAACACCCAAAAGATAAAAGCAGGGAATGTCCATCTCCTTCATTTTATCATTTAAATTTTTTTTTTGATAGTGCACTTAGACACTTCCTGATCTAAGTTATTTTTTCTCGGATGATGACTTCCTATACTAAAAATATAGTCAAAATTTCTACTAGTTCCTATGAAATATATAAACATGATTATAAAATAGGTAATTTTCTAAACTAATAATTTTCACTATTATATATATATATATAGTGCTTGCTTGTTTGTTTCCTTCTTTGCTTGATTACTTGATTTATTGAAATTTTTACTTTTTTATTTTGTTCTTCTTAGATATTATTCTTGTTCAGGTCATGTTTGCCAAGTCACTTTTCTGAGAGTTCCAGGATTTAGAACACCAAGTGATATTCTAACATGGACAGGAGAAAGTCCAGGAGGAATTTCAGACATACACAATGATATATACGCAACTGAGGAATCCAGAGAGAGTGCAAGAAATTGTCAATTGTCATCTACAGGAAAGAGCACACCAACTGTAAATCCAGTTGGTCAGCTTAAAAAAAGCAATTTTGGGCTGGAGAGATGGCTCAGCAGTTAAGAGTACTGGCTGCTCTTCCAGAGGTCCTGAGTTCAATTCCCAGCAACCACATGGTGGCTCCCAACCATCCCTAATGTGATCTGGTGCCCTGTTCTGGCTTGAAGCTGTACAAGCAGGCAGAGGACTGTATATATAATAAATAAATAAATAAATAAATAAATATTTTAAAAAGCAATTTTATATAGACATATAAGAATGAATTTATGTATTCAGGGATAATATATTATGTATATATAATGCATAATAAACATCCATATAACATACATCAATAATATACATTCATATTTGTCTATGTAACAACTAAGGACAAACATTCCATGAATTTGAAAGAGATCAAGAAGACCTACATGAAGAGGCTTGGAGTAAGGAAAAAGAGAGGGGAAATGCTTTATTATAATGTTAAAAGTAAATTACAAATTTATTTTTGTCTTCATCAATCAAATGATTTCTCTTTTAAATAACTCACACAAACTATTATAAGCTGCCTATAAATATTTTATGATTCAAAATATCCATTATTGAGATAATAAATTCAAATCAATTAGTCTTTTGATCAATGCTGGGTGTGGTGGTGCACATCTGTAATCTCAGCACTCAGGAGGCAGAGGAAGGTGGATCGTTGTGAGTTTAAGGCCAGCACGGTCTACAGAGTCCTGGTTAGCTAAGACTACGTAGAGAAACTCTGTCTTGAAAAACCAAGAACAAAAATCAGCAATAATTCACCTTATCTCACCTGTAATGCTATAATGCTTGTAATCTTCGTTCATTGGTGACCTTGCACTTCCAAGAACTGGATATCATTCATTTCTTCCAAACTTTAACAAATCCAAATTCAAATCATTGTACAGTTTTTGTACGATGCCTTCCTGGTCTGTGAATCATATATCAAACTCTAACCTAAGGATCACCTTGTGAATCTGCACCAGGAGTGTGGGGCAGGATAAAATGTGACAGTGTTCAGTTTTAGCAGAGGAAGCCAGAATAAGGCCATCCATGTCCATCAATTCTGTATCTGCCAGTCTAAATTTCTATAAAACAATCTTCTATTTCTTTTTTGCAGATATTAAAGCTATAAATGCTAGAAAATCCAGGCCTTTGCTTTTATGCAGACTTCACGATTTATCTCTGCTAGCATGGTAGGACATATGATTTGTTTCCTTAGTGCCTGTGATCCAAGGAGTATTAGCTGTGGTGAACTTTGAGCAAACTCCTTCTTCTGTCTGTATGCTTCCAGTGGTGTTAAAGAAACTCCATTCTTAAGGAAGAGCCTGTACATTGTTTTTTTCTTGAATACTCCTTTATTCCCTCTTTTTCCCCAAACCCAACATAATCCATCATTCTTTGCAAAAATCTCAAACAGTTGGCAGAGTTACTTTTATAATGGCACAGTGTACACAAGCACCTACTCAGATGCAAGAACAAGTGAAAGGAAGGAGAAAGACAAAGCAGTCCTTAACTGAGCAGAATAAACACTAACCTGCCAGCCTTCAGGATTAGAGGTGTTTTTGTGTAACCTCAAAATGATGTTGGAAATCTCTCTTTTACTGAAGTACTGTTAGTATTTTTTATGTGCTCCATCTTGAGCTGGCTCCATTTATTTCCCAACACTTTCCTTAGAAGATATTATATGTTCCTGGTTTCAAAACTGCAGAGAATTCTCTGTTAAACCAAAAGCTTCACTTTTACAAGTCTTATATCAACGACATATGGCTACTTGCCGTGTATTTTACTCTGCCATCGCATCTGTTAGTAAAGGAGTCTTCCTTTTGTGGTTTAGATAGAAGCCACCTACAAACTCTCATTGTTGAATTCCTTGTGTTTGGGCAAAAATAAAGTACTTCTTGGGTGATGTTGATCTCTCCTTTCCCAAATAGAACACAAGGTGGATGTGAACTTTTCAGAAGGGAAAAATTGAAATAAATTTAGGTTTTTATCTTCATCAAACATTGATTGCTGAGCAATTATTTATATTCTCTCACCATTTTTACTGTCCTGTTACAAAATATTGGGTTTTTTTTTTTTTGTTTTTTTGTTTTTTTGTTTTTTTTTTTGGTTTTTCGAGACAGGGTTTCTCTGTGAAGCCTTGACTGTCCTGGACTCACTTTGTAGACCAGGTTGGCCTTGAACTCACATCGATCCACCTGCCTCTGCCTCCCGAGTGCTGGGATTAAAGGCGTGCGCCACCACGCCCGGCTAAAATATTGTATTTCTTATATGGCTCTACTTGCTTTAGTAATCATACTCTCTTTGCACCCTATCCTACAACCAATTTTTTGTTGTCTTCTGATATACCTGCTGGTTTAATATTTTTTTTCACTGGGTTCATGGCTCAAATTTTTCACTATAAGCATGGCTAAAAACAACAAACAATAATTTTATCATCCCCAGATAATCAGCTCCATTAAAGTGTTTCTGCAATAACTAATGAGTTTGTCATTCTTAAAGTCACTCTCATTAGAATCAGAATTTTTGGGTATGGTTGAAATGTAGACATTTTTGACAGTGTTACATAAGTGGGCAATAATGTTTTTTTTTTATTGAAACTTTTCTGAATACAGTCTTTTCATGCACTTAGTACTAATGTCATTATACTTTTGTAAATCCACATTAAAATTGTCCATTAACCTATGTTTACTAAACTCTCTGTCTACTCTACCTCATGTCCAATGGTTCCCAAAATTGTCCTTGAAACCAGCTTAAGGTCTTAGAATCAGAGTCAGGTAGCATAAAAATAACCATACTTCTCTGTATCAGTTTTTATTTTTATTTTTCTCTTATCTTTAAGATTCTAATGAAATTACATCATTTCCCATTTTTTCCTCACTCTAAGCCCTGCCATATGCCATCCATTTTTCATTTACAAATTAATGTCATCTTTCTTGATTAACTGTTACATACATTCATACACACACAGACACACACACAGACACACACACAGACACACACACACACACACACACACACACACACATACTTACACACTCCTCAATACATTAATCTAATCTTATCAGTCCGTATAATGTTGCTATCATGTGTGTCTTAAATATAAAATCTTGTATGCTTTTCTCTGGAGAAAAATTTTCCCTTAATTATCTGTAGATTTGTGTAGGCTTGAGGCCTCATGGGCTTTTCATATCCACTTTATCATGTCTATTATTTTCTTTGTGCAACACATATTTGGTCAGTCATGAGGCTATGTGGGTGTAGCTTTTGAGTTGAGTACAAGATACATTGTCACAACAAACACCTGGTGATCTGGATTTTACAATTTGCCTACTCTCTTGTCTCCAGTGTTTCCTGAATTTTAGTTGGGACAGTGTTCTGTACCAGTTTTTATCAATTAGAACCATGACATTATTTCAGAATACCTTTCAGGAAGGATATGTTATTACATGTTTCATGGTTGTGACAAGCAGTTTGAGAGAAACAAATTTAAAAAGGAAATATTTATTTTAACTCATATCTCTATGTACTGCCACCATGGTAGGACAATCAAGGTTGCAGAAGTGTGAGATTACTGGTCACCTTACATATACAGAGGGGAAGCAAAGGAAGAGAAACACACACACTTGGCTTTCTCCTTTTTATTCAATCTGGGACATCAGACTCTGGAATAGGGCGACCAACATTGGGTGGGTTGTCTCTCCTATTCACCTCCTCAAGAAACCCCTCACAGGCATGGTCATAGGGTTATTTATTTTAGAATTATTGATATTTCCAAAGTGCGAATCAGAACATTCATTACAGTAGTCAGGAAATAAAATTGTAACAAGAGGTGATGTAAGTCAATAGCCCTCAAGGGCATGGACCAAGTATCTCTATTCTTTTCCAGGCTCACCTTCCATCAATAGCTTCCAATTTTGTACTAGAATTTTAAATTAACCAAAGTATTACTTTACTAATTATGCCCAAGCCTTCATTATTTAATCATTTGTAGAATATGATTACAAACATATCTATATGTTTTTCTCTGATCTCCAGGAGATGTATCAACACAATTAAGTTAGCATAATAATCACAGAATTTAATTCAAACTGTACACATTTTTAAATAGATACATTTTCAATTTCAAGAAGGTCTCATATCTATGATCAATCTCTAATTGACTACTCTTTCTTAGGGATGTATGATGACTGTATTTGTCATGCCATGTCAAAAACAAACATTATTTATTTGAAATAATGCTATTATATCTATCAGAAGTAATTTATTTTTTCTGAACAGGCAAACAAAATACAGAGAAATAAATTACTGATAGTTTATGGAGAGGCAGAATAATTATTATACTTAATCTACTGACTTCAATTGGGCATCTTGTAGATATGATAGCCTTTGTTTGTTTGTGAAAACGATTAGCTGAAATCACTTACCTCATTGTAGTCAATATGTATAATGAAGTCAATAATAAAATGATCAAAGCCAATCTGAAAAACTATAAGTCTATTTAGTGATCATAAAGTGGGAGTATAATTAGTATATCTTCTATGCATACTAATGTTGTTTTCATGTGACGTTTTTCTATAAGCATAATAGTATAAACATATCATCTTAAATGATAAGATATATCAAATATCTTCACAGAAAAATATTTAAATACAATTTAATGATGCTATAATTAACTCAAATAGTACTTATTAGTGTTTGAAATGAAAACATAGAAGTTACAATAAATGGTTATTTAAAAAGTATATTAATTCACTGTACATTTTAATATAATGTGTTGACTAATTTACAGGAAGTTGTAGAGGTAAAAGGCAATTTTTTGATTTTTTTAAAAATTGAACAGAAGCGACTTTATTTGTTCCCCAAATAAAAGTTTTGACAAATACCAAAAGACCATACCAACATATGTAAGAACCATATCAACAACCTACGGACTGTTTTTAGAATCTAAATCATGGAAGCCTAGCTATTCAGAAACTTCAAACAATATTTAGTGAGAAGAAAGCATGTTTGCAAAGTTGGAGTAGAAGAAAAGTTAAAGACAATTGTCTAATTGAAAATATGCTCTGATAAAGAGTATCATAAACTTAAAATGCTAAAAATGAATTATAGATCTCTAAAACCCTATTTTTAGCAGGGAACAAAATAACAACAGCCTCTAGATTTCACAAAATAAGACACAGTAATGCAATTATTCTTGGCTGCCCACTATTAGTATATAGTAAAAACATACTGCTAAGTAAACCACACATTTGGTTTTAAGCCTGATAAAGAAGCTGGAACTTAATTGAAACCCTATCCGTGCTGGGTGTTATACATACTATTGGAAAAAAATCAATGCAAGATGATAAAGGAGAAAAGTCATCAATGACTTTTTGCAGCCAAAAATCCTAGGAGATGCAAAATCAACCTGGCAGGCAAGATGAGCCCACCTGAGCAGCAGTAACATGAATGATATGGAGGGACCAACTGTTTACTGATGGGATTTAAGTCCTTACCAGAAAGAAATCCCTGCCATGTACTATAAAGTTTGTCATGACATGGCTAGAGAGGTCATAGAAGCTTGAGGAAAACTTAAAACTATTGGTTTGCTAATTAGATGTGCCCAGCTGCATTTTAAACTCTATACTTATATCCATCCATAAATAAATACTACTCCCACACTTCATCAGAGAACATCTGTGCAGTGAAAAGAAAGGTAGTGAATATAATAGAACCATGACACTGAGTATAAATGACTTTTGAATGCTTATCCCTATGCAGAACATTTATACCACCTAGTCTAAGGCCCAGAAAACATTGTGAAAGACAGTTTAATACAGATGCAGTCAGTAACCCATTGAAGCTGTATTGTCCAGCAGAAGATTGCAATATTGAGCCTACTCCTAGGGTACTGTGGACAGTGCTAGGCAGAATAGATGGAGAACGAACCACGAAATCATGTCATGTATATGACGATAAAAAAAAGAGGGGGAAATGATATGACAAAAATGGTACAGTAGAATAGATGTAATAATAGAAAATGAACAGATAACAGTGAGAAAGAAAAAGCACCATTTTTTCCCCTCTGGGATTTGTGTGCAATTTGGGGGATCCATTTACATAGCAACAGATAACAGAAATACAAATAAGCAAATATTTTACAGTGAGAATTATAATAAAAATATCTCCTTGAAATTAGCAACTACGACAATAAAATTTGCATAACACTGATATAAAATCTCTATTAAACTCACATGTACAGGTAATAACATACAATCTTCATTTTATTTTCCTAATTTTCTTCTTTGATAATGTTCACTAATGTCAAACATAAAAACAGATAAAAGAAAGTTAACAGGTTTAACTGCTCTCTAATTTCTACTCAAATACAACATCTTAAAGTTTTAGTCAAGGTTGAATTATCTATTTTGAAAAATTAGAGACAATCAGGATAAAGCATAAGTACCAATGTGAGCTAATATACAGTCTATGGTTATCATAGTAAACAGGAAGAGGAAAGACAATATTCACTGTTTATTTGTGATTCTTGGAAAGTTAGTCATAGCACAATGGAAATGAAAGCATCTTCTAGTGGTGAAACTTCTTTATTTAATTTCACTACATGTTATTTTATTTGGAAAAATTTAGTTGTGTCATATATCATTGAGCCTTTTTTTAACCAAAATTTAATTGCATCAAGTTTATCCCATTATTCATATTTTGTCCTGGCCCAAATGAAAATATATGACTCTTCTAATACTCAAGTTATACACTGTGTTGGTTTTGGTGAGACATGCCTCTCACTAGACTGAAAACCTAGATATCAGCTCAATTTTCTTTGGTGGTATGTGGGCTGCTGTAAGTGGTGCAGACTAGGAAGTGTGTCACTGGGCGTGGGCTTGGAGATTAAAGGTCTCTGGACACTTTCAGTCCTCACACTCTGTTTCACCCTTGTGTCTAAAGACATCATCTCTCAGCTTCTAATTATGCTTCCCTAATATAATGAACACTTTTCCCTCTCAAAACATAGTTCTGCAGAAACTATTTCTTAGGTAAATTAAGTAGGTTATTGTGTTTTATCACAGTAACAAAAAGGAAAGCAATGCAGGTATGTTAGAATATTTTGATTGCCAAAATATGTATAATATTTACCATTACATACTATCAAAAATATTCCAGTTTCGCAGAATATAACATACGTTGAATGACAATTTGTAAATAATGGAAGATAGACTTAAGTAAATGCCAATTTGAAAAATAAAATTATGACCCTTCATATGAGAAATGCTCCTGTGTTATTTATTAACACTCTTGCTCAACCATCTTATAAAATTACTTCCTTATTTTTAATATTTGAATTTATTCAGATAACAATTCAATTGTTTCAACTTCCTTAATCATCAGGGAAATGCAAATCAAAATGAAACTGAGATTCCATCTTACACCCATCAGAATGGCTAAGATCAATAACTCAACTGACACCTCATGCTGGTGAGGGTGTGGAGAAAGAGGAACACTCCTGCATTGTTGGTGGGAATGCAAACTAGTACAACCACTTTGGAAAGCTATCTGGTGCTTTCTCAGAAAAATGGGAATAGGGCTTCCTCAAGACCCAGCTATTCCACTCCTTGGAATATACCCAGAGGATGCACTACCACACAACAGGGACATATGCTCAACCATGTTCATAGCTGCCTTATTCATAATAGCCAGAACTTGGAAACAACCTACATGTCCCTCAATAGAAGAATGGATAAAGAAACTGTGGTACATTTACACTATGGGATACTACTCAGCTATTAAAAACAAGGAATTTCCAAAATTTGTGGACAAATGAATTGAACTAGAAATTGTCATAATGAGTGAGTTCACAAAGAAGCAAAAAGAGCTAAATTGTATATACTCACTTATATCGAGACACTAGTCCAAGGTGTACATCCCCATGAAAAACTGTACCTACCAGGATAGTGGGTAAGAGGAGAGGACACCCTATTGAGACTTTAGGTGTGAGAAGCCTGGGAGAAAGAGGAAATAGAAAGATCCAGCGGGTCCTGGAAAACTACAGGCGAGTCTGGGCCCTGGGGTCCTCCGCAAACTATGGCAATAGCCAAGGAAAAAATAGGCAGTAAACCTCGAACCTCTACCCATACTAACCGATGGACAGGACATTCTCCACTGGTGAGTGGAGAAGGAGATCTAACTTTCACACAAACTCTGGTGCCCCATATTTGAACATGTCCCTTGGATGGCGAGGAAAGATAATAGGTCACCAAGGAGAGACTTGATACCCTATGAGCATATACAGGGGGAGGAGGTCCCCCTCAGACATAGACATAGGGGGGAAGTGGGAGGAAGGGAGGAATGGGAGGATGCATGGGATGGGCTAACAACTGAGATGTAATATGAATAAATTAATTAAATAAAACAAAACAAAATAAAACAAAAAACAATTCAATTGTTTTCCCATCACTTGTATCCTCCTGTTCCTCCTTCCCTCCGACTTTCACCCTATTCCTTTCCCCTGGGCCTAAAAGAGAGGGGTACTTCCTACCCCACTATATGGTCATAGGATATCAAGTCTCATCTTAGTAGCCTGCTTATTCTTTCTTTGAGTGCCATTAGTCCTTTCCTCAAAGGGGAGGTGGTCAAATACGGGGCACCAGAGTTCATGTCAGTGTCACTCTCCACTCTCCACATAACTGTCGAGAATGTCATGTCCATTGGGTAGATCAGCATAGAGGTTGGATGTTCACTACTTGTCCTTGGTTAGTGCAATATCTTGAGCAGACACCCTAGGGCCCTGATTCAACCTTCAAGATGTTTTCTTGTGGGTTTCTAGGACCCTCTGGGTCCTTCTATTTCTCCATTTCTTATATTTCCCTTACCTAGGGTCCCAGTAGGATGTCCTCATATCTATTCAAAACTCCTGATAAGTGAAGACTTTTGTGGGGCATGCCTTTTGTGATAGTGCCCAATTATAAATGAGTACCATGTGAGTCTTTCTGCTTCTGGGTTAACTCATTATGATCATTTCTAGTTTATCTTATCTTGATTCAATTTTGGCAAGTATAATTGATCAAGATAATTGATCATTTCCCTTACATTTTCAAATTTTGTGGCCTATATGCCTTTAAAGCAGGATCTTATTATTCTTTGTTATTCTTCTGTGTCTGTTCTTAAGTCTCCCTTTTCATTTCTGATTTTGTTGATTTGTATACTGTCTCTTTGTCTTTTAGTTAGTTTGGTTAAAGGTTTGTCTATCCGGTTGATTTTCTCAAAAAAAAAAAAAAACCGCTTTTGGTTTTGTTGATTATTTGGATTGTTTTCTTTGATTCTAATTTATTGATTCAGCCCTAAGTTTTATTATTTCCAGACGTCTACTCCTTTTGGGTGTTTCTGCTTTTTTTTCCCTAGGGCTTCCCTCTGTGTTAAGTTGCTAGTGTGGGATGTTTCAATTTCTTTATAAAGGCACTTAGTGCTATGAATTTTTCTTTTAGAACTACTTTCAATGTGTCCCACAAATTTAGGTATCTTGTTCCTTCATTTTCATTGAATTTCAGGAAGTCTTCAATTTCTTTCTTTATTTCTTCCCTGACCCAGGTGTCATTAAGTAGAGAGTTGTTTAGTTTCCATGTGTGTGTAGGCTCTTTATTATTTCTGTTGTTATTGAAGTACAGCCTAAGACCATGGTGATATGATATGATACAAGGCATTATGCTGATCTTTTTGTATTTGTTGAGGCTTGCTTTGTGACCTACTATATGATCTATTTTGGAGAAGGTTCCATGGGGTGCAGAGAAGAAGGTATAATATTTTGTGTTTGGGTGAAAAGTTCCATAGATACCCATTAGATCCATTTGATTCATGACATTGGTTAATGATGTTATTTCTCAACTTAGGTTCTGTTTCAATGACCTAACCTTCAGCTAAAGTGAGGTGTTGAAGATTCCCACTATTATTGTGTGGGGAACAATGTGTAGCTTAAGCTTTGGTAATAGATCTTTTACATATGTGTGTGCCCTTGTATTGAGAGCGTAGATGTTCAAAATTGTGATAATATCTTGGTTGACTTTACCTTTGAAGAGTATGAAGTGTCCTTCTTCATCTCTTTAGATTAATTTTGGTTGAAAATCTATTTTATTATATATTAAAATGGCTACACATAGCTTGCCTCTTGTGACCATTTGCTTGGAATATTTTTTCTGGCCTTTAATTTGATGTAATGTCTGTCCTTGTGGGTGAGATGTGTTTCTTGAATGCAGAAGAATGTTGGATCTTGTTTAAGCATCCATTCAGTCAGTCTGTGTCTTTTCATTGTAAAGTTGAGACCACTGATGTTGTGAGATGTTAATGACAAGTGCCTGTTAAGTCCCTTAATTTTTAATATTTTTTTTACAGTAGAGAGTTTGTGTGCTTGTGTTTTTGTGATGGTGTAGTTATCTATTTCCTGTGTAGTTTTGGTTGTTGCTTGTCCCTTTGGGGTGGAGTTTTGCTTCTATTAACTTTTCTAAAGACGGGTTTGTGGATGGGTACTGTTTGAATTTCTTTTTGTAATGGAATATTTTGTTTTCTCAACTAATGGCTATTGATAGTTTTCCTGGGTTAAGTAGTCTAGCCTGGCATCTATGGTATCTTAGGGTTTGCAGGACCTCTGTCCAGGCCCTTCTGGCTTTTATGGTCTCTGCTGAGAAGTCAGCTACAATTCTGATAGTAAATTTTACTTGGCCCTTTTCTTTCATCATTTTTAATATTTTTTCTTGTTCTGTATATTTTGTGTTTTTATTATTATATGTTGGAAAGATTTCTTTTCTGGACTATTCTTTATGGTGTTCTGTAGGCTTCTTGTATATTTATATGCATCTCATTTTTTAAATTGGGGAAACTTTCTTTAATCATTTGCATTCTTACCCTGTTCTTTAGTCATCTTTCTATCTCTGATGTAGGGTGTAGCTTCTGGTATCCTTCACTGGTCATTGAGTGTGGGTAGTTGGTGAGTGACGATAGGTCATGTGATCACCTGTGGTGATCAGGTGGTTCTTCTCTGGAACCAGCAGGTGAACTGGTTTCTGCTCCAGGAGACTTTGCTCTACAGCTTAAGCTCCTGACTGGGTCCACATAGGTAGGCTTCTGACTGATCCTGTTTATACCACTGAGGGGATTCAAACTAGCTGTGTTGGGGACTGCTGCTCAATTTTCTATCCTGCCCCCTTGGAGCAGTCTAGTCTCTCTCTAGATTGTAGGAGACCCTGCCAGGCCGTGGAAACTATGGATTTATCAGCCCAAATTATCTAGGACTGGACCACCATGGTCTGCAGACAGGTTCCTGCTTGGATCAGTCTAGATCGTGGACCAGTCTAGATTGTACAAGTTTGGTGGTTCAGTACCACTGAGCTGTGGCTACAATTCAGATCCCCTTCCAGACACCCAGGACATTCCAACTTCTCCCATGAGTGTAGGAGACCCTGCTGGGCCGTGAAAACTACGGCTTTATCTGCCCAATTGTCCAGGCCCACTGCTGTGGTCCACAGACAGGTTTCTGCTCGGATCAGTCTAGATAGAGGACCAGTCTAGAGTGCTCATCTTTGGCGGCTCAGTCCCACCTAGCTACAGCTGCAATTCAGACGCCCTTCCAGACCCTCAGGTCAGTCCAGCTTCTCGCACAATGTGGCAGTCACTGCCGGGCCATGGGGACTGTACTGGCTGGGTTCTATCAGCCCAATTTTATAGACTTGGTCTGATAAAACCTTCTTTCTGGCTCTGGCTGGACCTGTCCAGACCACACAGGCTGTTCTGGGCATCATGGGCCTCCTTGGCTCCCCATGGACTGGGGTGGGGCAGGTGAGGGTGTCCGAGGACAGATTCACTTGTTTCCCTGAGACTTCCCCAGGCCAGGGGCTCCGGTATTCCACTGTCACACACACTGTGCCTGGGCTATAGAAGACAGCTGCAGTCTGCAGGCGGTTTCCGTTCCAAAGACTGGAGAGTGGGTTCAGGTCCTCCATGGGCTGTTGTTTGACCCAGGACCAAGCCCGCCTGTGGTCTGCACTGTGCGGGACCCCACTCAACTGGTGTTCTCCAGTTCTTGCAGTCTGTGGCTCCCAATCAGGTCCGTGGTCTCCGTGTGGTAGATCAGATACGGTGCGTGATAGGTGCCGCCATCATCTTAGAATCTCATAAATTTCCTATAGAGTTAAAAATGTACATTGTTTTTTATCAGATTAAATATTAAATTTATTTTTATAACTGAAAAACGAAAGCAGCAAAGAATCCTTAAACAACTGCATGCCTGTTTCTACAAATATTTTTATCCACACTGACATTCATAATTTAGTCATGCAATTTTTGTTGTCATGTTGATGAAAAATATACAGGCAATTTACACCACAGCTAAGCATGTCCAGCACTGGAGAGAAGAATAAACCTATATTTAGAAACAATCACAAATTTATTCCGCAAGCTAGATTTATATTATCTATTTTTATAGTCCTAGAGCAGAATTGCTGCATTTAATCAATAGTCAGGATTAATTTACACTATCTTCTCAAACTTATCACATCATATGAAATGAATGTTGTCTAAGCATCTATCAGAGTGAGTGACTTGATAAAATACTATGGAATTGATCAAATGTTTTTGAAATATTGAATTTAATGATCTACACTATAAATATGATCTTCTTATGTATTATAATTTCAATGAAGGTTATATTACTGTAGTTTTGTAAGTGGTTTAAGTCCATATGTCCATTTAGAGATCACTGATACAGGGATGTTTCAGTTGGTTCAATGACAATTTATTTACCGTACAGGTACTTCTATATATTACATAACTACAGGTTCTTAATGTTGTGAAACTTGCATCACTTTCACTGCTACTAAACAGTTCATTACCCAGGAAAAATCACTAGGGCATAACTGGAATGATTTATATTTTAGATACAGAAGACAGATAAAATGACATCCATTTCTGAGCATTCACTATTACTGTATCAGAAATCTTAACATACTCAAATATGAGAAGAAATGTGGACATTGCAAAACTTGGATTACAGGAAGAAAGAAGAAGCTAATCCTTATCTTGGGGTTCTCAGGAAGAACAGATTGTCAGCTCATGTTCTGAGAATGAAAATCCATGCACACCCTCAAAACAAAAGAGAATTTTGCTTCAAAAGGCATAAGTTAAATAGGATGTGCATGATACAATATGCAATTATTTATGTTCCAGTTTGTGAAAGTTAAAAATCATTTCTGAATAATAGAAATATTCCCAAGTCAACAGGCAAGCAAATTATCAACCTATTTACAGAAGCAAGTATTATTACTCCACAACATGAAAGAAAGGTGGTAAATATCATAGTAACAGAGAGGTGTACATGAGACAAGTGATGTACAATGGTAGATAGAGAAGAAGGTAATGATTAACTAGAACAGAAGGAAAAGTCCTCAAATTGGAATATAGAAAGTTACCACAAACAAAATGGCTGAAATTTAGAAATAGTGTTCATGTCTTACAGTTTTTGTGGCAAGAGCAATAAATCAAGATGCTAGTTTGGATGTTTTCATTTTTTTTTTTCTTTTTTTTTTTTTTTTTTTTTTTTTTAGTTGTTTTCTTCTGATGGTGTTGATGCAACAGCCGCTAGAGGACATGTATCTTCTCATACTTCCCTGTCACTTTTTGAAACTCACCATATTTTTATCAGGTAACTGTCTTTCTCTTCAATTGTATTCCAACTTTTACAAGGCACCAGATTTATTTAAACTGTTTAACTCCTGTGTTGGTCTTTCTTTTTTTACCTCTAAAGAATAAACCAGAAAGTATGTTAAAGGAACAAAATGTGTTTTCGTGAACTTAAGTGTCCTAGTCTATGATGTACCGACTCCACCATTCTGCACCACAGTCAAACAGGAGAAATGTGTTGAAGCAAAGATGTTCACTTTGTAGCATCTGGGAGCAGAAAAAGGCAGTGAGAAACAGAGTGAAATAGATAATAATTTTTTTAAAAAATTTGTTCACTTTGCTTGTTGATTGTAGCCCCTTTCCTTTTTGTCTCTAGAATCCACCCTCACTCACAACCTCTACCTCCCTTCCATAGTCCTCAGAGAGTTCTGCCCTCCTCCCCTAACATCTAAGCTCACCCTATAAAGTCTCTTCTGGACTGTCTGTACCATCTTCCTCTGAGGCTTGGCAAGGCTGCGCTGTCTGGGAGAAGAGATCAACATGTGGGTGCCAGTGTCCATGTAAGAAGTAGTCCCTACTTCCAATATTATGGGACTAAAAAGGAGACTGTGTTATGGCTGGATCTTGAGGTAGAACTACTGCAAATTTTCTGAGAAAGCACCAGATTGAGTTCCAAAGTGGTGGTACAAGTTTGCACTCTCACCCCCTATGGAGAAGTGTTCCTCTTTCTCCACATCCTTGCCAGCATGTGCTATGTACTTGTAGAAAAATAGACCCTTATTTATCACCCTGCACAATACTAAAGTCCAAGTGGGTTAAAGATCTCAACATAAAACCAGACACACAAAGTCTCTAGAAAAAAAAAAGTTCCACTAGAATGTCCTTCCCTCTGTCTCAGTTTCCTGGTAAGTGAAGGCTTTCATGGGACATGCCCCTTGGGCTAATATGCAGATATAAGTGAGTATATACCATTTGAGTCTTTCTGCTTCTGGGTTAACTCACTCATTATGATCATTTCTAACTCAATCCATTTATACACAAATTTTGAGAATTCCTTGTTTTTAATAGCTGAATAGTATTCCATAGTGTATAGGTACCACAGTTTCTTTATCCATTCTTCTATTGAGGGACACTTAGGCTGTTTCCACATTCTGGCTATTATGAATAAGGCTGCTATGAACATGGTTGAGCACATTTTCTTGTTGTGTGCTGGAGCATCTTCTGGGTATATTCCAAGGAGTGGAATAGCTGGGTCTTGAGGAAACATTATTCCCATTTGTCTGAGATAGCACCAGAGAGAATCATGGGAGAATGGCAAAGTAGAAGGATCCAGAGGGTCCTAGAAGCCTACAAGTAGAACATTATGATAGGCAGATTTGGGCACAGAGGTCCCGCTCAAACTAAGGCACCAGCCAAGGACAATACAGGCAGTAAACCTTAAACCCCTACCCAGATCTAGACAATGGACAGAACACTCCACAGTAGAGTGGAGGGTGGGATATTACTTTCTCATGTACTCTGGTGCCTCACCTTTGACCATGTCCCCTGGAGGGGGAGACCTGGTGGCACTCAGAGGAAGGACAGCAGGTTACCAAGAAGAGACTTCATACCCTATGAACATATACAGGGGGAGGTAATCCCCCTCAGGAACAGTCATAGGGGTGGGGAATAAGGGGAAATGGGAGGGAGGGAAAAATGGGAGGATACAAGGGATGGGATAACCATTGAGATGTAACAAGAATAAATTAATAAAGGAGAAAAAAAAGAAAAAAAAAAGTTGAGAAGAGCATTGAGTTCCCTGGCACAGGAGACAACCTCCTGGAACCAAACACCAATACCTCAGCTCTAATGTCACCAAATAATAAATGGACCTCAATGAAACTGAAAAGCATTTATAAGCAAAGAACACTGTCAACTTAACAAAATTACCACCTACAGACTGTGAAAAGCTTGTCACCATCCTCATATTTGACTGAGTGCTAATTTTCAAAATGCATAAAGAAATCAAGGAACATCATTACACCAAATAATCCAATTTTTTAAATGGGGTACAGAACTAAACAGAAAATTCTCACCAGAGGAATATTGAATGGTTGAGAAACAATTAAGTAAATGTTCAGTGTCCATAGTTATCAGGGAACCTCAAATCAATAGGACTCAGATTCCATCTTACACCTATCAGAATGGCTAATATCAAAAGCCATTCCATATCTTTCTATGGAATGCCAATAGTTGCTTATTTCAGCACTTTCTTCCCCCTTCAAAATGTCCTGTCCACCTATTTACTGATGAATGTGTTAGTCAATTAATATTGTTGAGTATCTATAGCTTCTCTATATACTAAGAGTTAAGAAGCAAAATTATCCTGTGACTGTACACTGACTATCAATCTGTTGAGAATTCAATTCAAGGCTGGGTGTGGTGACACATGCCTTTAATTCCAGCACTTGGGAGGCTGAGGCAGGCAGATCTCTGTGAGTTCAAGGCCAGACTGGTCCACAAAGTTAGTCCTGGACAGCCAAGTTTATACAGAGAAACTGTCTTGAAAAACAAAGCAAAACAAAACAAAAACAAACAAACAAACAAACAAACAAACAAGAATTCGTTTCAAAATAGGCCACAACTATAGCTACTAGAGGTATAACTTCAATTTTAATGTACTATGGATAAAATTCCACCCAAAGGTCTCATTAGTCAATTCTTTTTTTTTTTTTAAGATTCGTTTAGATTTATTTATTTATTTATTTATTTATTTATTTATTTATGATGTACACAGTGCTCTGTCTATATGTACATCTGCAGGCCAGAGGAGGACATCAGATCACATTATAGATGGTTGTGAGACACCATGTGGTTGCTCGGAATTGAACTCATGACCTCTGGAAGAGCAATCAGTGCTCTCAACCGCTGATCCATCTCTCCAGCCTCTCATTGGTCAATTCTTAAACAAGCTTCAAATGACTATGTTTTGTTACATGGTAAAAAATTAAAAATTCTGACATGTGGGGATATAAATATAGTTTGTTCCTAATACTCTTTTTTAAAACTTGTGTTTATTTTATTTGTAGTTTCTGAAAAAAAAATGAGAAAATTTAAAAGTAAAATGAGAAGAAATGTAAATCTGGGTGAAACAAAAGATTTTGGTGGATTTAGCATATCTCATGAGAAGTAAGAAAAATGATTTATATGGTTCAGAGTATTTGGGAGAGAAGATGAACTGAACTCTAAGAACACATACAACAAAAGCTACCAAAAGCGAAAAAAGGGAAAGATCGAGAAACAAAAAACCTTTTTTTCCCTCTTAATACATATGGTGAGGTATGTAAGAAAAGGATAAAGGATTTCCTTTTTTTCTTCTTTTCTTAGGTTAGTGAGTTTTCATTCAATTTTTAATACTTGTGAACAAGGAGAACAAAGCGTGTGCGCACGCGCACACACACACACACACAGATGTATGTGTTTGCATTACTAACAATAGTATACCTTTTCAAGGTTCATTTCTCATCACTTGCATTCCTCCTCATTGTTTCCTGTCTCCCTGAATTCTTTATTTTACAATTAACTTTTGGTTATTTATTAAATTCTTCCCCACAGTATTTTCTGCAGGTGAGTTACATTCGGATACATAATTTTCATTCATGGAAAACTATTAAAAACACTCTTCCACCTTGTGAAGGTGAAACATATGTAAAAATAACCCCATCTTAACTTGATATATAATTTTCAGTTTCAGGAAGCTTTTCATTTATTCTGGCTTTTGGTGTTAGAGAAGAGAAATTTAATATATTTGAATCTTTTACATTTTAAGTAACTTATATGCCACAAAGCTTAAGAGGTTTCCTTTCTTTTTATTACATAGAATTCACAAATTTTACAAGGATGTATATATAGGTGAAAGTTACTTTCTTAATTCAAGCTTTTTAGCTCAGTAAATCTTTACATATTTCTAGAATAAAATGTTTCCTCTAACCAGAGGCAGCTTTGTATATTATTTCTGCAGATCTTGACCATTACATATTTGTTTGTCAGTCCTTTAAAACTGCTTTGATGTGAACCATAAATTACTTACTTTTGTTTTGTTGTTGAATAATAAATTCATAAGAAAAATATTTCAACAAAGAATGCATAACTTTTTAGTCATAGATTCATGCATATTATTAATTGTTTGTTACTTTTTAAGAAGTATTATCCTCTAGAGGACATATGTTTTCTTGTCAATGTTTATATTTTCTTTAGTGAAGTAAAGTGTAGTCATTCAATGAAGATATTATTAAATAATCACTAAGTTTCACAAGATTCATATATACCATTTTATACCATGAAAGCATTTTATTTTATTTTTAATTATATATATGCATTTTATATGCATACATATGATGCATATATATATATATATATATATATATATATATATATACATATATATATATATATATATATATAGTGGAGGAGTATGTGCACAGAGGGTGCAATGACATATGAAGGTCAGAATACAAAGTTTTAAATCCCCTGGAGTTGGAGTTTTAGGCAATTGTGAGCCTCCCAATGTGGGAACTATTAAAAAAAAAACAAATATAAAAACAAAAAATACAAAGAAATAAAGAAACAGAACACATGAATTTTTTTCCAAAAATTGTTCATTTTTAACAATTAAGCCATCTTTCCATCATCATGCATTTCTAGTTGGCCAGAATTAAAGAGGGAGGGATATAAGTGAGATGAAGGTATAATTAACCATACCCACCTCCAAGAGGGCTACATGTTCAGAAATTCAATAACCTCACAATGAATTACAAAAACAGGAGACCATGTAATCAAGTAAATGACCCTATATGTAATTTCTTACCCAAATCAGCAAACTGCTTATTCTACAGACTGTTTATTTCCATTTGTGTATGTTTGGGCATGAGTTAAGTGATTTTCTATTAGAATTACATCCCCAGTTCTAGTCTACACATTTGATCATATACAGGATACTAATTATTTTCTTATTATGTAACTAAACAGCAAACTTATCTGAAAATGTAAGTTTTGATGGAATTTAAGAACACAATTACATTCAGTCTGCTAATTATTCAATTACTTTAATTTCACACTTATTCTCTACAAAAGATAGTAACTGTATCTATCTTTATATAGGGCATTCCTTGCATTACTAAGTAGAGGTGTCATCAGATAAAAAATATTATGATGGAATTAATAACAAATTTTTATGCATTTCAAACGATGTAAGATAAATGTAAATTATTTGAAAATATTGTTCATAGTTAATTTCTAGATTATTTTTTTTAACTTTTGTTGATTCTTATGTATGAGTCTATTAAATTCCAGTGGGGAGGTCTTCAATAAAACTTTTCTGCCTAGTCAAGTTTTGTGTTTATCAATCCTGACTCAATGTGTGAAGGATATACTTATATTTGTATATCCTGCAAATGCTGTTGGGATTCCTTAAAAACTGAATACATTTTGTTCAGAAAAACAAATAACCATAAAATTTAATTGCCTTTTTTACCAAGGAGTGTTTATATTTTATATTGTTCTAGTTTTTTTTGTTTCTAAATATATCCTTGCATTTTTATCTATACCTGACTCAGAATATATAATGTTAATTTGCTTTCCTATTTATGAAGTAGAAAACTTATTAGGACAAGCTATGAATACATGCTTTCAATAAAATAGATTATGGGAATCGCTGCATCTGAAGTGGATTAGCACACTGAGTACATTAATTATCACTAAATGAAAATAAAAGTCTAAAGGGTGATTTAATTAAAATCACTTATAAGAATTTGCAAATGTGGAGAAAAGACAGAAAAAACCTGCAATGAGTACTAGGAATTACTTAACTTAAATTGAGTTTATTACATTACAGAATCAGTATTCATTGTTTCATCTCCTTTTAATGATCTGCTTAACAATAATGTATTATTAAATAATTGTGTGCTTTTATTTGATTTCCTACTTACATGAAGTTTTATCTTACAGCACAGATTTGCTAAAAGTTTTACCGATCTGCTTGGTGAAGTATCATTTTCCTTGTAGTGATACTGTTACTGCTGATTTTAAAGGGAAAAAGGTACATTTATCTAAAGGATGCAATTATAATATTTTTACTTTTTTATATTGACAGACCCTTTTTTAATCTATGGAAAGTATAATTGCATAAATGATGTTGCATGACTAATAAACAAACACCTCTGGAATTTAGGATGTGTTTACCTTCATAGAAAGAACCATGCCAGTTGAAGGCCATGATGAATGCAAAAGAAATAAACATACTGTGGTGGATGTTCCTAAGTTAAATTGTGTTTGATATTCTTTTTTTTTTTTACATCAGTTTGTTGTTTTATGTTTCTTGGTTAACATATGTATTTATATTATTACACATGAGTAAAATAAACCACATACAGCAGGAAGAACCACAAGACAACCAGGAGCTATATAAATGTTACAGTCAAAGAAATTTGGGCATTTATATTTGGAAAATATGAAGGAAATATTTTTCTTATCTTGTTGGGTCCAAATTTCTGATTGGAGATTGTTATCTATCATATCTCATCTCTATTAACTTAAAACATCTATCTTTACCTAAAAACATCTTAACCCCTAACCTACTAAGATTAATTGAAAGACTAAACAATCTAATCTTCAAATCTATCAGAGACTTGAGAAGGGATAAAACTTAAATACTTGAGTGAACCCGGAGTACATATTATCAGTTTCCAAAATGAAAAAATGACCAATACAGTTTACTGCCTGAACTATTACCCAACACTCTCTGTAATGTTGGTGCATCATCTTCAGCCTTCTTGCCCAGTATATCTAACAAGCGTATTCATGAGGAAAGAACTATTAAGGCCTTGTTTAGCCTCTCTTGGCAGAGTTTGGCAATTGACTCTGCCTGCATATAAACTTGCCCATTTTTTAGGCAGATTTCTATCTGTGACAGAAATGAGGACATTTTTCTCAGTGTGTTGTTTGCTCCATTTGAAGCCATTTCCATAAGAAAGTTCACTGATGCTCATCTTCTTTGAGGCACGCTGGATATTGCCAGGAGTTAACTTGTCTTGTTATCAAAGATTCTTTATAATAATAAAACATCTTTAAATGTCATATTCTGTATATCTCTGAGGTTTTAAAATACTTTATTTAACTATTTTACCTCATATATCTATAGAATCATATCTATCTGTTATACATAGAGTATATTTTCTTGTGATAAATTTAGACTAGTTTTGTCATGAGCAGAATTTGCATCAGTACACAAATTCAATACCACTGAATTAAAATATAACCTTATTTGGAGTAACAATTAAAGCCTTGAGATGAGGAATAGATTCAATAATCTACCTTTTGTTCTATCCTCCTTCTATATTTCTATATTCCCCTTTCCTTTTTTTTTTCAGCTCCTATCTCCTTACCTACAAAAGAAAGATAAAGGAAAAGAGATACTTCCCTGAGTCAAACATAGTTTCTTCTCTGTAAAAGACCAATGATATTTATAACCATCTCCCAATGAAAATAAGTATATGTAGACCAAGAGAATAAACAGAAACCTATCCAACGCCCTTAGGGAAAATGGGACTTCATTCTCTTAAGGTTTCTACAGGCAGTTTTAAGGTGAATAATACCTTTGAATCCCCCACTGCAAATTGGGGTAATGGTTAAGTAAGCCAGGGAAGTATTTGTGGTACATTTTTTAAAAGTTGTGAAATTCCAGGCTTAATAGGAGTCTTGTATGTGACTGTCTGAACTGCTGGACCAACAGATATCAGAAACTTTCTACCATGCTGTCCTGGAAGCTGTCCTGTTCTGATGGAAAAATCAACTGAGGAGCCTTAGGCTAGAACATGGAGGGTGCAGCATGTCAGCATCCAGTTGTTGAGAGAAATGAATCCTTCCAGGTCTGATGTAGCATCAGTGTCCAGTTCTTTTTTTAATGAAAACATGGTGTCTCACAAGCATTATGCAGTTCTAACCTTGTGATCGTTTGAGATGTGCAGGATGTACAGACCAATTAAGACTAGTTCTCTGCTCATTGTATGAGCATAAGTAAGACATCTGCAAATCTTCCTTCAAGCCATACTAAGTATGGCCTGTAATTATAAGTCACAGAGAATCTATGACCAATATGAAGCCTTGTTTATGCATAAACCTTCGTATTTCAACTAGTCTCAGATCTGTTACGATGTTGGTGGGATTAGCAATATTAGTTACCTGCTTGTTCTGCAGATTGAATTCTTTACATCCTGATTGAAACCTCCTCTCTCATCACATCCCGATCCCACCGCCTCCTTCATCCCCTTTCCTTCACTCCCCTAGTTGCTAGCATGGGGAGCCTTCCTCCCCCAACGTTGGACCTCAGCTTATCCAGTGTCCTCTGTACTACCTGTAACCTCTTCCTCTGTGGCATGACAAGGTTATCTGACCATGGTAGAAGAGAACATGAGGAAGTCTGAATCCATGTCGGAAATATTCCCTACTCCACATATTGGGGACCCACATGGAGATAGTGCTGCCTATCTACTACATGTGAGCAGTAGGTCAAGGGCCATGTCCTATATGGACCTTGGTTGGCTCATCAGTCTCTGTATTCTAAAGTGGTTAACTTGAATGAACTGGCTAACATCTGTTTATGAGTGAGACTATGCCATGTGTGTCTGCCTGAGTCTAAGTTACCTCACTCAAGATGATTGCCTCTTAATCTCTCCATTTGACTGCAAATTTCAAGATTTCCTTGTTTTTAAAAGCTGTGTAGTATTCCATATTGTAAATATACCACAGTTTCTTTATCTATTCTTCAACTGAGGGCCATCTAGGTTGTTTCTAGAATCTGGCTATTACAAATAAGGCTGCCGTGAACATTGTTGAGCATATGTCCTTGCTGTGTGATGGAGAAACTTTTGGGTCTATTCCAAGGAGTGGAATAGTTGAGTCTTCAGGTAGCCCTATTCTCAGTTTTCTAAGAAAGCACCAGATTGATTTCCACAGGGCTTGTACAAGTTTTCACTCCCACCAGCAATGAAGGCATGTTCCCCTTTCTCCACATCCTCACCAGCATGTGCTGTCACTTGAGTTTTTGATCATAGCCAATCTAATGCGTGTAAGATGGAATCTCAGAGTTGTTTTGATTTGCATATCTCTGATGATTAATGACATTGAGCATTCCTTTAAGTGTTTCTCAGCCATTCTATATTCCTCTGTTGAGGAATATCTGGCTTCTCTGTCAAAATCAAATGTCCATAAATATCTGGTTTTATTTCTGGGTCTTCTATTCAATTCCACTGGTCAAGCTGCTTCTTTTCATGTGAGTACCACGCTGCTTTTTGTACTGTTGCTCTATAGTACAGCTTGAAATCCAGGATGGTGATTCCTATAGCAGATCTTTTATTGTACAGGACTGCTTTAGTTATTCTGTTTTTTTTTTTATTTTTTCCATATGTAGGTGAGAATTGATCTTTCATGATCTGTAAAGAATTGTCTTGGAATATTGATGAGAATTGCACTGAATTTATAGATTGCCTTTGATAAGATGGATATTTTTACTATGTTGATTCTCCCAATCTGGGAACATGGAAGGTTTTCCATCTTCTGGTATCTTCTTCTACTTCTTTCTTTAGAGATTTGAAAGTTTTTTTTCCATATAAGTCTTTCACTTGTTTCGTAAGATTTACACCAAGATACTTTATACCATTTGTGGCTATTGTGAAGGGTATAGTTTTCTTAATTTCTTTTTCAGTCCATTTCTTATGTGTATAAAGCAGGGATACTGATTTCTTTTGAGTTGACTTTGTATCCAGCCACTTTTCCAAAGGTATTTATCAGCCTCAGAAGTTCTTTGGTGTAATTGTTAGGGTCACTTATGTTTACTATCATGTCATCTGCAAACAGTGATAGTTTGATTTTTTCCTTTCCTAAAATTTTCCACTTGATCTCATATAGTTGTCTTATTGCTGTAGCTAGAACTTCAAGTACTATGTTGAAGAGATATAGAAAGAGTGGATAGCCTTGTCTTGACCCCGATTTCAGTGGAATAGAGTTAAGTTTCTTATTTAATTTGATGTTGGCTATAGGCTTGTTGTATATTTCCTTTATTATATTGACAAATATGCCTTGTTTTTCTGCTCTCTCCAAAACTTTAAACATGAATGGGTATTGGATTTTGTCAAATATTTTTCCAGCATCTAAGGAAATGACCATGTATTCTTTTTTCCTTCAGTTTATTTATATGATGGATTATGTTGATGGATTTCCATATACTGAACCACCACTGTATACCATCTGTAAAGCCTACTTCGTCATGGTTAATAATATTTTGGATGTGCTCTTGGATTCAGTTTGTGAGCATTTTATTAAGCATTTTTGTGTCAAGGTTCTTAAGAGAAATTGGTCTGAAATTTCTTTCTTTGTAGGGTCTTTCTGTGGTTTATATATCAAGGTGACAGTGGCCTCATAGAATGAGTTTGGTAATGTTCCTTCTGTTTATACTTTGTAGAAGATTTGAAAGAGAATTGTTATTAGCTCATTTTGAAGGTCTTGTAGAATTCTGTGAGGAATCCATCAGGCCCTGAGTTCTTTTTGCTTGGGTGACTTTTGATGACTGACTTAATTTCCTTAGGAGATATAGGACTATTTAATTTGTTTACCTGATCCTGGTTCAATTTGGAATTTGGTATTTATCAAGGAAGTTTTCCATTTCATTTAGGTTTTTGTATTTTGTGGCATATAGGCTTTCGAAGTAAGACCTACTGAGTTCTTGGATTCCCTTATGGTTTGTTGTTATTTCTCCCTTTTCATTTCTGATTTAGTTGATTTGATTACTCTCCCTTTGGGTTTTAGTTTGGTTAACAGTTTGTCTATTTTGTTGATTTTCTCAAAATAAAAACAGCTCCTGGTTTTCTTTATTCTTTGAATTGTTTTCTTTGTTTCTATTTTATTAATTTTGGTCCTGACTTTGATGATTTCCAGCTGTCTACTCCTCTTATGTGAGTCTGATACTTTTTGTTCTAGAGCTTTCAGGTGTGTTTTTAAGTTGGTAATATTGAATCTCTCCAATTTCTTAATAAATGCACTTAGTGCTTTGAATTTTATTCTTAACACTGCTTTCATTGTGTCACATAAGTTTTGGTATGTTGTGCCTCCAGATTCATTAAATTTTAGAAAGGTTTTTATTTCTTTTCTTATTTCATTCCTTACTAGATATCATTGAGTAGGGAGTTGTTTAGTTTCCATGATTTTGTAGGTGTTCTGTTGTTTTTGTTGTTATTGAGATCCAGCTTTAATCCATGGTGGTCTGACAGGATGCAAGAAAAAAATTAGAACTTTTCGAATCTGTTGAGGTTTGCTTTGTGGCAAATTGTATGTTCAATTTTGGAGAAGGCTCCTTGAGGTGTGTAGAAAAAGGAGAATTATTTCACATATCGGTGAAAAGTTCTGTATATATCAGTTAGGTCCACTTGGCTCATGATGTCTATTACTTTCATTGTTTTTCCATTTTGTTTCCGATGCTATGATCTATCTGTTGGTGAGAGTGGGGTGTTGCAGTCTCTCACCATTAAAGTGTGGGGTTCAATGTGCGATTTAAGCTTTAGTAATGTTTCTTTTATGAATGTGGGTGCTCCTATATTTGGGCATAGATGTTGAGAATTGAGGCATCATCATAGTGTATTTTTTCTTTGATGAGTATAAAGTGTCCTTCCCCAACTTTTTTGATTAGTTTTGGTAGAAAGCCTATATTATTAGATACTAGAATGGCCACTCCAGCTAGTTTCTTTGGTCTTTTTCTTTGGAATACCCTTTTCTAGCCCTTTATTTTAATGCAATGATTAGCTTTATTTCTGAGGTGTGTTTCTTGTGTGCAGCAGATTTATCAGTCCTGTCTTTGCATCCATTCTGTGTATCTTCATTGGAGAGTTGAGGTCCTTGATATTGAATGATATTAATGACCAGTGGTTAATGTTTCTTATTATTTTTAAACTTTAACTGCATTATATAAACTCACTGCTTACAGAAAGTATATTTATTACATTTCTACACACATCTTTGGCATTTTGTATCTTCGAATAATCACTGCATTAAAGGAAAACTCAACTTCAAATGTTTAGATGGCATGTCAATGGGGAGCCCTATAATTCATATAGAAGTAAAATGTGCTAGAACAATATTTCAAAGAATTGCCTGTACTTGCTGTTAACTAATGTTAAAATCAATACTAAATACATTGCTTTGTGTTCTGCTATTTTCACGTACAGTTTCCTTTTAGCTGTATATCAATAATGCAGAAAACTTAAAGAACTAGATATATAATGTTATAACTTGTTAATATTTTGTCTCAGTAAAGCTCATTAGGAACTTTAGAAATGCACTGTTGGTCTTGAAGTCAATTGTACTATTCAATGTCTAAGTATCACTCTCATTTTTAAGTGAGAAGTATATAAAAATATGAATTTGTGAAATAATGATTACTGGTTAATATTGTTATAACTAGATAGATGAACAATCATAAGACATTGATATGTCTGAAAATATGTCTGAAATGACTGCAGTTGTTTTTGAAAATTGTATTTCATATTTTATGGCAAATATTATATTTAAGATGAATAGAAATACCTTTTTCAAAAGACCTTACAAAACCTTTAATTAAAATGTAATTTTGCTAATTTTCATTAATATGATCAATACCTTTGTAGTAAACACTAGTTATAAAATAGTAATTTTATAAATCAGTTCTGTAGAAACCATAATTTTATTACAACTATGCCATTATTATTTCATATATTAAGATTACCAATACAATTTATCACATTTTTCAGAGTATCATAAAAATTATATGAAATATGCATGTGAAGTTATTTATACCATATACACACAACTTCCACCCTATGATTCTGAACAGCAAGATTCTATCATTGCCTGCTTCATTTATGTTTTGTTAGAATTAAAAAACAGGTATGGTAAAAAAAAAAATTCTACCTCTGATTTCCTCTCATACTCAAGATCAAATCTATGGCTTTATGTAAAAAAAGAAATTCACTTTACTAACTGAGCTGTAGCCTTATCCTAAATTCAGACTTTTTAATGGTATGGATTTAAATGACATATTTAAAAACATATGAATTAGTAAGTTGATAAAGTAATTAAGACATTTACTTCTACTAAACAGCAAGAAGTGGGGTTATTAAACAACCCAAAATAAGCAGAAAAGGAGATGAAGAAAACCCAGAAAATCTATTTCAACTTTTTGTGAAGCCAATCACAAAGCTTAATTTATTAACACAATCCAGTTATAAGAATAGGGATGACACCTATACATTTTAATATGAACTATGAATAAAATTGATAAATTGATTATATAATGTCTGTGGAAATTGGTATTCAGAAACCACTGAAAATTATTTGTGACACCACTATTTTTTAGTTAAAATGAGATATCTACAGCACAGAATAAACATTGTAAAGGCAATATGCTCTTAAACATCAATAGAATGAAATAATGTTACTAGTTATGTTTTTCATTGTTGTGATAACATACCTGACAGAAAGAACATAATGCGTAAAGTGTTCATTTATTGGGTAATTCATAGACTAACATTTGACGTTCTCTCCCATCAAGAGGACTAAGAGTCAGCCTGTCACAAGGTCAAGAAGTAAAGAGCTGATGATTTCCCCCTGGCATTGTGGTCTTGCCAGGTACAGAGGAAGAGGATACAGACCAGATGAGAATTTATAGACTGGGGTCAGATGTCAGAGGAGAAAGCATCCCCCTTTCTGGGGACTAGGAGATGCAGAAAGGGGATATGAAGGAGGGAGGGAGGGATCAAGAGGGGACAAGGGAGGGACTACAATCAGGATATAAAGTAAACATATAAAGGTAAAAATGAAAATAAACAAACAAACAAAAAGAAGTGAAGAGCTAAGCATTCTGGTACTCAATTCCTTCTCTTGTTCCACTCTACACATGCTGGAAATTATGGTGTAAGTAGGTTAACCTAATCTAGAATATTCTTGTACACAGCCCCAGAGATTCATCTCCGATTCGATTTGAGATCCTGTCAAGTTGACAGGGGAAAGGTAAAGTTGGTTGTAGTCATTTTGAGCACGCAAATAATACATTCTTAGTTTCAAATAATATGTCAATGTCTCATTAAGGAAATATATCAAAATGTTCTCTCTTTTTGTAATTTAGTCAAGGTTGTGACCAGATTTGAAGTCTTTACTTTGCTCTCCCTGTCTTCTGTTCTCTCGTATAAGTATAAATCTGTACCTGCCTGAGCAGTGCATTGTGATTTTCTCTCCTTCTCTGCGTGGACAAAAAGGTCTCTTCTCTTTTTTATTGAACAGGACAGAAAGCAGAAGCTGTGGACGAAACAAGGGAAAATTTATAAGCAATATTAATCGAGTTTTACAGTGGATTAAGTTACTAATTCCTATCGACCCAGATAGTGAATTGTACTCAACACTGATTTTTGACCAAGTGATAGTGGTATATAGCATTAATATTATTTCTATAGGATGGGGCTCAGCCTATATTTGCTGTTCCTATCAGGTGATTGTCAGAAACCTGCATTGCTCATAAGTCAGTGTGTGATAAATTACCTAACTTAAGATTGCAGCTGAATACGTTTATAATTTAAGATTAGCTTAGGGTATAAAAGTTTATTGCATGAGAAATCCAGAGAACATAAAGTTCTTTGTCACACTGTCTTATTTGAAGCAAGTTAAAACAACAAGCTGTGTGCAAAGTAAGCTAGCAGCAGTACCAATATATAGTATTTAATTTGTCTGTGAGGTCCAGTAAAATACTAGTCTTTTAGAATGTAAGGTATTTTATTATAATGCTTTATCAACACTAGCTAATGCAATATTTGTAATCTTACAGTGCGCAATGATCCTTCAAATTTTTATAAGATTACATTGTGCATTTAAATTGTTATGTATTTATCACCAATAGTCTGTTAATATAACAACTACTAAAGAGTAATTCTATAAAACTTATAACCAAATAAGTAGTTATTGTATCTTTCCACATATTATTGTTTTTTTTTAATATAGAACTTGTTCCTCAGAATAAAAAGACGGCTGTTTATATGTCACATATTTAGGTGAATTACATGAACTTTTGTTTGCCTGGATGAATTCACACTCCTGGTCATATTTCATCTTAAGTATTTACTGATTCTTTTGTGTATTTAACCTTTAAGAAAGTGATTGCTTTCTTTTGTTAAGTGTTTTCTATATGTCTTCTTTTTTTCTATATTAACATACTCAAAACCACAAGATTCACAATTTTTATATTTAATTATTCACTTTACATTCTGGTTGTGGCAGATTATACAAAGAGAAGGTCATTTGATGTTGAGCAGAAATTTTAATAATTTGTGAGTATCTTATCTTGTGTTCTCAAAGATTGTAAATATATCACACAGTTGCTATTATAATATATCTAGTCCTTATTTACATTGATTTTTCATTGTTCTGACTTCATATAGTCTTTTAATGGAAAATATTTTTTTAAATAATTTTCTCAAAATTGTCTTGTTGATCTAAGTAAATAGAATGAAGACAGAGATTGTATATTTAAAATCTGTAATAATTTTTAGAATTTACAAGAATAATTATACAATTTATATGTAGTAAAATTTAATAAAAGTGAATCGCAGATATTTTAGAGTAGTCTCCCGCTGTTTGCAAGACAGATGGCAATATTTCTGAAGTTATAAATATAAATTATAGTGTATTTGCCATTGGGTATTCTAATGTATAATTTCAGATACATTTGACTACTTATTTTCATAAATATGTAAATATTTTGTTTCATCTTTGGGGACCAAATCTGTGTATTACATCCAAATAATGATCTAAAGGGAACAAATATCTACTGAACTGAGTTCCAGAATTTATAATGAAATTAATTTGCCAAAGTGAATGACTTTCAGCATCTGACTTTTAAAAGTGGTAATCGTATCACAGAGAGGAATGCAATGTCTGGATATTGGTGCTGAAGCACCCTGAGTTAACAATAAATTGAAAAAAAGAATAATAATTTTATAACAAACATTCAAATTAAATTTCAAATCAAACCATTAATGTACTTCTATATAAGTCCCCTTTTCCAATTTTTTAATGTTTTTATATAGTTTTTAAAAATTATATTTCTTAGAAAATGTAAAACTTACCATTAAAATTATTATTTTATATTAAAGGAATGTTTATATATAGACAACATGTAAAGATTCTAACAACAAATAATGGAAATCTATTTTTTGTGCCTCCTACTCTTTCCCTATAAATCAATTGTATTTTAACAATTCTGAGTTTCACAGAAGTTGACCTTTAGTGAACTTTATTTGTTGTCATGCACACAATGCCCTTACATTCCTACCCAGAAGACAATAGATCTTATTAGATCTTAATGAAAATCAAATTTTTCTATATTCAGTAATTAGCTAGTAAAACTAATTAGTTGAGGACCTATAAGACTAGTGTTAAAGGTGATTAAGCCAAGTTAATGATTACAAAAATAATTATATATCCACGGTGAACTTCAAGATTATAATTGGACTGTCTTTCCCAGTTAATTAGATAATTAGCAGACAAAGATTGTTTAAAAACTTTGAGCAGTTGGAAAGTGACTTCTCAGAAAATTTCACATTTACATATGCTCTTTAGGATAATTTGATGTCACAAATCTCACAAAGTTAAAAGGCAACAATGTAATTTTCACTGCTCACTATAATTAGTAGTTAGCCAATTAATCCTTTTTTTTATTGTTGGTTTCTTTTCATTCCAAGTGAAATTTTGTCAAAATAGCTGTAAACATCAACCAGATATATAAACAAAATTTACATATATGTGTTGCCTGGTTGCTTCCAACTACTCAGTAAATCCTAGATTATACTACGTTTTGTTCATTTAGTGTTCCTAATACAAACTAGAATTTGTTCACTGAATAATTCAATTACCATATTTTACATTCACAAGTATTTTTATTTTGGAAAATATTTGTTTCATCAGCTCTTAATTTTATGTGTCTTGGACACTGTCTTAAACAGAGATTCATTTTCATATTGCTACTTCTAAATGTCAAAAAATATGATCCTTATTTATCTAACATATGCATATTGATTTCTCTCCATAGAGGTAAATAATACAGGAGAGGAAACTGATAAGTCACTTATACTTGTTCCCTTCCTTCCTTCCCTCCCTCCTTCCTTCCTTCCTTCCTTCCTTCCTTCCTTCCTTCTATTCTTTCTTATATTTGGACAGAAGCATAAAAATCATGAGAGAACTATATAAAACTAAATCTTTGAAGTTAATAATTAATTATTTAATAATTGTAAAAGTAACTTTATTTCCTCGAATGAAAGTACAAGATTCATAAATCCATACCCAGGCTTTACAAATAGATGGCTTGGGCAGAGGCTTCATTCTATCTCAGATTTTCTCAGCTTCTGACTTAACTGTAGCAACCTATTCTAATCTTCTAATGGCTCCTTCTTATCTATGGCTTGTTCTGTTTTCACCTGTTTCTAGCTCGTTCTCCCTGCAATCCTTCTCTGTACAACTGTTTCAGTAAATGTGACTGCATCTAAGAAATTTTCATTAAAATAATACTGAAGAGGTAAAATATTTTAAAAGAGTACTATTTAATAAGAATTTATTAACATGTCAATATAATGTTAATTAATATATGTAGTATAGAAAAACTGCTGTTGTCAGGACATATTGATTATAAGAAATCCAATGTTGTTGGTAAAGGAATTTCACTGTAACTAGTCCACGTAACTAGTCCACCAACCAGTCCAGCTGGTCAGTTATTGGGGGGCCGAGGCGGGTCGCAACCTGTGGTTAAAGATATGGGCGAGAGAGACGCAGGGCTCAAGCGAACAGTAGCTTGTCAAGAGCTGTTTATTGAGGGTGGGGGCAGGCTTTTTAAAACCTGCTTTAGGGAGGGCGGGGTAAGCGGGGAGAGTAAATGGAAAAGTACAAAATCTTCTGGGGTTGAGCCCCGGGAACATTTGCAAGGGGAGGGGTCTTGCTAGGTGAGACAAAGCAGGATGTCTCTGTGGTTATCTCAGGATAGGATCGCTCTCTTCTCAGGACTAAGCCAGATGCCTTGCATGCCTAATGAGTGGCCCAGCAGGATGTTTGCTGCAGATGCTGAATGGGTGGGGGTCAGCCACAGGCCGTTTGGTCCCTGGCATCTCACCCTTCTTTTGTTTATTTTGGCCTGAGGGAGACCTTACAGCCCAGCGAATGACCTTTAGGAGGTCACCAGTCATTGTTACAGGATGGCGGTATATTTGAGAATCACTAGTGTCCAAGTGTTTCAGGACAACAGTTATTCTGGACCGGCCAAATTCACAAGGAAAGGGGGCCTCGCGATGGCCTGAGCCTGCTAGAGGATCGATGCTCAATCTTACCACGCCTATGGTCTGTCCTCCCACCAAGGACCGACCGACGTCTGATAACTGAGACTTATTCGATCGCTCCGTCTCTGACTTACCAGGCACTATCACGGGTCAGGTCAAGGTGGGCTCAGGCCAAAAGATATAGGGGAGGGCTTGCACAGGTTTACCAAAGGCACCAAGGGCACAACCAGGCTCGCCATCCAGCATTCTGCATCCTCGGAAACTGCAAAGGCCGCCCATAGGAACTGCAAAAGCCGCCCATAGTTAACCGACTGAGGCGTAGGTAAAATCTCCTGGATGGAAATAGAAGTTTCATTTGGGTCCTCAGTCTCCAGGCGGTGGTAGTGAACCTGGATATTCTTAGTGGCAGCTTCAACCTGACTTTTAACAAACCCTGTAAGACGGTTGAAAGTCCATGGGCCAAAGGATAATAGAAGGAGAACACTAACGACGGGCCCGAGCAGGGTGGGGAGAAGAGTAGTAAGCCAGGGGGAGGCAAGGTTAGGGTTAGGGAAATTCCCCCTTCCAGAAAATTTAAAAATGAGTCGGGGTCATGAATAGTAAAACGGGGAAGAAGAATAACAAGGACACACCAGTCTTTGGAGGAAAGGAATGTAGGGGCATAGATGATCGAGGTTAAACCAGAGGAACAAGCAAAACGGGTGTTATTTGGCGCGGGAATGTAGGGGAGGGAGAGGTCGGGAATGACAGTCTGGGCGCAAACGCCGCTGAGGGGAAGAGGAGGGAGCATATGGGGACCCAGGAGGCAAGTACCTATGCCGGAAATGGACTGGAGGGTAATGCGATTGTCGGGAGGTAAGCCGGTGAGGGTGGGGTAACATTAGTAAAGAGCAAGGTGGAAAGAAGAGCAATACCCTCGTAAAAGGGTGGGGAGGGGGAGAAACACATCCAACATTCAGGAAATGACAAGGAGAAGTCATTTTTCAAGGCCCATATGGAGGCATTTGCCAACTGGAGAATGACATCAGCCGAACTGGGGGGGCCCATGGGGAGGGTAGGTCGGAAGGGAGGGGGTGAAATGGACCGAAGGAGGACGTCCGAGGGGGTGGGCGGGGAGGGAGGCATGGGGGTGGTGGGTTTAGGCGGGGGGCCAGGAGCAGGAACGGGAACAGGATGATGGAAAATATGATTAGGCCCAACCACTGTAGCGCCCTAATTGGGTACCTCTTTCAGGAGGTGCAACCTGAACGTAAGTCCAAAATCGTACTCTGATTTATAAACACGGAGGCCCCATTCAAATCCACGACCCGTCCAAATGGCTCGTTTACCGGGCTCAGTGAAGCGAATGGTCAGGGGGTTGCACCAGCCATTGGTGACTGAACGAGCTGCATTGCAAAGGTCTTTAACGGCCTCACCATAGGGCTGAGGATGAACCCAGGAATCGACAGTGATGTAGTCCCAAGAAGAGGATGGCTTCCAGTACATGTCGCCAGTGGTCTCACACCCCCAAGAGGCACAGTAAAAATCTTGGGCCCCACCACAGCGGTGGTTATCAGGACGGGGCCGATGAGAGGGTCCCGGGCAAACATAGAGTCCTCCGGCCCAAGCAATCCCATCCTGGTGTAAGGTTTTGAGGAGCATGATGCACTCCAGGTCATTACGGCAGCCAGGACTGGGACCACCAACTGAGCGAGAGAAAGGGGGCGTCTCCTCGGGAGCCCTAGATTGTTTAGTAGGCCAAAAGATGTCTTCCACGCCCCAAGAAGAGGGGCCTCCCAGGGCCAGGGCACAGAGGTCAACCTGTAAATCAGGCCACTGGGGAATAATGCCCTGAGAGGAGGAGGAATTAACAATATCTCCCGCTTGGTTAATAATGACCCAGGTAAAGTTATAGATTGTATAAGGCTGAGGATGGTGCAGGAATGCGGCGAGAATCACTTCAGGAAGCAGAGGCAAAGGAGCGACGCGGTGAGTAGCAACATGATGAATCGGCGGTATCTTTTTTATCCTAAAAAAGAGCACAATTACATCTTTTCCTCAGGGGAGTTCCCTGGGAGAGGGGGGTTAAAAGGTTTGATTAGGCGCTCAGGTAACCAGCGCGCATTTTGTTCTTTCTGATCATAAATGCAGGCATGACCTTTGCCCCAAATAAGGACTGGGTCGGGTCCATGCCATCGGTGGGTCAGTGGATCCTTCCACAGAGCCTTGGCATAGGTGGAGGAGGTGGAAGAGTGCCAAAGGCGATCGGCCGCCGAATGGCCAAGATCATCCTTTTGTAGAAAATTTAGGATGAACAATGCATGATTGAGAAGCAGGCGAGGCCCTGCTGTAGAGGGATATAGGATTCCTTTGGAAAACTGTAATTTATTAAGCATTGCTTTAAGTGTCTGTTGTGCCCTCTCGACAATTCCTTGTCCTTGGGGATTGTAAGGTATCCCCGTAATATGTTTAATCTGCAGTTGGGCACAAAGGGACTTGAAGGCAGAGCTTGTATACCCAGGGCCATTATCAGTCTTTAAGGTAAAGGGTTTGGGGGCAACAGTAAGGCAATACAAAACATGATCAATAACATCTCTAGTAGCCTCTCCAGCGTACAATAAGGCAATACAAAACACGATCAATAACATCTCTAGTAGACTCTCCAGTGTGCGGAGAGGCGCAAATAAATCCACTAAAAGTATCTATAGACACATGAATATACTTCAGTTTCTTAAAAGAGGAGAAATGAGTAACATCCATTTGCCAGACCTGTCCAGGAATGAGGCCACGAGGGTTGACTCCCGTATGTGGCTCAGGAAAAAAGGTGACACATGACTGGCATTATTTAACAATAGCTCGGGCTTGTTCCCGAGTGATGGAGAACATGTGGCGAAGACTTTGGGAATTAAGGTGGTGGAGGGCGTGAGCCTCCCTGGCCATAGCAACGGGGTCGCTGGCGGATGGAACGGCCAGCCCTGAAAGCAGGGGGCTCGTGGCTGAGTCCACCTGGGCATTAAGTGTAATCAGAGGCCCAGGCAGGGTAGAGTGACCGCGAATATGACCAACGAAAAAAGGCTGAGAGCGCAAAAGAATAAGCTGTTGGATACGGGAGAAGAGAGGGGAGGCATTAGTAGCACGCTTAATACGAGGAACTGTCTCGAGGAGTGGAACAGAGAACGTAACATAGGCACTATCAGTATATAGATTAAAGGGAGTATGGGGAAGCAATGTAAAGGTGTGTGCGACAGCTTCCAGCTCAACAAGCTAAGCAGAGGTTTGGGGGGTTTGTTTTTGCAGGATAGCTCCGTCCACAGAGAGGGCAGCGACCCCGGTAGAGGAACCATCAGTAAAAACCAGGGAAGCTTGGGGGAGGGGTCTGGAGCGGGTGACTCTCGGGAAGATGACAGGTTGTCGCTGCAGGAATTGAATTAGTTTATCTGGGGGATAATGATTATCTAATAGGCCGTAAAAAGAAATACAGGAGACCGCCCAATCATCTGAATTTTGAAAAAGCCACCTTATTTGTGTTGCCGAGTAAGGCGTGATAATAGAGTGAGGGTCCCTTCCGAATAGCCTGGTGGCCGCTTCCCTCCCCTGCCGAATGAGAGACGCAACCAGAGTGGGATAAGTAGGAAGGACCTTAGTGGAGGAGGAGGGGAGATGAAGCCAAAAAAGAGGGGCCCGTTGCCAGAGCAGTCCTGTGGGGGCAAAGAGGGAAGGAAAAATTATAAGTGCGAAAGGCTGGGTAGGGTCATAATAGGAGATGGACTGGTGGAAGATGGCGTCTTCGACCTTTTGTAGGGCCACAGAAGCTTCAGTAGTGAGACTGCGTGGTGAGGAAGGGTCAGAGTTGCCTTTTAAAATATCAAAAAGGGGTTTAAGCTCTCCAGTAGTGAGCTTAAGGTAGGGGCGCAGGCAGTTAATGTCCCCCAAAAGCTTCTGAAAGTCATGAAGTGTTCTAAGGGTGTCTCAGCGGAGCTGGACCTTTTGGGTCCTGACCGAAGAGGTCCCAAGTTCATAGCCCAGAAAAAGAAAAGGGGGGTGTTGTTGTATTTTGTCTGGGGCAATTTTAAGTCCCAGATGACCCAAACTCTTAACAAGTTCCTGGGTGACTAGAGAGAGCTCAGCCGTGTTAGGGCCAGCAAGTAAGATGTCATCCATGTAATGAATAATATATAAATGTGGGTACCTAAGGCATAGCGGGTTGATGGCCTGGGCTACGTATTTTTGACAAAGAGTGGGACTGTTGGCCATGCCCTGAGGAAGCACCTGCCATTGAAATCTGGGTGAGGGCCCCACATGATTAACAACAGGGAGGCTAAAGGCAAAACGTTTGGAATCGTCAGGGTGTAGGGGAATGCAAAAGAAGCAATCTTTAAGGTCGAGAACAAGTTTATGAAATCCTTTAGGGATAGCTACAGGAGAGGGGAGACCAGGCTGCAGAGCTCCCATAGGCATCATGGTCTTGTTAATTTCCCTGAGGTCCTGGAGGAGTCGCCAGGCACCATTTTTTTTTGGATGACAAAAATGGGGGTGTTCCAGGGGGAAGTGGAGGGCTCAACATGGCCTGCATCAAGTTGCTCCTGCACCAGCCTTGAGGCTGCGGCCAGTTTACGGGAAGGAAGGGGCCACTGATCGATCCAGACAGGAGAATCAGATCTCCAAGTAATTTTATCGGCCTGGAGTGCAGGGGGAGAAGTGGCCCTTATAAAAAATTTTGTTTATACCCCAGCCCTTGGCGACTAATCCTAGGCATAGGGACAATGGGCTCGAGACGCCTCTGTCCCAGCTTGCCGAGGCCCTGGCCTGGCAGATAGCCTTGATCCAAAAGTTGATGCATGACAGGAGAGGAGGGGCTGTAGATAAAGACCCCCATCTGAGAGAGTATGTCCCGGCCCCACAGATTAACGGGTAACCCGGGGACAATGAACGGTTGCACCGTCCCCGTCTGGCCATCAGTGTCTGTCCAGCGAAGGACCTTAGAACTTTGAAGGGTGTTGGTAGATATTCCGATGCCCTGAAGGTGAGTAAGGGAGGGCTGACAGGGCCAAGAATATTGGGACAGGACCGTCGAATCTGCCCCGGAATCAATTATGCCTTCAAAGGGGCGGCCATCAAGCCTTAGTGTAAGATGGGGTCTATCGGAAGTTAAGCGTTGGACCCAAAAAGCGGAGGGGGGCATGGAGGGAGTCGGGGCGGCGGGAGGAGAGACAACAGAGTCAGCCAGGGTTAACGGAAGGGCCCAGGCCAAAATCTGACCAGGAGAGATGGAGAGAGGGCCCTGGGTAGCGGCGGTAAGGAGGAGCGCAGGAGAAGGGAGCGGGTGACAGGGAAAATAAACGGGGCTGTGGAGGAAAGGCGCGTTGTTAAAAGTGAAAGCCGTTGTTGAAGTTGAAGAATCTTCGTCGCATGGGAGATCTGGTGTTGGAGATGGGCCTCCGTCTGGCAAAAGCAGTTTGGGAGGGAACAAGATGGCGGGAGCCGGGAGGCAGGGTAGGGCTTAGTAAGGGGAGGGCGAAGAGTGAGCAAGGTAGAGGAGGAAAAGGTTGGTGCCGCGCGGAGGAGGCCATCATCGGAATGGTATTGAGCAGCCTCCTCCTCAAGGGTAGCGGCAGCATCCGGATCCAAGGGCTCATCTGGGGCCTGAAAAAGGAAAATGGCGGAATGGCGGGAGGTGCGTGAAGGGGCGGCCGACGGAGGGGGAACAGGAGAGGCTGGCGGACCGGACCGGACAGAGGGTGCCCTTTTTGGGGGAAAAACAGGGGCACAAAGTGGTGAACACCCACGTTCCATAGCGGAAATGGGGTCCTCATAGGTGGGAGGAAGCGACGGATAAAGACGGTGGGGGGAAGGGGAAGGGTTGGACGCAGGCGCAGGGGAAGGATTTTTTAAGGGCTCCGAGGATGTAGGAGGGACAGAATCGGGGGGCATGTCAATGAGCGTAAGAGAGGAACCCTGCAAAGAGGAACAGGAAGGAACACGAGAAGGAGGGAGAGATTCGCGCAGGCAGAGTTCAGCCACAGAGAGGAGCTGCCTCTGTCCGCTTTCGTTTTCGCTGGACTCAATTATGTCCCGTATAAGGCCCCAATAAGAAAAAATACTGTTCGACACCGCTGCATTACCATCTTTTTTAATAAGTGCATTGAGCTCATGCCCCACCTTTTGCCACTTTTCAGAATGAATAGTAGGTCCATCAATCATGAACCAGGGACAGGTCTGGTCAATAAAAACAAAAAACTCAATCAAATGTTTCTTTTTTACCCTAATACCCCTCTCTCTGAGTATGTCCTTTAAGCCTTTTATGAACTTTGCTTCCTTGGACAGCGAATGGCCCATTCTTGAGATATGCGAACGGATGACTCACCTAATGATGAAGCCGGCCGGGCGAACTCGGCTGGTCATGAAAACTCCTGTGGACCGGTCCCTTAATCCGTTCGGGGAGAAACCCGCACCTCGAGCCCCACGTTGGGCGCCAGATAACTAGTCCACGTAACTAGTCCACCAACCAGTCCAGCTGATCAGTTATTGGGGGGCCGAGGGGGGTCGCAACCTGTGGTTAAAGATATGGACGAGAGATACGCAAGGCTCAAGCGAACAGTAGCTTGTCAAGAGCTGTTTATTGAGGGTGAGGGCAGGCTTTTTAAAACCTGCTTTAGGGAGGGCGGGGTAAGCGGGGAGAGTAAATGGAAAAGTACAAAATCTTCTGGGGTTGAGCCCCGGGAACATTTGCAAGGGGAGGGGTCTTCTTACATGAGACAAAGCAAGATGTCTCTGTGGTTATCTCAGGCTCGGATCACTCTCTTCTCAGGACTAAGCTGGATGCCTTGCATGCCTAATGAGTGGCCCAGCAGGATGTTTGCTGCAGATGCTGAATGGGTGGGGGTCGGCCACAGGCCGTTTGGTCCCTGGCATCACTGGAGTTAGTGAGCTAACTTAAAGAAAGAAGAAAACAAAAGTAAAAACAAATCCCTAATATTCAGGAGCAATGGGTAACCAAGTGTGTCCAGGAATCAAAAACTTATCTTAAGTCTTAGATGAGAGTTAGACTAAGTAAATAAATAAATGATATAAATGTATGGTTAAAAACTGCTAAATTTAAGGAAACAGTAACCTCCAATTAATCAAACTTTTATTGGTAATTTCAGTGCAGTACCTAGAGGCCAATGTGAGCTGCTGTCATTTGGTTTTACTAAATGAACAGAATCTGAGTAATCGGTTGTCTCTTGCTTCAACTGGAGATTCGGTAGCTGCTCCGTCAGCCATACAGGAAAGTAGCAAAAGTTCCTGAATTCCTGTATTTGGAGATGAGCCTTCCTCCAGTATAACTGAAAGCCTTTGATTTGGAAGAGGTGTTTCTGGAACACACACTGTGTAGGGTCAAACAAAAAAGTACAAAAGTCGACATTGGCACACATGAACTCTGAAGTAATGGAGAGGGGATGAGAGATATAATTTCTGTTCTTTATAGCAGAAGTGCTTCAGAACTCTGTGAACAGATTATTACAATTTCCAATGAAGATTCATTTGATAGTGTTAATTATTTTACTATCAAAAACTTAGAGCAAATTACAGATATTGCATTGGAAACCTTGAAAAACTGTCTAAAAGTGAACTAAGTGAAAGTTCATGAAGTGTCACTGAAGTGGATTTAGAATGCTATATATAGCTAAGAAATAGAGTAAAATAAAGAAACAAAAGGAATATTTTTTCAATCTTCATTCAACTTTACATGTTAGTTAAATTCATATCCCTGGATTTGTTAATCCATTGAACAAAGAGAGGGGAACAGGTTTTATTGAGAGGGTTGATCTCTACTGAATGTATATTTTTCTTTTCATAATTTCTCAACCCTTATTAACATTGTATTTACATTTTATTATATATTATAAATAACTACCCTGCTAAATTTTATATATGTATATGAGCTAAAAGGTATAGTAATGTTTTTTCTCTCATTGTATCCTAAAATCTATAGAATCTCAACTATTTCAAAATTATATTTAATAAGAAAATATTAATAACAACAAAGTAATTTTAAATACTCAGAATGTTGTACATGAAATAAATGCACATATAGCAATTTCTCTCTAAAATATAAAGTAATTTTTTTTCAGGAGCTAGAGCATCTTCATGAAAGTGATGAAAGCAAATTTCAGAAGATTATGCCCAGTGAGTTTTGAGGCACTACTATATGAAATTATTTATTAATAATATTCAGTATTGAAGGTTTATTTATACATTTATATGTTTATTTGAATTAATACAGTGTCTTGTTTTAAAAATAATTATATTATAAATAACCTTTGGAAATATACATCTAATTTTGTTGATTTAGCATACTCACCAAAAAATAATTTTGGATAGCAGTCAATTAATTTTTAAAACTCTTTTTTTATATGCTATATTTAAATTTTAGCTAGCATATTTAGATTTTTTTCTGGATATTTTTTAATGCTGGAGATTCTGTGTGATATAGTTCAGGAATCCCAAACAGATATGTTTACTGAGGCATTTCACATGTTTATATAAATGTTCATAGGGCTGTTATGCAAGTTACCACAATATTGTGTCCAAATTTGTTGGTCACAGAAATCTTTTAAAGAGTTAATGCCCATACTTACATTGCTTTAATTATGATAGAATATTTTGTTGTATTATTTCAATTATTATATTAATTTTAAATTTGGAGGGTGGTAGTGGAAGGGAAAAATTCCCTTAAACCACCTACATTTTGCTCAGACAAAGCTCCTGGCCATCTGATTTTGTGGATTTCCGTACCTATTAAGGCCCTGTGAAGATCCGTCAACTCCTATTCGCTGCTTTTAATTAGTGATATTTAGGATATTCTAATGCAAGCTCCATTTTTCATTAAGAGACATGAAAAATATATTTGAGTTATCTTATTTACATATTTTCTTGTGCTGAAGTGTTTTTTAAATCCATATATAGAATTACACTTAATGATCAAAAGATTCTTGGTAAGATAGTATATTAGTAGCTATAATGCCTTTTATTTAAAGTATTTATAAGGCTGGTATGATAGTCTGCTTTTACATTCACTGGTATTACATGGGTAAGGAGAGAGGGAAACATTTCTTCACATTTAATTTAGCTTTATTGGGATTTTCCACTTATTTTATATTAAGTGCAACTCAAATACTAAACAAGTATCCCATATTTTGACATCTTGCTTTATATTTAAGGTCTGGCCTGCTGTACTTTGTCTCCTCAAAGCTGGTATGTGTTTGTCTCAAGGCTGATGTTACAGTAACAAGAACGGTAGTGACCACTAATTTGTACATGGACTACCAGAAATCAGGTCCTAATCATTTATTGTCAGTTTTATTATGCACACTGAAATCAAATAATTGCAAGTATGTGTAAACACATAAACCACACAAAACATTAATGTGTATTTTGTGAAAAAATTTTATCAAGTTTAATTACCTGAGTATCATAAAAGAGTGTGATTATACATCTAATAATTGGTTTTTGAAAATAGTTATCTACCCAGCACTCCAATATTTAGTATTGTGTTAATGGTGGTGAGAAAAATAAAGTATATGTGTACACTAAGTGAAATATAACTGAATGTGGGAGAAGTGATGAGATTAGTAGACAGATAAGTACTTGTTGTGTGAGTATAGGTCTTTTGATTGCAGCAACTACATAAAAAAAGCCAGATATGAAAGTTTACATGTGTTATCCCAGTTCCTGGGGGTTGTTGGACAGTCTACCAAAAATATGAGTTCCAACTCAGTGAATGATCTCGTCATAAAAAAAAAAATAAAGCAAGAGGCTAAAGAGAGGTGGCTTTACAGTTGAGAGCACTGGGTGCCTTTCCAGAGGTCCTGAGTTCAATTACCTGCAACCATTTGCCAGCTCCCACCTAGCTGTAATTCAATCTGATTCCCTCTTTTGGTGTGTATTAAGAAAAAAAAAACACTCAGCCAGTCAGTGGTGGCGCATGCCTATAATCCCAGCACTCAGGAGGCAGAGGCAGGCAGATCACTGTGAGTTCGAAGCTAGCCTGGTGTACAAAGGGAGTCCAGGACAGCCAATGCTACACAGAGAAACCTGTCTCAAAAAAAACCCAAAAAACAAACAAACAAACAAACAAAACAAAAACAAAAAATACTCATATGCATAAAATAATAAGTAAATCTTTAAAAAAGAAAGAAAAGAAGGAAGGAAGGAAGAAAGAAAGAAAGAAAAAATGAAAGAAAGAAAGAAAGAAAGAAAGAAAGAAAGAAAGAAAACAATTGTGGTCCAGCCATGCCTGATGACACTTCCCGCTAATCCCAGCATTAGAAGAGCCAGAGCCAGAAGGATCTCTGTGAGTTTCAGTCCAGCCTGGTGGTCTACAGAGTTAGTTCCAGGACAGATTGGTCTACACAGACAAACCGTGTCTCAGATAAATAAATCAGATGACAATTAAACATATGTCTACTTTTTTAAAAAAAATTATTAATTTATTCTTGTTACATCTCAATGGTTATCCCATCCCTTGTATCCTCCCATTCTTCCCTCCCTCCTATTTTCCCCTTATTCCCCTCCCCTATGACTGTTCCTGAGGGGGACTTCCTCCCCCTATATATGCTCATAGGGTATCAAGTCTCTTCTTGGTAACCAGCTGTCCTTCCTCTGAGTGCCACCATATCTCCCCCTCCAGGGGACATGGTCAAATGTGAGGCACCAGAGTATGTGAGAAAGTCATGTCCCACTCTCCACTCAACTGTGGAGAATGTTCTGCCCATTGTCTAGATCTGGGTAGGGGTTTAAAGTTTATGGCCTGTATTGTCCTTGGTTGGTGCCTTAGTTTGAGCGGGACCCCTGGGCACAAATCTGCCTATCATAATGTTCTACTTGTAGGCTTCTAGGACCCTCTGGATCCTTCTACGTTGCTATTTTTCTATGCTTCTCTGATCTAAAGTCCCATTAGAATGTCCTCCCCTCTGTCCCAGTTTCCTGGTAAGTGAAGGCTTTTTGGGGACATGCCCCTTGGGCTAGTACACAGATATAAGTGAGTGTATACCATTTGAGTCTTTCTGCTTCTGGGTTAACTCACTCATTATGATATGTCTACTTTATATGCAGGTATTTTCCACCCAATGTGCAATTAATTAGAGAATTTGTTCCAAGTGTTATCATTCTTCAGTAACTGCCAATTGGTACATGCTGTTTTCCAAAAAATGAAGTTTTATTATTAGTTTCAATCTCCCACTTCTTTCCTGATCCAAAGCAATGAATTTCATGGATATTCCTGTATGATAGATACCTGTGCCTCTATCTCACAGATAGTTTTATATTTTTATACAGAGATGCTTCTTACAAGTCGTTTATCAGTTTTACATTTGTATATATGGAAATAGCTGTAAAATATTTACATACTGATACTTAACTTTTTCATTTAAAAATAAAATATAACAAAGTGTTTATTAACCTTATATTATTTTTCATATGTTCTTTACTATATTAACATTATTATACATATGACTAAATATGTATATATTGGGTGGGCAATTACACATTTCATAATCCATTTGGTGGGAGTATAATCATATTCTTTTAGGGTATTAAGGCAGTTAATTCTTATGAATAAGTTTAACAAAATAAATTAATTTTTGTGTGTGGTACAGTGAGAACTAATGCTTGTGTTGTTGGTTTTGGCCTATGTATTAGGTTGAAGAGATAATAAATTGAAATTGAATAAAGGGTTATATTGCCATCTCTTCTAATAATTTGAAATTACATTCTATTTACTACCCATGTATTTTTTCCTTACAACTTTAAATATATAAGTATTCACACAAAAATACTACTACTATGAAAGTGAAATTGCTGAGATAAAATTTATTACTTTAGTATCAGTGACTTTGGAGACCTACCCTCTTAACAATTTCATGAAAATTTATTTTCTTCAGTCCGGTTGGTTGTCATAATTTTCACTAACTCTTACATATTAATAATTTTACTTTTTGATTGATTTAAAAAGTGTTGATATGTAAGTACTTCATATATTCAATAAATATATTCATGATTTGCACTTAACCACAGTAAAACATTATGCCATTCTCTCAAATGCAGTAATGAAGTCACTTTCTAATTCAAAACTCTTGAGTATTTTTGGGTTTAGTTAACTTTTTTAATCTGGTGGATCAATACCTCTTAATCCTAGTATATCGTGGAATCACCTTGGGAACTTTTAAAAGTAATAATGTCCTCTTTTGAAATTTTGATCCAATTGATCTGCAGTAGGTCTTGGCATTACATGGCTAAGAAGTGTTCCCAGATGGCTTCACTGAAATCTTTGTTAATAATCATTGGATTAAAAGCAAACAAGTCTCAAACGCACATGCTAAAAAGACAGCATAAAAGAAGTACTGTATACACTAAAAAGGCTACATGAAGCAGTCACTGTGTAACCATTTCTGCTTCAAGAAACAGTTGTGATTAACAATGGTTAATTGTTGCTGAACTTCCTTTTCTAGGTGTATGATCGCTTAGCCTTTTATCCCATGTTTTCACTTTCTTATTCTTGTCTTGGAAATGTTTAGTGAGGTTGTTTTTGCTTTTATTGTTAGTTTTCATATAAGAAAAGATTCACTACTAGCATAGCCAATACTCTGTAATGTAGACTACTATATATGTACATTTTTATTTTATTTTAATATAAAATAATTTGAAAATCTGTACAATCATTTGAATTCTGTAGTTCTGGTTCTGTGACATTGTCCTAGATGAAACATTCTGTCTATATTTCTTTATTTTCTGTTGCTTGATAAAATACCCAAGTGTGGATATTTGCTGATGATTCTGGTTGCTGAAGTTCAGAAGTGATGTGACCAAATTCTGGTATTATCAAAGGGTGGTGGATTAGAAATAGGAAAAAACAAGGTACCTAATTTGTCATATCATGAAAATGCAAACTAGGTGTGGAGGAGCCAATCTTACTCTTGTTATTACAGACCACATCCTGAAAAGCATATTCTTTTTATTTGATGTTCATGAATATGTTCTATGGTTGCTTGCGTGCCTCATCACTGACTGTCCTCCTGCCCATTCCTAAGTCCTAACTTCACCACATGGAGAAGCATGTGAACTGTATGGAGGCAACTGGCAGCAAAAGAATAGTACTATTGTTTGCTCCATGTAAGTATGATCACAGTTGAGCTCACAAAAATACATCCAGCTATCAATCCATCACAATAACTGATTATTTGAAATCAATTGATATGTTTCTATCTCCAAACATAACTTAGAAATATTAAAAATATAAAAATACCATATTCTAATCATAAATATCTCTCATGGATAAAATGTATAGAAAAATGAACTGTTATTACTTTACATGACATGACTCTTATTGGTTCAAATTCAAATATTTATAAAGGTTTCAACTTTGTGTAATATGTATTAAACTTATTAGAATTATTCCATAAATTATTGTATTGAAATAATTGCCAGTATAAATGCAACTGCTTCTTCTATTTTGTGATTAATAAGATAAATGCAATACTGGGTTTATGGGTGAGTCATTAAAGAGATTGCAATGAAACATGAGGCCCTGAGTATAGATTTAGCAAACTGGATTTAAAAAGTAAGCACGTGACCATGAGGTTCACATCTGAGATGTCTTGCACAATACTGAAAGAGTCAAAATAATTGGAATTCCTGGATCATACTGTCTGGCCAGTTGAACTGAATTAGTGAGCTCTAGGTAGAAGGAGAGATCGTGTCTCAAATGTAATTAAGAGATTGATGAAAAATGACACTTATTGTTATGGGTGTAAGTTTTTACTTTAATAGATTTTGTAATATCATAGTCAACTTTCTAGTATTCTGGCTTTTGCAGTCTTTCTGCTCTTAATTCCTTGATACTCCCTAAATCTTTCATGCAGGTATTTGTATGTTGATGTATCAATTGGGACAAGACACCCTAAAACTATTGTTCTCTTGTCTTAACCAGCTAAGGGTTTCTATGATGGTCTCCATCCTTCAAAGAATGCTGATCTGAAGATAGGAGAGAAATATATATATATATATATATATATATATATATATATATATATATATATATATATATATATATATATATCCACGGGTATAATAATAAATATTTAGAATGATGATAAAGAATTGTGATTCTATAATAAGGTGGCAGCCACACAGTCTCCTTTGAGATCCATGACCTCCCCTGCCTGGGGTAACTGACTACGTTTCCAGTACGCGGCATGAGTTTTCCTTCTTTGGAGCAGTGCTTTTGTCCAATTAAACAGCTTTTGGTGATAGTCAATCGGTGACTGTCACTTTTGCAACTTTGATGATGTCATGATTTTCAAATATGTAGTTTATAAGTATCATAGCATGGCAGGAAACCTACACCGAAAATACTGCAGTAAAATCTCTGTCTAAATAAGACCCAAACATTGACTATAATGATAGACATGCTAACATGTAAGGGGACATCTCAAGTGCCTAACCTCTAGACAAACAATTACAAATAAATAACTTCTGAAGTGAGAGAGAGATAATTGGTTTAGACTGGAGATGATCACAATAATTGTCTCTCTAATACCAATTAGTCAGTCCTGAAATAATTGACATACAATTAACATTAAGGGATTCAGTAGGTTGCATGTAGTACTACTTTTTTCACACACACAGACACACACAGTTGTATGATGTTGGAAGAGGGTCCAGATGGATTGGATAGAAGACAGGAAAGGAATATACAACATAATAATATTTAATAAAAAAAGTAATAACAAAAAGTAGGGAAACACACACACATATACTGCACATACTTATATGAAGATAAACTGAGTCTTGGTGAGATGTTTCTCTGAGCATAAGTTAGTCATGAAGTAATAGCGTTCAACCAGAAGTGGTTCAGCAAGGTTTTGTTATGAAGTGGAAAACACAATCACTGACAGCATGCATGTACAAGTTAACCAATAAATATTTGGTAAGTTTCATTTTAAAAAGTTCTCTTGTATGTCTATCCAGTTAGGAAACACCACACCAATTATAATTTTCTACATCTCCTCATATAAAAACTGTGTGTTATTCACTATTGTATTTATTTATTTATTTACTTATTTATTTATTTATTTATTTATTTATTTATTTATTTCTTCTTTGTGAGTATGGAACGATCCAGCCATGTCACAGTGCATGTGTGTTGGTCAGGTCATTATTTTTGGGAGATCTTTCTGCTACTGTGCTGGTCCCTGAGGTTCACTTCAAATCATAGATTTAAGTTCCTTTTCCAGCTCAGTTATCTCCATTGCTTCACTGTGTAGAAGAACTTTAATCTAGGATCATGGTTGCCCAGGCAAAGAATTATCCACAAAACCATATACTTAGTATATACCTATAATAACTATAATGCTTCTATTTGGAATCGGCAACTTTAATCCCTCCTGATAAAATATAGAGATACAATATCTTTAATCCCTCTGGCTGGAATGCAGATACGCCTTTGCTGTACACCATTAATACCAAATTATGGGATCTCATACGATAGACAAAGTCACAAATCAAAGGAAGACATGACAGAATGAGTCAGAGATAAGATATGCCTTAACTCTAACAAGAACAGACAGGAAAGGGAATGAAGCTGCTTCAGAGTAGAACAAAGAGAGTAGAGAGGAGGAGCATATAGTACAGCGACACACAGAGTCTGTGCAGTCAGCACAGTACAGTTTGTGAAGTTCTGATGAGTTTGAGGCCAGAAGTTGAGTGCAGCTCAGTTTATAGCAGTCAGAGACAGTTTTCTAAGCAGATCAATTGATTAAGAAGCGTAGAAAGGCCAATTTGAATCAATTAACATGAATAATTTTTTTTTAAGCCAAAACAGTTGAGAAGAACCAGCCTGCCAGAGTTCAGAAAGAATTGGAAAGGTTGAGCTTATTCAACAGTAAGTCTCAGAGGCTGAAAGTATTCTAGGCCTAAGTTGGCAAATGGAGACTGAAAATTGAAGCTTTCAAGGTCAGGGTTTGCAGAATACTAAGTTGTAAAGAGGCTAGAAGATTCCAGTCCTAGGCTTAGGGATGATTAGATGGAAATAATCTAGGTTCAGCCCAGCCCATATATTCATAAAGTTTGGGCAGAGCTCCCATCTGACCCCCATGTCTGAAGAAATAATTATATATACAACATTGTAATGTAATTGTTATTGTTAAGAAAAGAATGTTACTATGTAGCTCAGATTGACTTCAAATTTACCAGACTGTCAAATTCAACAGACTCCTGATAGCTGAGATTACTGTCCTCTGTCACCATGCCTAGACATACTTTCTTTCTTGAAGTCTCTACAGAAGGAAATGTTATAAGTAATCATAATGATATTAGCATTATGCTCTTATGAAATAATTTAGTAAGACACGTGTCCCTGTTAACTAACTGGATTCTGCTGATTTCCAACTTGGTGATTCAAAACAATTACATATTTTTAAAAGACTCATATTTATTAAAGTATAAAATTATTTGTTTATGGCATTGATATTTTCTTGAGTTGAATTTACTCAATTTTAATGAATAGTTATTTATTTATTGAAAATAGAATGATACATCAATACATCCCAACCACAGATTTCTCCCAGATTAATTCTTCTGTTTTCTCCTCAGAAAAGAGAAGGCATATAAAAGACAACAAATGCATTGTTAAATAGAGAAATTTTAATTTATTGAATGAAACACCAATATAAAAGGAAATAAACTCTCAAATATTTAGCTAGGGTCACAACTATTACACACAATTGTGAGGACTATGCATCCAGATGTTATTGTTTATGTGATTACATAACTCATAATTGAGGTCAGCAAAAGTGTAGGAGAGAGAGTACCCAGATGTTTAGGAAGAAAATTGTAATTTCACACACACACACACACACACACACACACACACACACACATACACATACACACACACACACACATATATATACACACACACACACACACACACACACACACACACACACACACATATATATATATATATATATATATATATATATATATATATATATAGAGAGAGAGAGAGAGAGAGAGAGAGAGAGAGAGTAGATCCAATTTTCACCATGTGCCAAGCAGTAAGATTATTAAGCCATTATCAGAAGCAGACAGCTGACGTACAATCTGAAAATTTACCAGATACAATTTGACAATCATGTAATAGTAAAACTAAATCTTCACAGTGCTTTGGTGATTGCAATTCTAGTTTCTTTCTTTTGTCAGTTATTTGAATGAGCAGAGGATTTAACTCAATCTCCTCTAACAATTTTGAATGATTAGTGTTAGCAACTGTTAATAGGTGGTGTGTGTTCCCTGAACTTTGTTTAAGAAAAGGTATGAACATTATCTGCTCCTTACATTATCTTCCAAATGAGCAACAGAATTTTCATTTAAACCTAGATATCATGAGTACATGATAAGGAAGAATCAATGGGGATTATGATAACAGGATTTGTGGCAGTTAATATATTGATTTAAATAGAGAAATGAAATTGTTCTTTAAGATATTAAGATGTGCTAGCACTATCCAATTTCATATTGATCTATTTAATTTAAACATAGTAACAAAACAATATAAGTCTTAAGATGGAACAAAATCTACATATGAAGAAGCTAGATTAATGGAAAAGAAAAGTTTTGGAGTATTTTTATTCCTACAGTGAATCCTGTTGTTCTTTAGAGGCCTGAATTTTTGTTTCCAACAAGCGAACTGCTCAAAATATGACAGAACAATTTTTTATAAATGCTGTCATTCCAATTAGTGATAAACAACCATTTTTATAGCTAGAACTTATAGTGTGATTTTTACGTATGATTTTGTCCTGTTTTTATTGCTTGACTTACATGTTTCAGTAGGCATGTGTTTACCCTTTTGGAATGCAAATCTGCAGAACTAATGTTATTGCTTTGGCACAAACCACAAAATCAAGGGTTGAAATTATTTCTCTTACCGTTAGACCATAGAAAGAGTAAAATTTGCATTTTGAGTTTTAAAAAGAAGTAGAAATTAACACATGCCCTTCATCTATTCTGATCTCTCAACCAAAGAAGCCAGTTGGCTTTGAGAGCAGTTCATCTGCATGATCTGACCTGGAAGTTTAAGATATAATACTCATGTTTCAGAATTTTTTACTGTCACTGTTTTCATGAAAGAAAAATGCTATCGATTAGCACTAATTTGGAAGGGGCTACTATGTACTATTAAAAACTACAGTGAGTCTTTTATTGCTTAAGCCAAGGTCTCTATGGATAATGTAAGAGTAGTCAATAACTAATATTATGCCAAGGGAATTAGTGTTCTATGTAGTAGCAATGTCAAGACAGAGTGAAAAAATGATTAACATTTGTTAACATAATGTTGTGCACACCTTGTAAAGTTTACTCTTGTTCATTCAAATGCTGATTTCTCTACTCCCCTGTCTGATTTCACTCTTTACATGGTGTTGAAATGTTTATTATAAGTATCTCTGTCTCATGTTTGTGTAAATATACCCACCATTTGTTCTCTGCTCTGTCAACAAAACACCAACCAATAAATGCTGAACTATACAGAAAATAAGGTGGGGAAGCAGGGTACAGCAAAGAATGTAGAAAGAGAGATGAGTGAGGTTGATCTATGAGGAGAGAGCCAGGAATGATCAGGAGAAGTGAAATGGAGCTAGGAAAGTATTCAAAAGCAAGTATACCATTCCTGGGCACATACCCTAAAGATCCTCTACCTTACAGCGAAGACATCTATTCAGCTATGTGCATAGTAATTTTATTAATGTTATCCAGAATCTGAAAACAATCTAGATGTCCCTCAACTAAAGTATTTAGATAAACTGTGGTTCATTTACAAAATGGAATACTACTCAGCTATTTTTAAAATATATATTTATTATTTATACAGTATTGTGTCTGCATGTGAGCCAGTAGGCCAGAAGAAGGCACCAGATCTCATTATAAGTGGTTATGAGCCACCATGTGGTTGCTAGGAATTGAACTCAGGACCTTTGGAAAAACAGCTAGTGCTCTTAACCTCTGAGTCATCTCTCCATCCCAACTACTCAGCTATTAATGACAAGGAACTCATGGAATTTTCAGAAAAAAAGTGGATGGAACTTGAACAGATTTTCCTGAGTGAGGTAACCTAGACCCAGAAACAAACATGGTATGTACAAACTTAAAAGTGGATTTTAGCTTTATAATACAGCATAAAAATGTTACAATTCACAGGGCTAAAAATAACAAGGAGGACCTAAGGGAGGATGCTTAAATCTCACTCAGGAGGGTAGATAGAATAGACAGCAGAAGAGGTTAAAAAAAAAAAGGAACAAGTTAGGAGAGAGAGTATGGGGAAAAATGAGACTTTAAGTCATACTTGAGGAGAGCAGGGGAGGAATGACAGAGGGCCTCTTGAGAGAAGAGAAATCATGGGCAGGGGCATCTTCATGAAATCTGTAGATCTATGACTGGTGAGGATACCATGATGAGATAGTATTGACTCTAGATGAGACTCTTAGTAGCAGTTGTCTTGGATACTGAAAAAGACACCTTGTCACTAGATAGGACTCTTAATGTGTGAAGGGTAGCACCAACCCAGCTACAAAAACTTCAGCTCAAAATTTACCTTGTTTACAAGATGCGCAGAGATTAAAACACCACAGAGATTGAGGGAAAATCCAACCTATGCCTGGCCCAATCTGACCCATCTCATGGGAAAGAGCCATCCCCTGACACTATTAATGATCTTCTGCTATGATTGCAGATGGAAGAATAGCATATCTGTCCCTTCAGATCAAAACAGATGCAGAAACTCACAGCCAAACATTGGGCAAAGCATAGGGAGCTTATGGAAAACGGGAGGAATGATAGAAAGATGTGAATGGTATAAGAGCTCAGAAAGAAGACCAACAGAGCCAACTAACCAGGACACAGAGGAGCTTTAGAGACTGAAATACCAACCAAGCATCATTCATGGATTGGACCTAAGCCCCCTTCATAGATGCAGCCAATGGGCAGCTCCGGCTTCATGTGGATGTCTAGTAAGTGGGGCAGGGACTGTCTCTGACCTGAACTCTGTTTTCTGCTATTTGATCACTTCCCCCTTCAAGAATTGCTGCACCAGGTCACAAAGGAAGAGGATGTGACCAGTCATGATGTGACTTGAGGTTCTGGGATGGGTTGTTGTATGCTGTATCCCCTTTTTCGAAGAGTAGAGGAGAGAGTAGAATGGGGAAGAGGGAGGGAGGAAGGGACAGACCAGGAGGAGAGGAGGGAGGGGGTCTATGATAGGGATGTAAAGTGAATTAATAAATTAATTATTTAAAATGAAAAAGAAAAACAGCAAATATGATTGGGAATTTGGCTCAGATGATGCTTGACTAACATGGAGGTGTAGAATGGCCTAATTAATGGTTATTATTGTGCTCTAGGCTAATTAAATAAGTAATAAACTCCATATGTCCTAAATTGGGGAAACAGGTAGCTGAAAAGTAACTGACACATTAATAATTATATGACTCAATATTAAATGTTAATAATTACTTTATACACACTATCAGAAGTAAAATACAGAATATATATTTGACATATAAAATTAGAGGTTTTACATGCCTAATATATAGATACATATGTCTCATATGTAGATTATTGAATACTATGATGATTTATTGAATTAGCTTAAGTGATTGGCCAACATTTAAAGAAATATAGATCTCCAAACAGTTCAATAAAATACAGATGCAGATTATTGAGTTATTAATTTAAACAGGATAGTCTGTTTCAAACCATATAATGAGAATGTCTCATGATATAGGATGATATGATGATGCTACCCCTTTACACATAATAATTTTCTTAACAAAATCTTATTAAAATAATTGGAAAGTTTAGAATGAATGGGGGAAAAGCCACCAGAATTAGATAGGATTGGATATCTTCATCTCTGCTCAGAAGAAGACTGGCCATTAGAATTTGGTTGGACTCATGTGACTCACATAGCATTGAATATTTATTACATTACTAACGTATCTTCAAATGATTTATGATCTATTGAAGAGAGAAAAATCATGGAGAATTTTAAAACCACTTATTGAGTTTTCATAATATCTCTTTGATTCAATGAAGGCTTTAATCTTTGATTAATTCATTAGAAATTACCTATTATCCAAAGGGAAAATATATTCATTCATGAGTGAGTTGCATTAAATCATAAGCTTAATCATTAAACAATCACTGTACTCAGAAACAATCTTAATTTAGGATTTAATTTGAAGTCATATTATGCCATCTTTACTGATTTTTTTTTCATTTTTCTATTTGCTATAACCACTTCTCACAATTTAAATTCTATTCAATTAAAGAAAATTGTTAAATGTAGATCACTATTATTCATGATCAAAACAGCAAGAAGAAAATTATATATGAAAATAATATGTTGTATATTAATCTACTTCAAAATATCTGTATATGTATGGTATTAGAATACAAATTTGAATACATCAAGTGATTATTTCCTTTTATGAACCCGCATAATATCTGGATTTGTAAAGAATGCTAATATCAGTTAATATTTGAAACAAAATATACAATATTAAATTATATTTAATAAAGAAGAAGCATAGTTTTATACAATATGATTTATAAGCCCTGAAGGATGATGAAGCTACTATTTTGTAGTTTCAATTCTATTATAGTTTTTTTTTTTTTGCTGTAATATGTGAATTCAAGTTTTTGGTTATTGAAGATGCATGAAATATGTATTGATCCTATAAAAATATAACATGTTATGCTTTGAGGAAGTTTTCAAGAAAGTAGGGCATTTGGATTTTGTACCATTGTACATTAGCACAAGAGGAATTAGACCTGGTGATCCATATTCACAACAATATACACTCTGTTTAAACAAATTTTGATCTACCCTAAAGCTCCCCAAATAACTCCGAAACTCTCAGAGAGTTCTATCAGCTGAATCTCTCCACAGCCACTTCTTGAGAACTGGAAAACTTAAAAAAAGAGTAGTAGGACAGGTTTAGCTAATGAAGTTATTTCTGTGTGTATTTTTCTTTCTCAGTTTTGATATAATTTTAATATTTTAAATAAAAGATTATGAACTATGGTGTAAAATAATTTTATATACCAACATATTTTTTCTTGCTTACACTTTTAATTATTTTTATAAATTTTAATTGTAAAGCACCAGGTCTCAGCCAGATATACGATACAGTAGCCCTCAAGTCTGATACAGTAATCTTATCATTGCAATAGAACATCATTATAGAAAACCAGAATTTGTCCAAATACAAGAAAGAAAAGTAATGATGGGGTGCCCATAAACTGATGTAACATCCACAAAACAGCTACCATTCCCAGGGCTGAGGACAATTATTGAAAAGTGCTCAAAAAAATTCCAGGAGCCTGCTTTGAAATTGCTTCTCCAAGAAATGACAAGAAACCTTCACCCACATGACTCAACAATGTGGGTACCTAAACAATAACTGAAGATGTACAACACTAACAGACGTGCTAGGAAGGATAAAAAGGACAAATCTCACAAGGCTTTACCCTCAGATTAACTGTAAGATACCAAGGATCTTTGAATTTTTGATAAATATTCCTTCTTAGGAAGAAAGACCATAACCAGTATGGTTGGATGATATTCCACAAATGGACTCTTGAGGATAATTCTTAGTGCTTGGAAGAAATCTCCAAGAAACAAAGACAATAGTCTTGTGATCTCAGTTTCTTTTAAAACATAGATTTTTTTGTAATATTTTTATGAACCTCCCAGAAGTATAAATTGCCTGATTTCTTAATCAAGTTGGCTATTGAAGGAGATTTTACTCATCTGCATCATTATTAGGCTCCATTTTTCCAGGTTCAACTTTAGAATGGTAAAAAGAGTTACTTAATAAGGAACCAAAAATCTGCTATAAGATAAGAAAATTAGGGACTTTCACAAAGGGGGTGAGTGAGAATAATAGGGCAGACATCAGGGACAGATATGCCTTTTGTCACGCTTGTGAACCATTTTTTGTTTCTGTGTTGTGTTGTTTTGTTTTGTTTTTGAGAGAGGAAGAGTATGAGTTGTAAAATCTTTAGCTGTTTGAAAGTTTGCAAGTTGTTTACGATTATAATCACCAGTTTTCTGAAGAAGGAAATATACATAAAGAAGTGTAGAGTGAAGTCCAAAGGAATATTGAAAAGGCAGATAAACAAAGGGAAGCCCATTCAAATTTTAGTAGGTATTGGCAATGAATTGCAATAATCCAGACTGGTAATAAAATACTTAAGTAAGATAATAAGCATATTATTCATGAGGAATAGTTGGAATATTCCTCAAATGAATATAAACTGGTACAACTGGGTAAAATTGGCCAAAGGGGTTTTCCCAATGCAGGTTAAAATAAACAGTAAAGACAGTGCCACTGAAAACTATGCCAGTGATGGTGATTTTATCCACAGTCCACTTCCTGGAGCCTGTTTTAAATATGGGCTTTCAATGGATTGAAAATGACTCTGAACCATGAATAAGGAATTTGATAATCTAATCTAATATTGAAATATCTTATTTTTGGGGAAGACATAAGAGAGCTTATTAAAATAATAACTTTGCAATGTAGGTAAGCTAGGGCATGGGATGGAAAAGGAATTCATTTTCTAATCCAGACTAAAAAAGGATTTCGGTATCATGTGGATCCTTCACTGATTTTAAACTTACTTATTTTCAACACAAAGTCATTATCCAGATACTCAGCTATGGGATTTTTCCTGTGAACTAAAATTGTGATTAATAATAGTCGAACCTTCTCCCATTCCACAAACAGAAACTTATTTTATTGATGGTTCATCTAACTGTAAAGAGGGTTTCATGGTCAAGAAATTTATTGAGCTGTTAATAGTTATTTCTTCTCAGCCACCAGGTGGGACTGGTTGTTTTTATTCATCTCTTATGGTTAATTCATAGATGTGTAACTATAGTTTCAAACTCAGCTTATGTTGCACGCTCATTTCCAGGAGTAGAATCATGCCTGTGTATACTCTAACTTCTTTGGTGTTGCTGAAGAGGGAAATAAACAAGATGATGCATTCACTTTTCCTATTTTTGCTTTTTTTAGAAGAAAATTGGGTTGGAGTAATTGCAGGTGGAATCACTAAAACCTATGGATTTCTTTTTGTTTTGTTTTTTATGTAAGTAATTTATTCATTTTACATCTCAATTGTTATCCCCTACCTTGTATCTTCCCATTCCCCACTCTATCCCACTTTCATGTTATTCCCTTCCACTAGGTCTGTGACAGAATGGAGCCTCCTCCCCTACTATAATATCACAGACTACCAAATCTCTTCCTGGTATGCTGCTTACTCTTCCTCTCAGTGCCACTAGGCCTCCTCACCAAGGGGAAGTGGTGAGATAGAGAGCACTAGAGTTCATGTCAGAGTCAGTCTTTGCTGTTCACACAATTGTAGAGAATGTCCTGTCCATTAACTAGATTTAAATAACAATTCTAGGTTTACTGCATGCATTACCTTGGTTGGTCAGTAGTTTGCGTAGACTACCTTAGGTCCAGTACCACCAGCCATAATGGTCTTCTTGTAGTTTTCTAGGACCCTCTGGATCCTTCTATTTTGCAATTCTCCAATACATCTCTCACCAGCAGCCCCCCTAGTAATTTCCAGCATCTATCCCAGGGACTTTCAGAGGACCTCCCTGTTGGGCTAGTGCCCAACTATAAGTAAGCATATACCATGTGTATCTTTCTGGGTCTGGGTTAACTCACTCAAGATGCCATTTCTAGTTCCAACCATTTGTCTTCAAATTTCATGATTTCCTTGTTTTTAGTAGCTGAGCAGTATTCCATAGTGTAAATATACAACAGTTACTTTATCCAATCTTCAACTGGGGGACATTTAGGCAGTTCCAGGTTCTGGCTATTATGAATAAAGCTGCTATGAACATGGTTGAGCATATGGCCTAATTGTGTGGTGGAGCAACTTTTGGGTATATTCCAAGGAGTAGAATAGCTGGGACTTGAGGTAACCCTATTCCCAGTTTTCTAAGAAAGTACCAGATTGATTTCCAAAGTGGTTGTTCAAGTTTGCATTCCCACCAGCAATGAAGGGGTGTTCCCCTTTCTTCACGTTCTCGCCAGCATGGATGTCACTTGAGTTTTTTTCTTAGCCATTCTGATGGGTTTAAGATGGAATCTCAGAGTTGCTTTGATTTGCATTTCTGTGATAACTTAAGATGTTGAGCATTACTTTAAGTGTTTCTCAGCCATTCGATATTTCTCTGTTGAGAAAATTCTCTCTTTACTTCTGAGCCCCATTTCTAAATTGGATTGTTTGGTTTGGTGGTGTTTAATTTTTTGAGCTCTTTATATGTTTTGGATATTAGTCTTTTGTCAGAGGTAGAGTTGATGAAGATCTTTTCCCAGTCTTTAGGCTGTCACTTTGTTCTGTTGACAGTTTCTTTTGCCTTACAGAAGCTTCTCAGCCTTATGATGTCCCATTTATTAATTGTTGACCTTAAAGCCTGGGCTTTTGGAATTCTGTTCAGAAAGTTGTCATCTGTGCCAGTGAGTTCCAGGCTCTTCCTTACTTTTTCTTCTAACAGTTTCACTGTCTCTGCTTTTAAGTTGAGGTCTTTAATCCACTTGTAATTGAGTTTTGTGCATGTGATAAATAGGCTTTACTTGCATTTTTAAACATGTAAACCTCCAGTTAGACCAGCATCATATTTTTGAAATGTTGTCCTTTTCCGATTGAACAGATTTGGCTTCTTTGTCAAAAATCAAATTTCCACAGGTGTGTAGGCTCTGATGGCCCTAGGGAAAAAGGATAGTAGCAGAGAATATGGAAATAGTGAAAGTCACATTTAATAGCAAATCTCCAGATAAAGGACCTAGGTACATATTCACTATATCTTTGTAAATTAAATCTGTCTTCCTGGGGCCAAGGTAAGAGCCTATCCACCACGGAGAATTATTTCTATGAAACACACAAACTCTATGTCACCTGAGAATTTTTGTTGGAGCTGATAGATGCTTTGACCTGTGAATTTATTATCATGTTTATAGGTCCAATTTCTGTTATCTTTACTAATGGCTCTGTGTTTATGACTGGACACTGGAGATGGGACTGCATTTAATTTATCCTTTGCTTATGCCACATTTGCATAAGACATCATAACATTTGTATTCCTATTACGTTCAAACATGCACTTACATTGTAAAAAAACACTAGAACTGCTAACCATATGGGTCTCTTTTCAGGCTGTTCTAAACATTTTTCTCATCAAAATAATAATGTAACTAACAGTTATGAATACATTTTGGATTCTGCTGCATTCTTTTTCTAATATTATGATTTGCTTACTTATAGGATATTAATGCATGAAAAGATCATCTGATGTACTTACCCCATCTCAAATCAAAATGCCTTTGCATATCCAGGTATTTATTTAATTGATATTTTCCATTTTTTCATTTTACGTGCCAATCACAACACCCTCTCTCCTCTCCTCCAGTGTCTCCCTCCATCCCTCTCTCTCCTATCCTTTCTCCTCAGTAAAGGGAATCATCGCCCCCCCCCCCACAATCACACTCTAGCACATCATGTAGCATCAAGATTAAGCACATCCTCTTCCACTGAGGCTAAACAAGGCAGCTCAGCGAGGGGAGAGTGATGCAAAAGCAGGCAGAAGAGTCCATATCAGAGACCTTCCTGACTCCACTTGCTAGAGCAGCCACATAAAGACTAAGTTGTCCATGAGTTATATATGTGTAGGGATGTACACATCCCGTCTATGAATGTGCTTTGATTGGTGCCTCAGTTTCTGTAAGCTCCCTTGAGCCTAGGTTATTTGATTATGTTGGTTTTCTTGTGGAATTCTTGTCCCCTTGGTAGTAGATGTCTAAGGAATTTAAAGATTGGTGTCCTTTGAGGAGAATTCTGAGTGCCTAAGAGAAAATTCCAGGAAAAAAAAGACAAGTCTTGTGGCCTCAGTTCCTTTGAATATATGGATTTTTTCTTGGAATATGCTTTTGTGTTTCCCAGGTCAAAAGGACAGGAATGCATTTGTTCATATTTTTTCATCACAACTGGCCATTGTTTAGTGTTTATATGCCTCTATGGAAAAACATGGTTTGCCATGTACAGATTGTCCTTGTCATTATATACAGCTTGCACTCATGAGAATTTTCTCAGGTGACCTTTCTTTACCACGAGAGTATAAATTGTCTGATCTTTTGTATAAAATTGGCTATTGTAGGAAATTTTTTAGTGTGTCTCAGTTTTAGGCTTCATTCTCCCAGATACCATCTGTGAATTAATACAGAAAACAAGTAGCAAATGGTCAGTGTAGAAATCATATACATAGAAGTAAGATGAAAAAAGATTGAGTATGTTTTATTTACATTTTTAAACACACATATACATACACACAGTTAGGTAGAAGAGAGTTGAGAGATGAAGAGTACAAAATAATGTAATTATTCTTTAATAAAATGATTGAAATAATATTTTGTATATCAAGAGAACTGTTAGTTGAGCACCAAAAAGACTAATGGTAAAAATAACAAGTGAGCTAAAGTCAAGAATGTGTGAAACATGCTTCAGATTAGAACTATCTCATTGTTGTATTATAATTATGCCTGATTCTTGTTGTGTGATAGACTACCTGACACATCTGCCTACACTCTGCTATGTGTATACTTTATACTGGACAAAACTTTTACACAAAATGAAATAAACTCCTAAATATCTATCTATAGTCCCATTTCTTGTATTCTAATGTTATAAAGGGCTGTTGTTAAAGTAATCACAAAATTTATTGCCTTAAATATGTTCAATATCTCATGCATGCAGATGTTATTATTTATGCGACTACATAATTCATAGCAAGTATCAGCTGTAATGTAGGCTATGGAATATACAGATATTTAAGAAGAAAACTATAATTTAACATATATTTTAAGAGTAGATCTATTTTTCACCATGTATCAACCAGTGAGATTATTAATCCCTTTTGAGTGCTGACATACAATGTGAAAATTAACCAAATACAAATGGAAATTCATGTAATATTAAAATGAAAACTTTGCTAACCTTCACTCTGGTTTTCATTCCATGACGTCTTACATCTCCTATGAAAATGATTATTCTTTTGAAATGTATTTATAAATTTTCTACTACCTATGAAGAGTGGATCATATAAACTGACACACTGAATGTTGTCATCATTTTTTTTTTTAGTCTTACTGCACGACACTGTACTATTTATTTTTGGAAAAAGATAATAATCTATGAGAAAAATTCTGAAGTATGATCCATCTTATGTAATTTACTTCACTAATTAGTCTTTTCAAGAATACAAAAACAAACGCATGTGATGTTTATTTCAATAATATTTCTGTTTCATTGAACTTTTAAATAAAACAATACAAGTGATATTTAGTATACTACCCTTTGAAATGTTTTTATCTGAAATTTTCATGAAAGGGCTTTCTGTTTAGCTTTGTTTTCAATCACGTGTGCAATAGCAAGAATTACATTTTCTTTCCAGAAGCAAGCAGGGAAATAAAAATGAATGAGCCAAGGACAAGGAGGCCTAAGTGACATACTTCATTGAGTTGGGCACTTTCTCTTGAAATATATGGCTTTCTAAGTCACAGCAGTACATGAGAACCTATATTTTTATACAACAGTCTATACCCATGGGTTATTTTTTGTAATCAAAGCAAAATCTTTTTTTGTAATTTTGTAATTTGAATGTTTCTCACATCCACTAATGTGTTAGTAAAATGGAAAACAATATTTAAAGAATTTGGCCAATGTTACTCAATACTGGATTTTATCACATTCTGATAGGCAGGTAAATAGTTGCCTCTATAAATTATCTGCTTAATTAAGTTTCATATATTTTCATTATGTAACTTGGCATGTAAATACATTATACATACAAATATGATGCATGTATGTATGAATATATATATATATATATATCAGCTACCCAAAGTGATTAAAATAAATAATTCTCATTATTTAACTTTTTTTCAGTCATATTAAAGTAAGCATTAATGTCAGATATAAGAACAGCATATTGAGATTCAAAATGGCGGCGAGCAGTGTGGACCGTGTTTGGAAGCTCCAGTGACCAATTCAGGGAATTGCACAGATTTCTGAGCCAGGAACACCAAACTCCCCATACCACGGCAGCAGGAGTGCTCCACAGTTCGAAGGGACCAGGGAGCGGAGGACCTGCGTGCCCCTGCACATGGGAGGAGTGCAGATTTTCTCGGATCTGAGCAGCAGCAGCAGAGGCAGCAGCAGCGGCAGCGGCACCAGCGGCACCAGCGACAGCAGCAGCAGTGGCTCAGGTTTGCAGCTCTGAGCCTTCTGGTAGAGGTGATTAGTGTGGTGGCCGGGGGGAGTTGCTGCGGGAGAGGGGACTCTGGACAGGATTTGGGTCGCGTGGTGACTTGTGACCCAAAATGGACTCTGCAGAGAGTTCAGTCCCAGAGTCCCGGGTTCAGCTCAGTGCGTAGTGCCATGGAGATGCTGGCTCAGCACAGAAAACAATTTTGTACCAGGCACTAGCTCAACGTAGCCACAGATGCCCTGCTGTGACATAGGCTGGGCAGAGCACTCAGTTCAACCCTAGGCACCAGCTCAGCTCAGCAGCAGTTCTCCTGCTGTGACGCAGGCTGGCAGAGCACTCAGTTTCACTAGAGGTGCCACCTCAGTGCAGCCGCAGTTCTCCTGCTGTGACACAGGCGGGTGGAGTGCTCAGTTTCTCCGTAGCACCATAGGCACCAGCTCAGCTCACCCGCAGTTCTCTGGCTGTGACGCAGCCTGTGCTGAGGGCTCAGTTTCACGAGAGGCGATATCCTAGTGCAGCCACAGTTCTCCTGCTGGGACGCAGGTTGGGTGGAGCGCTCAGTTCCACCTGAGGCACTAGCTCTCCTCAACGAGCAGTTCTGCAAAAGACACTAGCTCAGCTCAGCAGGCAGTTCTGGGGCGCTGACACAGGTGGAGCTCAGCATCCAGATTCAGCCCAGAGGCCCTAGCTGGACTTGCTGGGCAGATTGGGCCCAGAGACACTAGTTAAGCTGTGTGCACAGGCTCAGCAGCCACAAGACTCTGGCTGGACTATCCACGCAATATAGGCCCGGAGTCCCTGGCTGAATTCAGTGAGCAGTGTGAATCCAGAGTCCCTAGCTAAGATCAGTGCACAATTCCTCCCCAGAGACTCGGGTGGAGCTCAGCATGCAGTTTGGGGCCAGAGTTCCTAACTATGCTTGGCAGACAGATTGGGCCCAAAGACTCTAGGGGAGCCTTTGGCACAGTCCCAGCTCTAAGACTCTGGTTGGACACAGTGTGCAGTTTGAATCCAGAATTCCTGCCTGAGCTGGGCAGACACTCAGGCCCTGAGTCAATAGCTGACCATAGCATGCACTTTGGGCCAAAAGCTAGTAGCAGAGCTCAGTGCGCAGTCCCAGCCCAAAAATTCTGGCTGGACCCTTTGTGCATTTTGGGCCCAGAATCCCTAGCTGAGCTTGGCAGACAGTTCAGGCCCTGAGAATCTAGCTGAGCTCCGCATGTGGTTCGGGCCCAGTGTCCCTGGCTGGACTTGACAGGGAACCCAGAAGGCTGTGGATACCTTGGCCTGACCCCAAAGCTCATTCAGAGACCCAGAACGATTGCAGGACCCATAGTAAAGGGGAGCTGAGGATCACTGGCTATGAAAGTCCAAAACGACAGGGATGGCTCCTGCCATCCACACCAGTGAAGTATCAGAGCTTCCTGCCTATGGAAATCATGAGAAAACAAGTGAATCTATCATCAGACTCCCTCCATCCAACTCTGGAAGCAACACAACAAAAACAAAGATGGCAAGATGTCTAAAGGACAGCATAAAGCATACGAAAAAAAAAAAAAAAAAAAACAAAACAACATGGCATCTCCAGTCTCCAGCTATCCCAAAGAAAATAACCCAGAGAACTCAAATACAACGGAAACACAAGAAAATGAACTCAAATCCTTAGTAATGAGGCTATTAACGGAGGAAAAAATAAAATACATAATCAAATAAAGGAGGATGCGGCCAAAAATGGGAGACACATAAAAGAAGCACATAGAGTGGAACTGGAAAATTTTCAGGAAAATGCAAACAACCAGATGAAAGAAATAAACAAAACAGTTAAAGCTCTGAAGACCTATAAAGAGGCAATGGAAGAAACTCAGGAATACACAATCAGATGAAAGAAATAAAAAAACCAGTTCAAGATCTGAAGACGAAAATGGATTCAATAATAAACACACAGACAGAAAAAAAAAAAAAACGAGAAAGTGAGAACTCAGAGAAGAAGGCAAGCAACACAGAGGTGAGCTTTTCTAACAGAATCCAAGAGATGGAAGAACGAATTTCAGGTCTAGAAGATACAATCCAGAAAATACCAAATCTGGAAAACTCCTGATACAAAACATCCAAGAAATTAAAGACACCATGAAAACAAGAAATCTGAGGATAATAGACATTGAAGAAAGAGAAGATATCAGTCTCAAAGGCCCAGAAAGTACTCTCAACAAAATCATAGAAGAAAATTTCCCCAATCTAAAAAAAGAGGTGCCTATAAACATACAAGAGGCCTACAGAACACCAAATAGAATTGACCAGAAAAGAAAAAATACCCATCACATAATAATGAAAAGGGAAGGGAAAAAGGCCAAATAACATTTAATGGCAAACCTATCAGAATTCCGACTTCTCAACAGAGACCATAAAAGCCAGAAGGGCCTGGACAGAGGTCCTGCAAACCCTAAGAGACCACAGATGCCAGGCCAGATCACTTTACCCAGCAAAACTATCAATAGCCATTGATGGAGAAAACAAAATATTCCATGACAAAACCAAATTCGAACAGTACCTATCCACAAATCCAGCTTTATAGAAGGTACTAGAAAGAAAACTCCATCCCAAAGTGTCAAGCTACAACCAAAACTACTCAGGAAATAGATAACTATACCATGACCAAAACACAACTACATAATGCTCGACTAGAAACAACATCAAAATTAAGACTTTTAACAGTCACTGGTCATTAATATCTCTCAACATCAATGGTCTCAATTCTCCAATAAAAAGACACAGACTAATTGAATGGGTGCATAAATAAGATGCAACATTCTTATGCATTCAAGAAACACATCTCATCCATAACGATAGGCATTACCTCAGGGTAAAAGGTTGGAAAAAATATTCCACGCAAATGGTCACAAGAAGCAAGCAGGTGTAGCCATTTTAATACTGAACAAAATAGACTTTCAACCAAAATTAATCAAAAGGGATGCGGAAGGAAAATTCATACTCATCAAAGGTAAAGTCAAGAAAGATGACATCACAATTCTGAACCTCTATGCTCCCAATACAAGGGCACCCACATTTGAAAAAGATCTGCTAAAAAAGCTTAAACTACACATCGATCCCCACACAATAAGAGTGAGATACTTCAACACCCCACTCTCACTGAAGGATAAGTCATTGAAACAGAAACTAAACCTAGAAATAACATCATTAATGAACGCCATGGGTCAAATGAATCTAACAGATATCTATAGAACCTTTCACCCAAACAAGAAAGAATATACCTTCTTCTCTGCACCCCATGGAACCTTCTCCAAAATTGATCACATCGTAGGTCACAAAGCAAGCCTCAACAAATACAAAAGGACTGAAATAATACCTTGTATCCTATCAGATCACCATGCTGTTAGGCTGCAATTCAACAACAAGAGAAATAAAAAAATGCCTACACATATGTGGCAACTAAACAACTCTCTGCTAAATAACACCTGGGTCAGGGAAGAAATAAAGAAAGAAAACAAGGAGTTTCTGAAATTCAATGAAAATGAAGGAACAACATACCCAAATGTGTGGGATACATTGAAAGCAGTGCTAAGAGGAAAATTCATAGCACTAAGTGCCTTTAAAGAGAAATTGGAAACATCGCACATAAGCATCTTAATGACACAACTGGAAGCCCTAGAAAAGAAAGAAGCAGAAACACCCAAAAGGAGTAGACGCCTGGAAATAATCAAACTCAGGGCTGAAATTAACAAATTAGAAACTAAGAAAACAGTCCAAAGAATCAACAAAGCCAAGAGCTGGTTCTTTGAGAAAATCAACAAGATAGACAGACTGTTAGCCAAAATAACTAAAAGGCAGAGAGACAGTATTGAAATCAACAAAATCAGAAATGAAAAGGGAGACATAACAACAGACACTGAAGAAATACAAAGAATCATGAGATCCTACTTTGAAGGCATATATGTCACAAAATTTGAAAATCTAAGGGAAATGGACGATTTTCTTGATCAATTTCACTTGCCAAAGTTAAGTGAAGAACAGATAAACAAGCTAAATAGTCCCATTTTCCCTACAGACATGGAAGCAATCATTGATAGTCTCCCAACCAAAAAATGTCCAAGGCCAGATGGTTTCAGTGCAAAATTCTACCAGACCTTCAAGGGAGAGCTAATACCGATACTCTTCAAGGTACTCCAAAAGATAGAAATGGATAGATTATTACCAAATTCATTCTATGAGGCCATAGTCACATTGATACCTAAACCTCACAAAGACTCAACAAAGAAATAGAATTTCAGACCAATTTCTCTGATGAACATCTATGCAAAAATACTAAATAAAATACTTGCAAAACGAATACAAGAATACATCAACGATATCATTCATCATGACCAAGTAGGCTTCATTCCAGGCATGCAGGGATGGTTTATTATATGGAAATCCATCACTGTAATCTACCATTTAAGCAAACTGAAAATAAAAAACCACATGATCATCTCTTTAGATGTAGAGAAAGCATTCCATAAAATTCAACACCCATTTATATATAAAGTTTTAGAGGGATCACTGATACAAGGCACTTTCCTCAACATAATAAAGGCTATATACAGCAACCCAATAGCCAAAATCAAAGTAAATGGTGAGATACTCAAGGAAATTCCTCTAAAATCGGGAACAAGGCAAGGCTGCCGACTCTGTCCATATCTCTTCAATATAGTACTCGAAGTTCTAGCCAGAGCAATAAGACAACAAAAGGAGATCAAGGGTATCCAAATGGGAAAGGAGGAAGTCAAATTATCCCTATTTGCAGATGATATGATAGTCTACATAAGTGACCCTCAAAATTCCACCAGAGAACTCCTACAGCTGATAAATACCTTCAGCAAATTGCCTGGATACAAAATTAACTCAAAAAAATCTGTAGCCTTCCTATACACAAATGACAAGCTTGCAAAGGAAGAAATTAGGAAAACCACACTATTTACATTAGCCACAAGCAATATGAAATATTTAGGAGTTACTCTAACTAAGCAAGTGAAGGACTTGTTTGAAAAAAAATTCAAAACTCTGAAGAAAAAGATTGATGATGACATGAGAAGATGGAATGATCTTCCTTGATCATGAATCAGGAGAATTAACATAGTAAAAATGGCCATCCTACCAAAAGCAATCTACAGAGTCAATGCAATCCCTATCAAAACACCTACACAATTTTCTAAAGACATTGAAAGTTCAATTCTGAACTTCATATGGAAAAGCAAAAAACCCAGAATAGCGAAAACAATCTTGTACAATAAAAGGTGCTCCAGAGGAATCTCTATACCAGATCTCAAACTGTACTATAAAGGAATAGTAATTAAAACAGCATGGTACTGGCATAGCAACAGGCTGGTTGATCAGTGGAATCGAATTGAAGACCCAAATATGAACCCAAACACATATGGTCACTTGATTTTTGACAAAAAGGCCAAATCCATTCACTAAAAAAAGGATAGCATCTTCAACAAATGGTGCTGGTCTAACTGGATGTCTATGTGTAAAAAATGAAACTGGACCCATATTTGTCACCTTGCACAAAACTGAAATCCAAGTGGATTAAAGACCTCAACATAAAACCAAACACACTAAGTCACTTAGAAAAAAACGTGGGGATAAGCCTGGAACATGTTGGCACAGGAGACAACTTCCTGAACAGAATACCAACAGCCCAGGCCTTAAGATCAACAATTAATAAATGCGACCTCATGAGGCTGAGAAGCTTCTGTAAGACAGGCAACACTATCAAGAGAACAAAGTGAAAGCCTAGAGACTGGGAAAAGATCTTCACCAAACCTACATCTCACTAATGTCTAATATACAAAATATATAAACAACTCAAGAAATTAAACACCACCAAAACTAATAACACAATTGAGATGTGGGGCCTGGAACTAAACAGAGAATTCTCAATGGAGGAATATCAAATGGCTGAGAAACACTTAAAGAAATGCTCAACCTCCTTAGTCATCAGGGAAATGCAAATCAAAACAAATTTGAGATTATATCTTAACACCCATCACAATGGGTACGATCAAAAATTCAAGCAACACCACATGCTGGCGAGGATGTGGAGAGAGAGGAACACTCCTTCATTGCTGATGGGAATGCAAACTAGTACAGCCACTTTGGAAATCTATATGGTACTATCTCAGAAAACTGGGAATAGGGCTTCCTCAAGACCCAGCTATTCCACTCCTTGGAATATACCCAGAAGATGCTCCAGCACACAACAAGAAAATTTGCTTAACCATGTTCATAGAAGCCTTAATCATAATAGCCAGATCATGGAAACAGCCTAAGTGTCCCTCAGTAAAAGAATGGACAAAGAAACTGTGGTACATATACATTATGGGATACTACTCAACTCTTAAAAACAAGGAATCCCTGAAATTTGTGGGCAAATGTATTGAGCTAGAAATGATCATAATGAGTGAATTAACCCAGAAGCAGAAAGACTCAAATGGTATATACTCACTTATATCTGTATTCTAGCCCAAGGGGCATGTCCCATGAAAGTCTTCACTTACCAGGAAACTGGGACAGAGGGGAGGACATCCCATTGAGACTCTGGATGAGAGAAACATGGGAGAAAAGCTAAGTAGAAGTATCCAGAGGGTCCTAGAAACCTACAAGTAGAACATTATGGTAGGCAGATTTGGGCCCAGGGGCAAACTAAGGCACCAGCCAAGGACAATACAGGCGGTAAACTTTAAACCTCTACCCAGATCTAGCCAATGGTCAGAACAGTCTCCACAGTTGAGTGGAGAGTGGGATATGACTTTCTCACGTACTCTGGTGCCTCATATTTGACCATGTTCCCTGGAGGGGGAGACCTGGTGGCACTCAGAGGAAGGACAGCAGGTTACCAAGAAGAGACTTGATACCGTATGAGCATATACAGGGGGAGGTAATATCCCTCAGGAACAGTCATAGGGGAGGGGAATAAGGGGAAAATGGGCAGGAGGGAAGAATGGGAGGATACAAGGGATGAGATAACCATTGAGATGTAACAAGAATAAATTAATTTTAAAAATTTAATATAAAGAAGAACATCATTTTGTTTTACAAATATCTGAAAGATTTAGGAGTGTAAGCGTAGGCATAATTCTCCATCTTCATATAACATTATAACTTAATAACATAATAAATGTATAATAGCTCTTGTGTGTATATGCATATATATGATGCTTTATATTTATATTTATGGTTGTTCTCCTAAGTTATAAATTTCTTGAATTATAATTGGGGATTTAATATGTTCACTTATAAACATTTATATAACATACAATTTATTATAGTCAGTTAAAAGTCTCCAACACTCTGATTCTTTGTTCAGCAGTAAAGGAAAATAAAGGTTTTCATCAAAGTTATTAACAGCACACAAAAGATACTTAGTTTAATTACTTTTCTTGGCAAAAGCTTTGAGGAGTAAACAGAAATGACTAATAGTAGCCAAAAAGCAACCAGCAAACAAATACTTAACAAAAGAAATTAGATATCTGAAAAAAGGCAAAGTGTATTTAAGCTATATAAGGAAAAATATCACAAGGCTTGAATGAAAATTAAAATTAAAAAAATAAAATGATCATGGTTAAAGACAAAATATAGATTTTTTTATATATGAAACAGTAGTATGTCCAGTAAAGAAACCAATGTCAACCATAAAAATCTAAATAAAAATGTAACATTTTTTTAAATGGAAAAGTCAAAGGAGAATTGTTGTAGAATAATAATCAAAGAAGTAATATAGAGAATGAGAAAAAAATTAGACATACTTTTAAATATACAGTGTATTACAAGGCAGTTAAGATTAAAAGTAATGGATGATGAAAACTATCAAATACTTTAGAACACATCACATGACATCAGGTTTTAGAACATAAGCAGTTGTTACTGATTTTATTATTGAATTCTTTTTTATTTAGGTACAGATTTTTATATTTTAAATATATTTTTTATTTATTCATATTACATGTCAATTGTTTTCCCATCCCTTATATCCTCCCATTCCTCCTCCCTTCCATATCCACTTATTCCCCTACCCTATGACTGTGAGTGAGGGGCTCCTCCCCCCCATTTATAAGCTCATAGGGTATCAAGTCTCTTCTTGGTAGCCTGCTGTCCTTCCTCTGAGTGCCACCAAGTATCTCCATCCAGGGTATGATGTCAAATGTGAGGCACCTGAGTACGTGTGAAAGTCAAACCCCACTCTCCACTCAACTGTGGAGAATGTGCTGTTCATTGGCTAGATCTGGGTAGATATTCGAAGTTTACTGCACGTATTATCCTTAGCTGGTGCCATAGTTTGACCAGAACCCCTGGGCCCATATCTGCCCACTATAATGTCCTTCTTGTAGGTTTCTAGGATCCTATGGATCCTTCCATTTCCCTAATCTCCCTTGCTTCCCTCACGTAGAGTCCCAATAGGGAGTCTTCTGCTCTGTCCCACTTTCCTGGTAAGTGAAGACTTCCATGGGACATGCCACTTGGAGTACTGTCCAGATAATTGAGTATCTACCATTTGATGCTTTCTGCTTCTGGGTTAACTCACTCATTATAATTATTTCTAGTTCAATCCACTATTCCATATATTTTGGGAATTCCTTGTTTTTAATAGATAAGTAGTATTCCATAGTGTAAATGTACCACAGTTTCTTTATCCATTCTTCTACTGAGGCACACTTAGGCTGTGTCCAGGTTCTGGCTATTATGAATAAGGCTACAATGACCATGGTTGAGCAAATGTTCTTTTTGTGTGCTGCTGCATCTTCTGAGTATATTCCAAGGAGTGGAATAGCTGGGTCTTGAGGAAGCCTTATTCCCAGTTTTCTGAGACAGTGCCAGATAGATTTTCAAAGTGTAGTAGTAGTAGTTTGCATTCACACTAGGAATGAAGGAGTGTTCCTCTCTCTCCACATCCTCGCCAACATGTGGTGTCACTTGAGTTTTGGATCTTAGCCTTTCTGGTGGGTATAAACTGGAATCTCAGAGTTGTTCTGATTTGCATTTCCCTGATGACTAAGGAGGTTGAGCATTTCTTTTAGTGTTTCTCAGCCATTTGATATTCCTCTATTGAGAAATCTCAGTTTAGTTCTGAGTTCCACTTCTCAATTGGGTTATTTGGTTTGCTGATATTTAATTTATTGAGTTCTTTATGTATTTTGGATATTAGATCTTTGTCAGATGTAGGTTTGGTGAAGACCTTTTCCCAGTCTGTAGGCTATCGCTTTGTTCTCTTGACAGTGTTTTCTGCCTTACAGAAGCTTCTCAGCCTCATGAGGTCGCATTTATTAATTGTTGACCTTAAGGCCTGGACTGTTGGTGTTCTGCTCAGGAAGTTGTCTCCTGTGCCAATGTGTCCTAGGCTCTTCTTTACATTTTCTTCTAACCAGTTTTGTGTCTCTGGTTTTATGTTGAGGTCTTTGATCCACTTGGACTTGAGTTTTGTACTTGGTGAAAAATATGTTCTAATTGGCTTTTTTTTAATTTACACATAGACATCCAGTTAAACCAGCACCATTTGTTGAAGATACTATCCTTTTTCCATTGAGTAGATTTGGCTTCTTTGTCAAAAATCAAGTGACCATATTGTGTGGATTCATTTCTGGGTCTTCAATTAGATTCCACTGAGCAACAAGCCTGTTGCTATGCCAGTACCATGCTGTTTTCATTACTGTTGCTTTATAGTACAGCTTGAGATCAGGTATGGAGATACCTCCAGAAGATCTTTTATTGTACACAAAAGATTGTTTTCGCTATTCTGGGTTTTTTATTTTACCATATGAAGTTTAGAATTGAACTTTCAATGTCCTTTAAAAATTGTGTATGTATCTTGATAGGGATTGCATTGAATCTATAAATTGCTCTTGGTAAGATGGCCATTTTTACTATGTTAATTCTCTGGATTCATGAGCAAGGAAGATCATTCCATCTTCTCATGTCATCTTCAATCTCTTCAGAGTTTTGAAAATTTTTTCAAACAAGTCCTTCACTTGCTTGGTTAGAGTAACTCCTAAATATTTTATATTGCTTGTGGCTAATGTGAAGGGTGTAGTTTTCCAACTTCTTCCTCTGCCTGATTGTCATTTGTATATAGGAAGGCTTCTGACTTTCTTGAGTTTCTTTTTCATCTAGCCAATTTGCTGAAGGTGTTTATCAGCTGTACTAGTTCTCTTGTGGAATTTTCGGGGTGACTTATGTATACTATTATATCTGCAAATAGGGATAATTTGACTTCTTCCTTTCCCATTTTGATACCCTTGATCTTGTTTTCTTTTCTTATTTCTCTGGCTAGAACTTTCAGTACTATATTGAAGAGATATCGAGAGAGTGGGCAGCCTTACCTTGTTCCTGATTTTAGAGGAATTTCCTTGAATATCTCTCCATTTAATTTGATGTTGGCTATTGGCTTGCTGTATATAGCTTTTATTATGTTGAGGTATGTGCCTTGTATCCCTGATCTCTCCAAAACATGTGTGGGTGTTGGATTTTATCAAAAGTTTTCTCTGCATCTAAGGAGATGATCATGTGTTTTTTTTATTTTCAGTTTGTTTAAATGGTGGATTACATTGATGGATTTCCATATATTCAATCATCCCCGCATGCTTGGAATGGAGCCTACATGTTCTTGGTGAATGATATCTTTGATGTGTTCTTGTATTCATTTTGTGAGTATTTTATTGAGTATTTTTCGCATCAATGTTCATAAGAGAAATTGATCTGAAATTTTCTTTTTTTGTTGTTTGGTCTTTTTGAGGTTTAGGTATCAGTGTGACTATGGCCTCATAGAATGAATTTGGTAATGTTGCATCCATTTCTATTTTTGGGATTATTATTGAATTTGCATTGCTCTCATAAAGTACAGTTACCCAAAATTACTTTGAGTAACATTTCATGTTGTGTTATATTGTCTAAGGAGATAGGTGGGGAAGGCATAACAATCAGGAACTAGGAAGCACACATTTCTTCTGTGCTATGAAAGGATTGAGAAAGATAGAGAAATGAAAGCAAAACATAAAAGTTCAAAACCCACCTACAATGTTTTAATTCCTCTATTAATTTTAAATTCCTAAAAGCTTTTCTTTTCTGGAAGTGATAAAACCAAATGGGCCAAGTATTCAAATTCATGAATCTGTGATGGAAAGTCTTTTGTATTTCATATCAGCAGACTACATTATTTACTGTTTGTTATCAGATTTAATGGATTATTTACATCTATGTTTGATGTTTTACATTTGGATTTCAGGGCATAGATTGATTAATGTCGATAATATAAATTTACATATCATTTTGAATAATTAGAATGCAACATACAATTTTTTCTGTTTCCTTCCTTCAAATATAAAGTAGTATTTATGAGATATTCACAGGTTTCCTAGGAGTAGATTTAGTAACTAAGCAAAAGGAAAGTTATTCAACAGTTTATTTCTTTTTCATATGGAAGTAATATATACATTTAGCTTTTCTTTATCACTGACTATGTTTATATTTCTTGATTTATTCACAAAGGAGGATGACTCATAGCATTACCAAGAGCAATTAGATCGTTAGGACTACTATAAGCAGCATAACATCTGTTCTATGTAAATGTCCTAGGATTGCAGATTAGTTAGCTAGGAGTCAATCTAAATACAAAGATAAAGGTTCCATATTGCAAATTAATTTAGTTTGGAGAGTTAATATAAAATATAAAAGTAAGAACCAAAACAAGAAATATACTGTTACCATGACAAACATGTATAAGAAGAAAAATAATGAGAAAAGCACTTAAATTAAAGAAAAAATTCATATGTATGAGAAATTTGTATATAGGTATTTTTATATCTAATACTTATTTAATGAACTATATATGTATTTATTCATTCAATTTTTATAAATGTATAGTCCTATTATAAAAATAGGATTTAACTTAAAAGTCTCATAAATTTCTTCCTACATTTAAAGAATATATTAGTGTATACTTCTTAGTCTGAAAGATTCTTCTTTTTATTAGTAGCTTAGTAAAGTTATCATCACCTATTTTTATAAGTTAATTGACCAAAATAAGAAAATTCATAATTTCAATAAGGGGTTAATATTATTTCACTTTAAATATTCCCATATCATTTGCTTTTATATCATTCTGCTTTTCCTCCCCTTCCTCTTTTTGTTTTTATGTTGATTCCCCTGATCACTCCTATATTCAAGGACCCTTTTTCTTTTTCTTTTCTTTTTTTTTTTTGGTTTTTTTTTTGTTTTTTTTTTTTTTGTTTTTTTTTTTGAGACAGGGTTTCTCTGTGTACCCTTGGCTGTCCTGGACTCCCTTTGTATACCAGGCTGCCCTCAAACTCACAGCAATCCACCTGCCTCTGCCACCTGAGGGCTGGGAATAAAGGTGTGTGCCACCACGCCCGGCCGAGGACTCTTCTTTTTTAACTATTGCAGTTACATATAAATAAAGCAAACAAGTATTTAAATACAACCCATGAGTTCTTTCAGTGTTCCCTGCATTTATATATTTCAAGCCATAATCACTTGGTATTGGACAACTCATCAGGGAATCATTCCTGGGGTATACTAAATCTCCCCCTCAGCAAATTTTAATGATTTGTAGTACTTTATCTAAGGGTGGATCCCAATATGATTCCACCCACCTATGTTGGGACTCCCCATTGCTGTTACAATTGTCCATGTATTTTTTAGGTCGCCATATTGTGGGAGTGTAATGGGTATAGTTTGCTTATAACGAGTGGAAGGCACAATATCACTGCAGACTTCCTGGCCTGCTAACTCTTACACTTTTTCAGCCCTTTCTTCTGCAATGGTTCTTGGGCCTTAGGTATAGGACTTGCATTGTAGATGTGTCTATTGGGGTCTGTCAACCCACAATCAAAAATCATTTACACTTAGACTATCCTTGACTTTCAAATCAAATTCCATGTACTGTAAAAGAAGCTTATCTCAATAAACATGACACACTACAGTTAACAAATAACACTGGCTTAGGAAATATTCATTACTTCACAACCCTGGTATTTGGTTATGTTTACATGTCCAGAAGTGAATTCCCTCATGTTTGGTGAATATCAGTACATTCTGAGCTCTGTTGTTTACAGTCGATACATAACTGCCACTACTACGTCTTTAGTGCCAGCTTGGTTTTTGTGGTATAGAGTCAACAAAGTTGAGTAGAACTAATGATTGGCTTTTTCATTAGCAACTTGCATAAAAGGTGAATGATTTTTAATGAATTTCTTTTATTTTCATAGGTATATTTACATATTTAACATCACTATTAAATAACTCAAGATAATGATTAATATTCAAATAATTGCTTATGAGAAAAATATTTTAGCCTAATTTATATTACAAAATAACTTCTTATTCTGTATTCTTCTGAAACATCCATTAAATGCTAATTAAAAAACAAATTAAATATGAAAAAAATTAAATGACAGCAAGCTTTATATAAATATTCAAATAAGAGTTCTTTTACACCTTTAGGAAAATTGCACATGGCTGTCAGAAAACCATGCTTGATACTTCTAAAAGCGTTTTCTTTTTTCTACTTCCCTCCAGTAAGTACAACTTCTGCCCAGGTTCTTTCAATTTCAGCATCTCAAGATCACCTTGACAATGATTGCACATTTGAACCATTTGAAAAAGAACAGCAGAGCAATTTTATCAAGAACTAAACAGTTTGAAGTCAGAAGAGATTCATATTCTAGACACACAAATGACCATTAAAACAAGGATAGGCAGTATTGGAATATGAAACTAATTTGAGAAATAGCTATTTTGACATTTTTTATTACAGAAGCAGTCATATAAACTCTACATTTTCTTCTCAATAAGCGTAGAAGTTTTTCTTGCCATAGAAATTAAAGGACAGCTAAAGAGCAAAACTCATTATTTTGGTAAAATTTCAAGTGATCTAGGTAAAACCAACAAAACAAAAACAATATGTGATGAAATGATAACTGTAGGAAACCACATACTATCTGACTCTTGCCTCTCAGATCCTTTCACAAAGTTTCAGATGTGTCACAAAATCAAGGTAATACACAAAACAGAAGAATTACATAATTAAATGCTTCAGTGTACCTCATATCAAGTAATAATGTAGTAACATTTTGATCCTTAAAATTACAACTTTGGAAATGTTTTACAAGTTTGGGTGTAGACTTTGTTCACTGCTGAATTAAATAAAGATAAACAATGTATCCTCTATGCAGCTAGATTTTATTCTGCAGCAGTTCTCTTGTGATACATATTGTATAAGGACATATATATGCATATATGATGAGTGTGATTAAATATTTAGCCTAATTTGGCTTAACTCTTAAGATATATATGTATATTTATATATATCCATATATATATACACACACACAGAGTTTTATAATAGTATATTTTATTGTTGGAAGAAGTGAAATTATATAGTTTAACAACTACTTCGTTTTATAAATCACATCAATATCTGGAATGAGAATTTTACAGAATAAAAATGAGTCTTTAACAAATCAGTATAAAACAATTCTCTGACTTAATTTATCATGTATCAAGCAGATTCCATTATTCTTATAGTCTTGGAACACAGTATCCAATTAGGAAAATAGAAGCCTAAACATATAAATCTGTATGTACTCCTTACTGAACTTTTATTAAACTCTATTAGACATTTATTTTTAGTTGTATAATTGCAAGAATCTATATTATACATAGGTAAATGAGAAGTTTCATCAGAGTGTGTATTTTGTAAGCAAATATAGGTCTTCTATATTAACAGTGTTTTTTTGAAAAAATTAAAACATGAAGTTTGTGCAATTTTATTCATAGAATCCTTTCTGATTATTTGGTTGGCCTTGTTCAAATTCATGAATGCCACCTGATGATTTCCTAGTTATATTTTTCAGACTTTGTGGTATTTTTCCCTTAGAGGCAATGCAAATGTTTTGTTAGATATAAGGCTTCTCATTTCTGATTTCAGGAAGTCAACATAACCCATCTGCTGCTTTCACTTCCCAGCTGTATGCAGCTATGCCAAATTGCTGGAAGTTGAGGTTTATTCTGCCTTTCTAGGCTATCTTTTACCCGGTGCACTTACATTTTCCTTGGGTAATTCACCATAGACACAGGTGCAGATGGTATGTGGAGAAGAGTAATGCATTTAGAAACATGAAATCTGCAGCTTGCAGGAGATTTGACAGAAGTTTGAATTACCATTCTCAGAAGTCAACTTAGTTAAATAGTTAAAGAGTGGGTACTAGAGTATCAGATTGGATGTAGCCTTCAAAGGATGTCTAATTTCTAGATGCAAATTTTGTTTCTATCTTTTCCTGAAATAACTCATTTTGTTGCTTAATTTAAAATAATTCACAATGCTTACAGTAAATTTGCAGTAATTTCTTAACTCTGCTTCCTGAAAATGGATAGCTACATAGATATATAATACATGATAGGGGGTTGGGGATTTAGCTCAGTGGTAGAGCGCTTGCCTAGCAAGCGCAAGGCCCTGGGTTCGGTCCTCAGCTCTGGAAAAAAAAATACATGATAGATAAATAGACAGACAATTTATATAATTTATTTAATAACTAGCTGTTTTATACTAAAATACCCCTATAAATATTTAATATAGGAGTAACACAGCAAGGTACATTCTTATTATTAACAGTAGTGTAGTGTAGAATTTCTCCTCAGATATGCACCAAATAAAAATATTGGTGAGAAGTTATTATGTAATATTTGACAAATATAAAGAGGGTATCTGGCTACCATTGGTTTGCTACTTGATATTTTTATTCAGAATTAGTTTAAAAAATTTCCATATATATAAATCACTTTACATGCCAACCCAAGTCTCCTACCTTCTCTCCTCCCAGTCCCAACTGTACACTCTTCCTCCCACTCCACCTTCTCCTTCATCTCAGAGAAGGAAAGGCCCTCAGATGGTACCAATCCACCATGGTGTCTCAAGTCACTGTAAGACTAAGCATATCCTCTTGGGAGTGACAAGGCAGCCCCACTAGAAGAAAGTGACACAGCCTTAAATAACAAATTCAGACACAGCACCTACTTCTACTGTTAGGGGAATCATATGATGACTAAGCTGCACATTTGTTACGTATGTTTAGGGAGGTCTAAGCTCTATCCATGCAGCCTTTTTTGTTGGTGGTGCAGTTTCTGTAAGCCCCTGTAGTCCTGGGTTAGATTACACTGTAGCTATTCTTCTTGTGTCCTTGACTCCTCAGACTCTCTGTATCCTTTCTACTCTTCCACAGAACTTCCTGAGATGCTCAGAAAGACACACTTACTTTACTCACTTACAAGTGGATACTAGCCGTACAGTACACAATTAAACATGCTACAATCCACAGACCCAAAGAGGCCAAGAAGAGATCAAGGGAAGATGCTTGAATCTCACTCAGACATCCAAAGTAGATGAAGAGAGGAAACTAGGTGGAAGACGGCATGGCAAGAATAAATGGAGTGGGGATCAGGTGGACAAATAAAGGAGGAAAGCTGGTGAGGAGAACAACCCAAAGAGAGAACAGAAATTGGGCATGGCATCTCTGGAACAGGAAAAGCACCTGGGAATCTATGGGGTAACCTCAGATTAGATAGTTAAAAAAAAAAAAGAGTTAAGGATCATAAAATAGATACTTTTTGTAGCCAGGTGGGACTCCCAGCAGAGGGAGGCAGACATAAAACCTTTGACCCAAAATGAATCTTCTCTATAAGAATTGTATGGACAAAGATGGAACAGAGACTGGGGGAATGGCATACCAATGACTGGCCCAGCCTGAGACCCACACCACTAATGAGAACAGATTTCTTTCACTATTAATGATACTTTACTATGCTTTCAGAGAGGTGTCTACTAAAATTGTCTTCTGAGACACTTCATTCGATAGCTGATGAAGACATATAGAATTAATTATAAAGCGTAATTACATAAACTATTTGCATTTGTGGGCCATTTCAGCTAAGCAAATAACACGTGGGAATGACTGCATGATATTATTCTTTACTGACTTCTTTGCTATCTTTTCACACCCTTAAAGAAAACCAAATTGAAGGACATAATTCATTACCCATTCTGCAGTGGTTCTCAACCATCACGACCAACAAGTTGAGAACTACTGCTTTAATGGAAGATGATGGCAGGAAGAGTAAATCCTATTGTGACGTTATCCTTAATTGAATATAGTCACTGCACAGAGTAATGTTAGAGAAAACATGGATAAAATAGACTTTAGTCCATGCTTCTGACCTACAAGTATTTAAGTGATACTGAAACCATAGAATGTAGACATTTTTCCACACTGTTAACAATAAAACGTAGAACTGTTATCATGTGTCATTGTATTTTACCATATGAGTAAAGGTATGAAACTGTAGTGAAAAGACTTTGTTAGCCAACTTGTGTCTTTTAATCTTGAAGAGATAGTAGACACTAATTATGATTCAATGTCAGTAAAGATTGCATTGTGGTTGCTTCTTGGTGACAGAGAGTTCAGGATAAAAAGCAAAAAGGACATTTATCTATGATACTGCCAAATATATCCTAAGATTTTTTATTTACTTCTGAACTTGTCACATTTCCAAATGTTCTATGTGTCCATTCAAATAAATATTGAATGAGAAAGTATATCTCTATATAAAGTGAAGGACAAAGTGATCCTTTTCTTACCAACACCTTAAAATCCCTCTCAGAACATAATAAAATAATCAAAAAATTCCACTCAATATGTTCACATTAGTAAAAATGAACTCATTAAGTACATTCACCACACAAGTTTATTTTTGGTTGAGAGTAGAAACTTCTCAGAATGTAACTGTTACAGTATAACTAAGATATGAAATACAAATATATATTTTGTTTTACTTTAAGAGATTTACATTTTTAACCTCCAATTCTGCCAAAAAATTATCAGTAAGATAAAAAGATAATGGGAAAACATCAAAGGATTGTTTTTTAATTTATTTTTGTTTTTGAGACAGGGTGTCATTATATTACCTTGGCTGTCCTGAAATCTACTAAGTAGTAAGGGCTGTTCTTAAACTGATAAAGTTCTGTTTGTGTTGGTTTCTCCAATGCTGGAAATGAATTAATGTTCTACATTGCAAGGTCCTTCTTTAATAATTTTAATTAATTTTATTTGTATGTCACTTTAGTCAGTAATACATAAGCATTGACACAGTTTTTAAAAAATTGAAATATCACTAAAAAGTCAGAACACACAATGTATAGCAGTTTGAGTACAGTGTGGACTAGTGTTATAGAATTTTAATATTTAAACATTTTAAGTGTGTTTTAGGAAGTTTATTTTTCAGTAGAATATTTTGCATAAATTTTACTTATATTCTCCTATTTTTGTTAATTTCATTGTCTCAAATTAGTCATAAAGTTATTTAATCCAATATCACATGACAAAAAGAAATTATTAATATTAATTTTGCTGAGATGTCAGTCATGAATTTTAGATACCTTTATGTAATTTTACATCCACACTAGATTTAAAGGTTAAACATCATGTTTTGATGTTAAATGTATTGATTATAAATGAGTACTGATATTTTCCATGAGGCATAGAAAAGAATTTATGACTCTTTGGAGTTTGAACCCTTCCTAGGAAAAATGTGTTCATCTCTTCAATATCAGGGTGATAAGTATTTTCATAATAATTTACTAGTAATGGTATATGAGGGCTCCACTGAAAATGCCTACTTTCAAACAGACTTTATTATTGACAACAGTTATATACTCTAGTTAGCCTTTGGTGTCTGATATAAACTTAGTGTTGCTGTCAGGTTTTTGTTTTAGTTTTTTGTTTCTTTCTGTATACACTTTCCAGTTTCAAAGAATTGGAAGCTTAGCATCATATTACATCTTAGAACAATATCTATTACCCAGAGATTCAAATCAATTATGACATCCACATGACCTCATCAAACAAGAATAAGCAGTTGAGGAAGTTTTTCTCAATTACCAGCAGATGAGAATAGTTTCTGTGTGTACTTGTACTAGATGGGATGATTATGAAAGAGTTTCCCTGCATCTTTGCCAGTAATAATATGTGCCTCTTTAAGTGAGAAGATAATCATATTGATTCACATGGTATTTCATTTCTATCATTCATTCAGCTTTACTTAAGTTAAAAAAAAAAAACTTTGCACAAAGTCCACTCTGAATTATCATCATACTTACAAAGTGTTTTAGCTTCCAGTTTTGCTTGGATATGGTCTCTTTCCTTATGTACTGGACCAGTTTCATGTGAAGTTAACACCTTTCTTCTCAGTGAATGTATATGTTGGTGAGAAGTTCTTTTTCCTTATCATTATCAATAATGTCACTATTATGAACAATCTTTATTATTATTTTTTTCTTATCCCAACCAAAGCCTCTCTTCCTTCCCATCCTCCCAAATGCCTCCCAATATCTTCTCTCAACCAGAGTTATTCCTCTGCAGATTCCATTCATAAGAGAGTAGGGCTCCCAGGGATAGCAAGAAAACACAGAATAACAAATGCAATAAGACTAGGTACAAACCCTCATTTCAAGGCTGGATGAAATTTCAAATTTTATAAGGCATAGTCATTTTTCTCACCTTCTGACAACAGACAGTTAAGATTTTAAGGCATTATATAGTTTTTGATTCTTTGCTCTCACACTGTATAGCTCTGGAAGGTAGAGTTATACATATTTTACATATTCATCTTGTTCAGAATGCCTCCTCTGGCTGGCAGTAAGTAGTGAGAGCAATACTAATAATACCTCAAGAAGGCTAACAATGAAAACTGAAGCTTAACAGGGCACTGGAGAGGTTAGCATCAAAATTAGTGCTTGTTTACTTCAATTTAACATTTATCTAAAGATATACCATGCAATTTTCCATGCTGTCTATTGGAAAATAGTAACTCTCTCCTTGAAAAATGCATGTTTTCCTGAAAAACAATTTTGTAAGCACATAGTTTTTGGGTGTTCATTATGGTTTCAACAATAAGCCCTGGATGATGTTAACCTGGCCAGAATGATCCTTCGATTTCTTCACCTATAACCTGAATATTTGGCCCCTGAGTTCATTATGTATATAAGTTACTTTCAAAACATTGACAAAAATGAGGCTCTAGCTTTCTTTTTACTGTTAATATACAGGAATTTAAAGAAAAAATGTTCCTTGGTAGGTGAAAAGTAGAAGCAAAGAGGCTTACCAGGGTAGAATTAGGAAAGAGGAGCATAGGGAACAAGGCCCTACACATTCCAGGGAACACTGTTTAAGAAACAAAGGACTTGGCATGAAAAATTGTTGGTGTCTAGCCTTGAACTACTTTGGAAAATCTGAGTTTTCCAAATATTTATGCACTTGAAAATTTTAGCTATGATTTAAGATCCACTCATAATATTTTCAAATATAATGATGTACATATAAAGACTCTGGAAAGGGAAAGAAAACCTTTTTTTTTATTTCTATCAAATACAGGGTAAACCCCACCCAATGTAATATGACCACTTTTTCTTATTATCTGAATATAATTATTTGTTTCTATCCCCACTTTTAGCTTTCTTACTGAACCTTAATCCTAGCCTATGCATTATAACACATTCACCTCATTGTATTTATTATATTTCAGTATTTGAGTATTAGGGAAGCAGTGGGGGGATGCCTGGTTAACATGTCTAATATAATATTGAAACTATCAGATCATTCATATTCTTCTATTTCATAAATTCTAATCTAATTTTTGCCTTTAAATTATATTCATGAATTTTCTTTACTGGTCAAATTTTGTTTGCCTCAATTCCATTTGTGTGAGACTGCTGGTCACAGTATTTTGCAACAAAAGTTTCCAGGAAATAAGAGATAAGTATCAAAATTACACATAGCAAAAAATAAATTTTCCCTCAGTAACTTTTTTGTAAATGACTACATATGTCCACTTAAAATATGTCAGAATGTGATCATCTAATTAGTATCCTCGTATTCATGAGCAACAATACAGCCATATCGTATATGTTAAACTTCTGACAATTCTGTCAGAGAAACATTCAATGAATAAAGTAAGAGATATTCAAGCAACAGAAAGTCTGCACTTACTTGTGTATTAAGTGGCCATAAATGTTAGACAATTACTGTTTGATTATAAATATATATGTTTAAGCTTATAGGATTTTGAAATACTGATCATGTTAAATAACTCAATAAAGAAAGAAAATAATAAATGGTTCGGAAATAAACATTAAAATAAAAATGAAAAAATTAGTATAACAGGTGACATGTTTTCTACAAGTATCAACTTTAAGAAAATGATTATAAAGCTGGAACAATTATGATAACAACCATTTGTCAATTTTTACCAAGTAGAAGTAACCTCACAGTAAAAAAGACCCAAACTGTTGGAAAAGAAAAGAAGAAAAAAATGTAAGGAAAACTTAATTTCAAGCACATTTAACTGCAGGCAGAAAAGTAAGGAAGACAGACGTACAGGCTTGAGATGATGGCAAAGCGTGAATTCAAAGAACTCAGTGTGCTTTGAAGTGGATAGCTGCCTCGAGGTATTTTATAATCATCGGATAGTGCATCTTGAGTTTTAATTATTTGCCGGTATTGAAGATCAAAACAAAACATAGGCCAAATTCTAATTCCTCATATAACAAAAATAAAGCTTTGAAAGAGGATGCTATACGTAAACATTGCATGAAACTAAAATTTCACCATCAACAATGAAAATATAGCATTATTTGATTATAAGCTTCTGGAAAGAAAACAAAGTTCATGGAAATTACGCAGCTACAAAGATATGAATTTATTGTATTTATAGTCCCCAAATGCTCACTTTTGTGACTACTGTTTGGTCACATATATCTGACTCTTTTTAAAAGAAATTGCCTTTAAAACCAAATCTTCAAAAATAGTGATAGAGCTTGGACATGATCCAGGAATTGAGGTTTCATATCTATATTTTTGGAAGCTGCTTGCCTGTACTTCCTACATATTTGGATATTGGTTATTCCTTCTTAAATCTCTGATGGGTTGAAGACTAGATATTTATAGTCTCACAGAAAAGTTAAATTTTTTAAGATTATAGAAATTTATAGGTCATAAAATACTTTATGTAAAGATGCTAGATACACCAATGTAAGTCTTACCTTATAATTTTCATAATTGGTATATTACATATAGTTTGAGATTGTGAGAGAAAGAGCCTTTTATTAGACTAAAAGGGGGAGATGTTGGAATAAGATTTTTGTGCAATTCAAATGCTGACTTCTGTACTCCCTATATCTGATTGCACGCCTTGTTATGAAAATTTCCTGTCTAGATGTTGTCTAAACTCTGTTCCTCAATTTCCTCCTTATATGTCAGGAAAGCAGCTTCTATCCAGTCAATGAGCAGCGGAGAGAATAAGGCTGGCTACTTGCCATCTATGGGCGAATGAGGAATTAGCAGGAGTAAGAAGGCCATGGAAAGAGGAGTTAGGAGCAGTTAGCAAAGGATTTAGCTGTAGATAGTGGTCCAAGGAAGATCAGGAGTAAGGAGCTGGAGCAGAGGAAAGCTCCAAAGTGCAAGAATAGCTGGGATGTTTGCTGGGAGTAATACAAAATAATATAGAGGGTTAAGAATACACTTACACTTCTCAAGATTGTGCTGTGAAGCTTAATTTCAAATGAAATTTACTAAATGCATTATAATTGTCAGAGACAAACTTCTGATTGAAATAAAATTAAAACCAAATTGGGAAAAATAGTGATAGAGCAACATAGATCTAGAATTGAGATATCAATAGGCACAAAATGAAGCATTAATAATAAAGAATCAAAAATAGGAATGAATATGGTTTGCTTTTTAAGGTTAGATGCAGGCAGAGTCAACGACCAAACTCTGGCAAGACAGGATCAACAAGTCCTCAATAGTTCCTACCTCACAAATGTCTGTCAGATATACAGGGCCAGAAGGCTGAAGAAGATGCTCCAATGTTATAGAGAATGTTGGGTGACTATTCAGGTAGAAAATGGTCTCATTAATCTTTTCATTTTGAAAGCTACTAACCTGCACTCCCAGCATAGTCAGATAATCAAGTTTACTTTTTCTCAAGTCTCTGAGGGAGTTGTAGACCAGGTAGCTTAGTTTCACATGAAGCTTAATTGTTTAGGGGTTAATATGTTTTTATGTCTAGAGAGGTGTTTTAAGTTGATAATGACAATATGTGAGGTAGATTGATTTACATTCAGAAATTTAGATGCACCAAGATAGGAAAGATGTCTTCTTCAAGGCTGTCAAATACAAATAGCCAAAACACTAAGAATGTAACAAGAATGTAACATTTATTCAATTCCTATTTGTGTCAATGTCCTTCTTGCCATCGGTAACCTATTGTATATATGTGTAAAAATATAAATGTGTACGTACAAAAATAAAATAATTAAACCACCACCACCACAACAACAACAACAAACAAAAACAATTAAAGCAATGCATCTGAATTACAGCAGAAATGGAAACAGTCTTCAAGGATGGACAACAACATTTGGGACAAAAATAACTTTTTAAAAATAGGCACATGGTATCAAAGATGTCATTTCTTATGTAAACAATACATAGGAGATGTCGGGAAGATGAACATAAAGTACAAAAGAACAGAATTATCTCTACAGCAGTATGGAAATAGAGAGCAGGGAAGTGATCCCCAGAGACACTGACAAAACAGAGTCAATGTAACTATGCCTGCAGTAATTAGCAGACTAATTAAGAGAGGATGCATGGAGTAGGTACTAATTAAAAGCCACAAGAAATAATGACATTTTTAAATCGTGAAACAAATAAATTCATTGTACAAATAATATAGAACATTTTATTTATTTATTTGTTAAATATTTGCTATATCATAATGAAACATTAATTTACTAAATTTAGTGGTAATAGGAAATTGTTAAAGTGGTGTAAGAAGATTGGTTATTAAAGGGCACCTAAGTTCTGAAAATACAAATTCTCAGGGGAAAATAAACATAATTAAAACAAGAAAAGAAGGAGTCAATTAAATATCATAAATGATTAATGAAATTGGGAAATGAATGAATATTTTTCCAAACGTTTCAGAACATAATGCAGTACAATAAAGCTAAACTATTTAGAAAATATATTTATCAGTAATAAGAGGAGCGGAAATAAATGAACCACTAAAATATTAATAAAGAATAAAAGAAGAGGACCCCAAACATATCATAGTCATATAAATAAGAAAAGCAGATAAAGTATGAAGATATTTTAAAATATGGAGTTTAAGAAAATAAGAAATGTAATTTAATAAAATATACTTATCAAGGAATATCAAAATTACATATCAAGCTGATGGCAACAAGTAATTAAAACAGGAAATCTCAAAATGATGTTTTATGAAAGACTTCTCACAATTACATCATTACTAGCTTGTTGGAGAAGATGAAAGAAAAAAAGACAGAAATTAAAGAATAGCGGAGTATGAGTTCACTGTCCATAAAAAAATTAAAGATCAAAACCAATAACAACGTAGAAAAGAGTAGTCTGGGCAATTTCTACCATAATATTTATTCAAAAATCTCCAAGTTGTGAGGGGTGAAAAAGCAGCCATATGGTGGGGCCATGGTGGCTTCTGTCTCCATGAAAAAGAGTGCAAAGTATTAAATTCTTTCTTCCTATCTTTTTGTGCTTTTTAGTTTATTAATTATTCACGTTACTCTGTTCTCGCCTCTCCTCTCATCCCACTCTCGCTTCCTGTTTCAGCCAACTATTGGCTGGAGCACATAGTCTTATGGAATAGAAGGGGAAAGATAGAAAAAGTCAGAGGTTACAGGAGCTCAACAAGAAGACCACAGGGCAAACTAACCAGTGCCAAGGGGCCCTGTGGAGACTGAACCCCCATCAAGACCCTGCATGGTCTGGTACCTAGCCCCTCCTACACCGATACAACCGAAGGGCAGCAGGGTCCTCATATAGGTCACCTACGAAGGAGAATGGGGACTAACTGTACCATGGACTCTATTATTTGCTTTTCGATTACTCTCCTCTGGTAGGGCCACCTTGTCAGGACACAAGGGAAGAGGATTCTCTCAGTCCTGATGAGGCTTTATGAACTGGGGTGGGTGAGTAGAAAGGCTCCCATTCCCTGAGAGTAGACGAGAAAGGATAGGGAAAACAGTAAATCTTTAGGAAGGGGGTATTTTATGAAACACAAAACTGTTTCCACTAGACCCCACAGGAGAAATATTGTGGCGCTATTAAGAGAAATGTATAATAATAATCAGACGTAGAAGCAGGACTGGCACTTTCAGGGCAGGATCCTGAAACGAAAGTGGTCATAGTTCTTGTCCTTGGAAAGATGACAATTTCTTCCCACCCTGTCTTGGGCAGATGTAAAGAATTTATGAAGCGAGATCTGCTTCCTGATCTGGTTTCTTGATATGTTTACTGCACTTCAATACAACCTAAGAAAATACTCCTTCCTGAAAAGTCTAAGACAGAATGGAACTTAAAATGAGAGGCAACTGGCCACCACGTGGAAGGGCTGGCTGGACTGGCAATCTTCATGTGATTTTCCCCAGTTTCTCCCAAGTGGACAAGTAGCTCACCGAACCCCGTTTTCTCAAACTCATTCTGTGCTCTGTGTTCTTCCTCCAAAGCTCCCACATACTATCTTCTAATAACACTCCCTTCCAAATTCAATCCTCCTTTGTTCATAAAGTATGTTCAACAAATTCATGAGACTAGAGTACAAAGCCAATTAGCCAGTGGAAGTTTCCTTTTAATCAGCGTTAGGCACGCTAACACTTCAGGTAAATTCAACCAGAGCATAGGAAACCACCATTGCACCAAAGGATTTCTTTTCCCTATAGCAAGGCTTTCTACCTTATGAACTTTATTTTCTCCTCAATAATGTAAGTTCAAGGGAGGCAGGCAATTCTCCTGCTTTACCACTAATACAATTAAAAAGACTAACACAACTGTTTATTAATTATGGATTGACTCTCAATTTTATCTGTACACATCAAAAATGTGATCTTTTAAAATTACAACAGAGTTAGTTGTTTGTAACATATATAAAACTTTAATATATCCTTACCCATGAAACTTTTGAATGGTATTATTTTCATCTTTTTTTATTTGCTTCAAATATCACATTTTATTCTTTTATTTTAAAAAATAAGAGGAATTTTAAAAATGACTTATAGAAGCAGGTGTTGACAAGACAGAGGTCAATAGGTGTGGAATAAATAAACTCCGAAGAAATTGTGGCGTCTTCACAATCTTTCCAGTATGAAGAGTTATACGGATTTGCAACTGCTAGGAGGGTTGTTCTCATGTTTATTCATCAAGTTAGAAAAATTTGCATGTTTCTACTTTCCCTTTGAACACATACCACCTGAATGACAGCTTCTGAGTGCATATTATGATTGCAGAAATAAGATTATGATTTTTGTAATTCAAACACTATGTGCGTATATATATTTATGTATAGAATATATATGTATAGAATATATATATATATATATATATATATATATATATATATATATATATATTCTATAATATGTTAAATCCTGACAGCAGATTTCCTTCCCTCCTCTCTTCCCAGTCCCTTCTGGAACCCTCTTCCTCACACCCATTCTTCTGTTTTCTTTCACAAAAGAGCAAGCCTTCCAGGGATATTTACCAAATATAGCAGAAGAAGATGCAATAAGAATAGGCAAAAAAAAAAAAACAAAAAACAAAAAACAAAAAACAAAACTTCATGTCAAGGCTGGCCAAGGTAACCCAGTAAAAGACAAGGGTCCCAAAAATCAAACAAATGAGTCAAAGACAGCCCACTGTTAAAAATCTCACAGTAAGAGCAAGTACGCAACCATGCCATATATGCAGAGATGTATGTCAGAACCATTAGGTCTTCCTGATGGTCACTTCAGTCTCTATGTGACCCATCATCTGCCCTGGTTAACTGATTCTGTGGGCCATGTTCTTGTGGTGTACTTGACCCCTCTGCCTCCTACAATTCTTCCTCAACATCTTCTTAGGGATTCTCTGCTCTCCATCTTATGTTTGTGTTTGAATTTATTAATCTGCTTCTATCTGCTGGTGGGGGAATCATCTCTGATGATGATTATGCTAGGCTCCAATCTATAAGTATAGCAGAATATCACTCGGAATCATTACATTGTCTTTTTCTGCTAGTCTTGTTTAGTTCTATCATGAAAAAAGCTAGGCTCACTAATCCCAGCAGTCAGGAAACAGAGGCAGGTAGACCTCTGTGAGTTCTAGGCCAGCCTGTTCTACAGAGTGAGTCCAGGACAGCCAGAGTGACAGAGAGAAACCCTGTCTCAAAACAAAACAAAACAACAACAACAACAACAACAACAACAACAACAACATCAAAACAAAAAAAGAGAACAAAAATCTAGGCTCACAACCAAAATAATATTTTCTATACTTGGTAGTAAGTATTTCTTTGTAGGAAAATAAATGGAAAACAAAACAAAATAAAATAAAAAGGCTTTAAGAATATCTTTTTTGAAAACCATGACTACCACTAGAAAAAAAAAACATCCACCATTTCAATGATTTAAACCTAATTGTAGGTGCAAGACTGAAAAAGTTATCTAAAATTTTATGTACGTTTCACAAAACTGAATCAGGAAACCACTGCAAATTGAAATCTTAAAAATAACTGTCTACTTTAAATGCTGTATAATATCAGAACTGTTTCCTCCTATCTGACTCTAATGCTGGTCCTGTTTAACTGCTCCAAAATCTTGTGGTAGTCATTGTCTTTCAGCCACTGTGAGATCCCATTTTAGATTCTTTACATGAGTAGAATTCAGACCGTTTCCTTTTCTGTGCCTGGGGTTTAACCCACCATGACCTCTCCAAATTCTTGTATGTTTTCTAAACCCACTGCATTTGAAGGGCTTTTATTGTACAGATATTTTTAAGGAATACAAATAGCTCAATAAAAATCTCTTATAAAATATATATTAAAGAGCTGGTTACGTTGCTGGAGAGATGATTAAATAGTTGTGAGTGCAAACAAATGCATATTGCTCTCGCAAATGACCAGAGTTAAGTCCTCAGCATCCATTTCCAGTGGTTGACAACCATCTTTAACTCCAGTTCCATAGAATATGACATTCTCTTTTGGCTGTTGTGACCACCAGGATACACATACCCAACACACACATATTTGCACATAATTAAAAATATTAATTATTAAAGTTAGATACACATCTGAAAAAATAATAAATGTTTAATTTTTTATTTTAGTAGAATTTTTTCGCTAAATTTCTCATCTCCTATGACAACTAATTAATCATTTTTGCCCAATGTGTAAAATTACAATCTTTTTACAATTGCTTTCAAAAAATATGTTAGTGTTAGATCCTCTACTAGAGCCATTGGTCTTCTAGCTCAGAAATCTGACTCATTTTGGGTTGTCTGAAAGCCATGTGTCAATGCTTCTTATGTCTTTGATTTTATTTTACAAAAATTCATATAATTTTAGTTTGTCTATATATACACACAAATATATATATATATATATATATATATATATATATATATACACATACATATGGATTTTACATTAAATCTGTACACATTAATTAGTTATGTGAATATCTACATTTGTACATTCCTATTGCTAACATTATGACAATGGGAAATAGTCACGGTTCATTCTTCTTAACCATATTTCAAAATAAGGGATTGAGGTGGAGCTGCAGCTCAGTTAGTAGAATTCTTTCCTAGGATTTGCTTCCTAGCTTCACATAACTGGCTGCATCTGTGCTCAGTAGCACTTGCAGTATTTCTGGGACAGAAGCAGGAAAACCAGAGGTCCAGTCACAGTGAGATGTGCAGTGTGTTAAAAGCAAACCTGAACAGCATGTGGCAAAATCAAGGAAACTCTAGATACTTTTGTCTGCTGTAAAGAAGTGGATTGTAGCACACTAACTGTTCCATTACTCAGTATGCTGCTGAAGTTGGGGAATTCACATATACAATGTCTTGAATAAGTTGTTAGCTGATGTTCCCAGATAACATGTGTCCTAGCATCATTAGTGAAAAATAGGTGAATGCTCTCAGTAACACAGAATAAGGAAATAAAAGCTATTTACAGATCACTCCTAACACATGCTATATACATGTTATTCAGGGCCATTAACAATGACATTGTCCTCTTGTCCAATATAATCAAAGTTTCTGCAAACGTGTAGAAAGCCATCCATCACACACTTACACCTATCAGTTCTGTCTCCTGTATTGAAAAAAACAGTTGCAAATAATAGCATTTATTCTGCAAACCTGGAATGGTGGTATTTAGTTCACCAGAAGTCAGTCAAAAATAATAGAGAAAAGATTAGTTTGTTTGTTAGACATGCTGGAGATTAAATCTCGATTTTACTCAGTGACATCTGGATCACCCTAAGCCTTCATTCTGTCACTCCTAAAATACAATAAGATATATTGCATACAAATAAGTATTTAAACTTATTAACATATTTCTTCTTCAGTATATGACATATACTGTTATTCTATTTAAAGGTTCAATGTTATGATTCTGCCTTATTTTAAGGATTTGATTTCCCTTTTTTTCCTTTATTAATTTATTCTTGTTACATCTCAATGGTTATCGCATCCCTTGTATCCTCCCCTTCTTCCCTCCCTCCCATTTCCCCCTTATTCCCCTCCCCTATGACTGTTCCTGAGGGGGATTTCCTCCCCCTGTATATGCTCATAGGGTATCAAGTCTCTTCTTGGTAACCTGCTGTCCTTCTGAGTGCCACCAGGTCTCCCCCTCCAGGGGACATGGTCAAATGTGAGGCACCAGATGGTATATACTCACTTATATCTGCATATTAGCCCAAGGGGCATGTCCCACGAAAGCCTTCACTTACCAGGAAACTGAGACAGAGGGGAGGACATTCTATTGGGACTCTAGATGAGAGAAGCATGGGAGAATGGCAAAGTAGAAAAATCCAGAGGGTCCTAGAAACCTACAAGTAGAACATTATGATAGGCAGATTTGGGCCCAGGGGTCCCGCTCAAACTAAGGCACCAGCCAAGTACAATACAGGCGGTAAACCTTAAACCCCTACCCAGATCTAGCCAATGGATAGAACATTCTCCACAGTAGAGTGGAGAGTGGGAAATGATTTGATTTCTAAAATGCATCAGAATTCTAGGAGTATTTTGAAGTTTGTGTGGTACTTGAAATTCTAATATATCTGGCATAAGTAATTACATTTTTCATTATTAATCTAATTATCAATGAAGACAAATGAAGCAAAAATAATTTTGGTGTTTTATTTGTTTCTTTTATACACATGAAATTACAATGTCAAATAAAAGTAGTGATTTTCCCATACTCCATTCTGTCTATTTTAAAAATGAATGCATGACTTTCATTCATTTACTATCCAACATTTTTAAACAAATAGCATTACCAGTTGTGGACACAAATAAGTAGAAACAAATAAATGTATATTAGTGTATCAATTGTTATAAATACTTTAGATAGTTCCAGAATTCTCAAATAAAATGCCCATACAATGGCAATCCCTAATAAGAATATACAACACACACACACAAAGTAAATGAAATAAGTCTACAAGAAAACACATCTGAATGCCCGTGTTTACTATAGCATCATTTATAACAGCTAATATATAAAATAAATTCATTTCCAAGTTGGTATAAATGCATGTGATGATTGATAATCATTGTGGACTTGACTGTATTTGGTTCAACTGGAAGACAAGACTTTGGGTATGTATGAGAAAGTCTTCCCAGAGATAATTGACAGGAGGAAGATCCAATGACTTTAAATGAAACATGTTGTTTTATATACTTAAAGAAACATCCTCCAACTTTATTTTATTTCAAACACCTTTTAAGTGCTTTGAAGTGCACTCGATTGTGGATGTGTTATGAAGTAAATTTATTTTATGGATAGCGTCTCTCTTTAACACGTTTACTATAACTCACTTTCAGAACTTCTCCATTTTCCATCCACTTTCCCATGTTCACATGTCAGGGCAATTTTCAATCTTTCCTGCAAGGAAGCTCCAAGCTATTAATTAATTTGCTGGTTGATTATATTTTCCATTGCATTGCTCCCAGCCAATAACTCTCTCTTTGGAGCTGCAAAAACAATTTGTTTATATCCATTCACAATTTGCATTATTGGCTTCAAATATGGCTCTTAGTGATATTTTTATTCAGTTGTTGCACAGGGTATTTTTTTTCTCATAAGAAGCAACAAAACACCGACACTTTTTGAATTTCAAAGAAATAAAATCCATATTTTATGTATTTCAGTGAATTCCATTTTTTTAAAACTTTGCTTTATTGGGGAATTACAGGTAGTACTATCTACTGCAAAGTAGAAGCATACATACCATTTCAATTGCTAATGGTTTTTGAGCTAAAAATTTTAATTTGTCTTTTACTATGTCTATGTCTATGCAATGAGTAACCTTCCATATCTTTTTTTCAGGAAGGAATAGTTCTAATATTTTCACACTATTAAGTTTGCTAAAATACATCTGTACATTATAGGTGTTTGTCAGTGGAATGATAGAGTACTTTAAATGACTGTGCTTGTTTTGCTTATAAATTATATATTGAGAAATCATTAAAAAACTAATAATAAATCAGAACTGCAGCATTTGAACAAGGTCTGTAGAACACTGTGCCTGTAAACAGCCAGTTACAAATAGAGGAGGAGTACATATGTCGCTAAACATTCCTGCAGCACTACTGCCTGTTCAAAAAGTGTCAGACATTATCTTCAGTTGTGTACACATTTGTAAACCCATCATACTGCAAAGTATATGGTTCCATAATCATGGTCTACAAATAACCCTAAAAGATATGGCTATGGGAAAGGGTTTTGTATGGAGGAGAGTAGCAGAAGGATACAGGAGATGTGTGTAATCAAAGTATTTTATGCATTGTCAACCACTTCCTCTCCTCAAGCATGAATGAAAATATCCTCATTGTCTTATTTTTCATTCTGCTGAGATATTTGTTCATAGTAACTAGAAAATTAACTAGAATAATCTATAAAGAATATGTGATGCATATACCCATGGAATTCTTATTCATTCTTAAAGTTGTATATCTGGTTATTATTGCAAAATGAACTAGCCTTTATAACATAGTATTAGGTAGAATGGGTCAGAAACAAAAATATAGGAAGCAAGGGTCCTCTCTTTGAGCACTTCGGAAGTTGATTGTGGTAGAAGTACATTGAGAAGAGGACTTAGTAGACACTATGATGCTTAGCTGGAAGTATGTAAAATGATCTTCCTTAAAGTTAATGAATCATTTATGAATATGTTTATGAAGTATAAGTCAGAGAGTAATGTTGGATTTTTATTTATTGCTTGTTTTTGTTTGTTTGTTTGCTTGCTTGCTTGTTTTTATATTTTTTGAGATGGGGGTTCAGGCTAAATATACAGCCTAATAATTTGGTGACATAAGCTGGATAGAGAGCTTCAGGGATATGCCTGTTTGTCCTATACTGAGCACTTCAGTTGGAGCCTTTTGGTGCAGTGCAGAGCTTTTATGTTGAAGCTGGACATCAAATCCGAAGACTTGCTCAGTATGTACTACACAGTAGAGCCAATGCCTCCTTTCCTGGCATGAATTTATTTCAGAGTAGACACATCATTCTAGATACATAATCAGTTTGCTCAAAGAATCAATAGACAATCACATTCTCTTGGGTTGCCAAAGTAAGTGGATACTCACTGAGGCAGAACAATTGAAACACCTCATTTCGACAGCCTTATAAAACCTTGTCAACAATCAAAATTCAGCTTTGTAATTTGAGTTAATAGACTTATTGTTATAACTAAGAAATCACATTTTAAAATACATGAACAGAACAGTTACATCAAATCCCCACCACCTGCTTTCGATTGAAAATACGGAACAGCAATCATAATGATAAACTAATATATATTTTTTTTCATATTTGAGCTGCTTGTATATAAGGAATGGGTGTTCTCCCACTCTGACTCAGAGGACTTGAGTATCTCACAGCTTGTACCATAACTTTGTTAATAATGGGCATGACTTCTTTATAGCACTCACTTTGCAGCCAGAGCTGTCCACAGAGACTCATTTTCTTTTTCTCTTATGTCTGTAACAGATGCTTCATACAGTTCCAAAAGTTAATGCCCCCTACTTACACTTGACAAAGTTAACTTTAAAAAGTAAAGGAAAAGAGAAAGGACATTAGGTGCTTCGCCTGACAAAGTCTTAAAAGCACCAATTAAAAAAAAGTAAGCATATACAGTTGTACCGATTTGGATAGTCACCTATAATTGTTTAAAAACCAATAAAATGTTGACTATTGACATATAATAAAAAATGTTTGAATACTACTTTGTTTAAGAACACACTGGTGGTTAAACAAATTCTGAGAGTTTTGTATCTACTCATTAGTGTCAGACATTCATAATCAAGTATTTATGGTACACTGAGGCACTTTAATTAAACTGTCAGGTAAATGCAAAGGTTTTCTGTATTTTTTAAAATGATCAAAGTGCCAACTCCCTCTGACTAGTAAAACACCAGAGCGTAAAGGAGCACATCTCTCTGTGTTGTATAATTTCATTACATTATATTTCAAATATTTTAGCAGATAAAGCTACAGATGTGAACTCTCCTACAATATGTAAAAAATATGCTATATATTTATCCCTTTGTAACATGATGTCAGAGCAATTTAAAAGCTACCAAATGACTATAGCATAACATTAAACAGCTACTGACATTCACCTGGACCACTCATGGTTTTTCTTTTGAATTTTTTTATTAATTTATACATATTACATCTCAATGGTTATCCCATCCCTAGTAGCCTCCCTTTCCTCCCTCCCTCCCACTCATGTTTTGATACTCTGAACCTCTGTCACCCACTTCTATCTACTGTCTTTGCTTTTAAGGCACTCTTGTGGAACAGCATTTACCCAGGATTTCATGAAACAATACACTTCAAGTTGGTAAATTTTGTTAAAATATACTATTTAATATTGTTTGATTCACTAGTTTATATCATGATGATATCCCTTGCAGATATTTAAATTTCTGTCACTTTTACTACCTTTTCAAATGTAGTAACATTATTACCATATATTGGAGAGTTTCTGTGATGGTAGCCCTCCCTATAAACAACAAGAGTAGTGTTCTATTTTATTAATATTTATTTTATCATGAGAAAATGATTTCTGTAACTGTTCACTACCTCTGCATAAATTAGTCAGTTTTCCTATTTCATGGGAAAAGGCTAAAAAAAATGCATTCATGATTACAATAAAACGTTTCTAACCATCTAATCATTGATCTTGCTCATAGAATGCAAACAAAGCCATCAGATCATTTTAAAGAAACATCACCCTGTCATATGCAACCACAATTATTCTGTGTATTTCTGCACAAACTGGGAAATCATAGGCGTCTTAAGCAATAAAATGTCATTTAAATTCATATTAATATGTGGTTCTCTTACAATTATAGAGACTGAACTTTTCATTAATGTTGTGATGTATTATGGAGAACCATCATGTTTCTTTATTTATCCCAACAAAATATTAAGCCACAACTTTTGTAAGCAATTTAATATACAAGTGAACAATTTTACAATCAACTATATTGGATGTCCTGGTATGTATGTACTATACTCAGCTAAGAATAAGCAAATAAGTATAGCATGCTATGTAAAAAAAAATCTATGTTAAATATTTTATATGACTGAGTAAATACTACAGAGATAATAATATACTTATATACCCAAATATGTTTAAGAAAACTTTCAATATTAAATACCTGTTCTATGTTTTTTTACATTGTAAATTTGTTTTTATCTAGTTCTCTATCTTGCCCTCATGGATCTTCAGTAAATATGCTTCTGCTATATTTTCAGAGATTGTATTCCTAAATCCAAACACAGAGTAAAGAATCAGATACAGATACATAAGCTTATTATGATGAATATTCTCAGGGAATTTTAATATATTCTCCTATTTCTGTGGAAAAAAATTAGCCAGTTAGTTGTTCTGTGTTTACATATGATACAATTTATGAGTTATTAATAACCAGTTAACTAAGTTTGAAAATTGAAGTGATTGATATGGCTATTGATATTTTTCATTCATGTTAAGTATAAAAAATTACTTTATATTCCAAGACAAAACAAAACTTTGGCATTATTGAATTTATTAAGTCTTCTTAGTACCACTGAAAAATATGGATTTGTCTCCAAATATTTAGTATTTATGACTCTTGGGATCCTTTTATGTTTGTGAACACCTTTATGATTTTATCATTCTCAAACTAGTCACTGACCTCGACAATAGTAGGGAAAAGAACTTGCCACTTTAATCTACTTCAGGGACAACTTTAAATAGCAGCATTTGTAGCATCTCCATGCTGAGCTGATTTTCTCATCATGGAATCTTGATCTGAACACTAGCATGTCCATTCTGACTTCCTGACTTTTGCTCTCATACATGTTACTATCATACACTCTCCCCAAGAAAAAAAAAACTACATTAGAATATCAAAAAGTCTTCACCATCATAATAACTACATAGAAACCAAGATATACATTATACAATGAAAACAAAAGTGTGCTGCTCTTGTAAAAAAATTACAGAATGTAGGGGAAGACTCACTCAGCTGTGTGAACTAGTAGTAATACAGTACAGAGATCTTAAACTAATTATAATTAAAAAGAAAATTTTGAAAGAACCAAGTGAATCTAGATTTCTCAAGATAAAAGAAGCTATTGCACTGGTTATGAATAAAGGAGGTAGGGATACTTAGTGGATTAAGCAATAAATTCTGGTATAAAGACAATAACACACCGAATTAAAGTATATATTTTGGTTAAAATAATGAAGGATTAGCAAAACCCCTGGAGAAAACAACTTAATAGTTAGGATAATGCAGGGATCAGTCTAGTTTATCTTGCTAATCAATATCTTGTTATAGGCTATGCTTTGTACTAAGCACCTTTATGTATATAATTATTATACACTATGATTCACTCTCGTTATTGCACTTTTCATATAAATAAACTAGGGCTGGAAGACATTAATTCGGTTAATCTTTAGTTAAATATTTTCTTAGGTGAACACAGAATTAAAAATTATAGTAATTCTCCTAAAATTATGTTTGAAATAAATTAAGATACTAAATTCTGAACAAAGTTCTTTTTATTTTATTAACTTAAAAGCTTGTTGTCATCCTTCATATACATATGCTTGGTGACAAAAGTGGCTATTAAAATGACCAACAACAGAATCTGGGATATTTCCTGCTACATAAGATCAAATAATGCAAAACCTTCAACATCCATCAATTTAACATCAATGAACTAGGTTGTGAGACCTTGATAGAACAAAGTCTTTATTTAGCAAGGAAGGCATGCAGGGACCACAGCGAAGTTGTAATTGGCTGGGGCAAAGAATGGGGGTCATATACAAATTTGTGAAAAGGTACACATATTGGGTAGTACCTAAAAAGTTCTGAAAAATCATACTGCTAATGGAATATTTATGACAAAAAGTAAAACAAATAAGAATAGAAGTTACCAAATACTGGTAAGGATAAATATGAAGTGACTAACACCATTTAAATGGTATAGAAAAAGAGTCACATTTTCAAATTTATTTGATAAATTTTTTGCAAGGTCACACATCAATCACCAATGGAACTCATAAAAAAAACCATTTGACATGAAAACTTAGATTGAAAGGTTTATAGGAACGTTGCTTAAAAGCAAATACAAAGTTTTACCAAACCCAGGGTGAAGAGAGATTTGCCAACTAAAGGGCAAATCAGTATGAAGTGATGTTTTGTGTGAGCAAATTACATTTGTCTAATATGTGAATATAAACTCATAAACTGCTCCATGTATTGACTTCAGACTTTCACAGCTCTAAAAAATAGACTATGTAATTTCACAGTAAGAAGTTAAAACTTTTAAGAAACTTGTGTGTGAAAGTAACATATTTACACTTGGAATACTGATCTATACTTATTTAAGAAGTATGTCTACTAAAAATAAATATGTATATGTATATATTTCAAATTTCAGTGTTTAATATGTGGCAGAGTGGAAATGTTATTCTACATTAGCTGTCACAGTTCTAAATTCAGCTTATGTGGGAATCAATGTCTTTTGGAAAGAAAGAACTGCACAGATGCCATTTTCCTCAAAAGCAAGCAAATAATGAATGTAAATAATGCACTGTTTTGGTTTCAAGCCTGCAGAATGACTTGGAGTCTGAAATATTGTTATGCCAACAGATTTAAGACCATTTTCTGCCATAAATAGATGTGAATAGGCTCATAGGCATTAATTTTTAACTTGTTTTAATTTTCTTATTAAGAACTTACAAATGCTATTTGTCAGTATCAACGATTACAGGTTATTATGCTGTTTTTAAGACACAAAGTCTAAACATAGGCACTAGAATTGTTGCAAAGATCCCAAGTAATTGTAGTTCATAGTTCACAGGAACATGAAAATAAAGAAAGCTGGAGCATAATTACATTTAAATATCATTTTGAGGTATCAGGGTAACATGGCAGTTTTAAAATATATGAGAATCCTGAGTAAAAATTTTGTTGAAGTAATTATGCATGTTTGTAAAACAAGCACAAAATTAAAGTTTTGCCTGCTGAGAGGTCATTAAGAACTGAGAAAGTGTACAGCAAGCCATTAGGTTTACATTACTACATATCTTCTTTGTCCTTTTCTGATAAAAAAATGAAAGTTTTATGAAGAAAGTATGTATACCGATATAAATGAATTACTGAGACCTAAGCTTGTAGGATTGCTGCTTACTTTTGTCAGTATCAATATTACTTGGTTGTTGTTGTTGTTGTTGTTGTTGTGACAAAATACCATGATCTGAAGCAATTGATTAAAAATAGTTTATTTTGGATTATAGTTGCATAGGGAGAGACATAATAAGAAGTGAGGGTATTCATGATAGCAGGCGGCTGGAGATCATGTCTTCAACCACAAAATCAAAGCAGAAAGAGGTAATTATAAGTGAAGTGTGTTTTGTTTTATTTTGTAGTGTCATTGACCTCCTGACTCCTAAGTCCTTCCTTCCCTTCTTCCAATGTGTTCCTTAAGTTCCTGACCAGTCCGGCTGCTCAGTTATTGGGGGGCCGAGGAGGGTCGCAACCTGTGAATAAAGAACAGGCGAGAGAAAAGGTAGGGCTCAAGGAAACCGTAGCTTGTCAAAAGCCGTTTATTGAAGGTGAGGGCAAGCTTTTTAAAACGTGCTTTAGGGAGGGCGGGGGTAGGCGAGGAGGGTAATGGAAAAGTACAGAATCTTCTGGGGTTGAGCCCCGGGAACATCTGCAGGGGGAGGGGGTTTCCTGGTTCGGGGCAAAACAGGATGTCTCTGTGGTTATCTCAGGGTCAGATTGTTCTCTTCCCAGGGCTAAGCCGGATGCCTTGCAGGCCTAATGAGCAGCCAAGCAGGATGTTTGCTGCAGGTGCTGAATGGGTAGGGGTCGGCCACGGGCCATTTGGTTCCTGTCATCTCCCCCCTCTTAATTTACTTTGGCCTGAGGGAGACCCTACAGCCTAGCAAGTGACCTTTAGGAGGTCACCAGTCATTGTTACAGGATGGCGGTATGTTTGAGAATCACTAGTGTCCAAGTGTTTCAGGACAACAGTTATTCTGGACCGGCCAAATTCCCAAGGAAAGGGGGCCTCACGATGGGCCAAGCCTGCTAGAGGATCGATGCTCAATCTTACCATGCCTATGATCTGTCCTCCCACCAAGGACAGACCGACGTCTGATAACCGAGACTTATCCGATCGCTCCATCTCTGACTTACCAGGCACTATCGCAGGTCAGGTCAAGGTGAGCTCAGGCCAAAAGACATGGGGGAGAACTTGCACAGGTTTACCAAAGGCGCCAAGGGCACAACTAGGCTTGCCATCCAGTATTCTGCATCCTCAGGAACTATAAAGGCCGCCCATAGGTAACCGACTGAGGCATAGGTGATATCTCCTGGATGGTAATAAAAGTCTTATTTGGGTCCTCAGTCTCCAGGCGATGGTAGTGAACCTGGATATTCTTGGTGGCAGCTTCAACCTGACTTTTAATGAACCCTGTAAGATGGTTGAAAGCCCATGGGCCAAAGGATAATAGAAGGAGAACACCAACAAGGGGCCCGAGCAGGGTGGGGAGAAGAGTAATAAGCCAGGAGGAGGCAGTGAACCAATTTTGGTACCAAGACTCTTGTTTTTCGAGAGCCTTTTGGCATTCTTCTAGGGCCTTGGTGACCTTATCAAGGCTATTTTGGGCCAGTCCAGTTTTACTAACATAAAAACAACATTCTTCTTTAAGGGTTGCACAGAGGCCACCTTCCTTAAGAAAAAGGAAGTCAAGACCATGGCAGTTTTGGAGAACCACCTCTGCCAGGGAGTCAATGGAATATTTAAGTTCCTGAATGCTATCTCTCATGTGGGAGATGTCTTTATCAATCAAATACTGCAGTTCTGCAAAACTCTGCTTAGAAGTTATCAATGAGGCAATGCCTGTGCCAGTGCCAATTGCGCCAATACCAAAAATGGTGGCAATGGTTAATGCTGTAATGGGTTCCCTTTTATGTCTATCTGGAAGGGAAATTCCCCCCTCCAGAAAATTTAAAAATGAGTCGGGGTCATGAATAGTAAAACGGGGAAGGAGAACAACAAGGACACACCAATCTTTGGAGGAAAGGAAGGTAGGGGCATAGACGATCGGGGTTAAACCAGAGGAACAAGCAAAATGGGTGTTATTTGGTGCGAGAATGTAGGGAAGGGGAGGTCGGGGATGATGGTCTGGGCGCAAACGCCGCTGAGGGAAAGAGGAGGGAGCATATGGGGACACAGGAGGCAAGTACCTATGCCGGAAACGGACAGGAGGGTAATGCGATTGTCGGGATCAGGGCCGGTGAGGGTGGGGGTAACATTGGTAAAGAGCAATTTGGAAAGAAGAGCAATACCCTTGTGAAAGGGCAGGGAGGAGGAGAAACACATCCAACATTCAGGAAATGACAAGGAGGAGTCATTTTTTAAGGCCCATATGGAGGCATTAGCCAACTGGAGAATGACATCAGCCGAGCTGTGGGGGCCCACCGGGAGGGTAGGTCGGAAGGGAGGGGGTGAAATGGATTGAAGGAGGTCGTCCGAGGGGGTGGGCGGGGAGGGAGGCATGGGGGCGGCGGGTTTAGGGGGGCGCCAGGAATAGGAACGGGAACAGGATGATGGAAATGTGATTAGGCCGAACCACTGCTGCGCCCTTATTGGGTATGTCTTTTAGGAGGCGCAACTTGAAGGTAAGTCCAAAATCGTACTCTGATTTATAAACACGGAGGCCCCATTCAAATCCGTGACTCGTCCAAATGGCTCATTTACCAGGCTCAGTGAAGTGGATGGTTAGGGGTTACACCATCCATTGGTGTCTGAACAGGCCGCATTGCAAAAGGTCCCTAACGGCCTCGCCGTTAGGATCAGGATGAACCCAGGAGTCAACAGTGATGTAGTCCCAAGAAGAGGATGGCTTCCAGAACATGTTGACAGTGGTCTCACACCCCCAAGAGGCACAGCAAAAATCTTGGGCCCCACCACAGCGGTGGTTATCATGACGGGGCCGGTGAGAGAAACCTGGGCAAACATAGATGCCTCCACCATAGACCTTTCCTCTCTAGAAAAAAATTTGTGAAGCATGACCCACTCTAAATCATTGTGGCAGCCTGGGTAGGCGCCTCTGACATCACGGGAAAAGGACTTGAGCTCGGGCGCCTTGGACTGTGTTGTAGGCCAAAAAAATATCCTCCATGCCCCAATAGGAACTAGCTCCTAGGGCAAGTGCACAAAGATCGACATGCAGGATGGGCCAATGGGGTTCGCCACTCAGGGATGAGAAGGAATTAACGTCACCGGCCTGGTTAACAACCTCCCAGGTAAAATTATAAATGGCATAAGGCTGGTAGTCATATGAAGGGATGGTGGAGGCAGGCAGGAAGAGGCAGAGGCAATGTAAAAAGACGACCAGCACACCGAAGATTATGGTCCTGAAAAAGTACAATTACATTTTTTCCTCAGGGGTGTTTCCTGGGGCAGGGGGGTTAAAAGGTTTGATTAGGCGCTCATGTAACTAGTGCACATTTTGTTCTTTCTGATCATAGATGCAGGCATGACCTTTGCCCCAAATAAGGACTGGGTCGGGTCCATGCCATTGGTGGGTCAGTGGATCCTTCCACAAAGCCTTGGCATAGGTGGAGGAGGTGGAAGTGTGCCAAAGGTGATCGGCCACTGAGTGGCCAAGGTCATCTCTTTGTAGAAAATTTAGGACGAACAATGCATGATTGAGAAGTAGGTGGGGTCCCACTGTGGAGGGATATAGGATTCCTTTGGAAGATTGTAACTTATTAAGCATTGCTTTGAGTGTTTGTTGGGCCCTTTCAACAATTCCTTGTCCTTGGGGATTGTAAGCTATCCCCATAACATGTTTAATCTGCAGTTGGGCACAGAAGGACTTGAAGGCAGAGCTTGTATATCCAGGGCCGTTATCAGTCTTTAAGGTAGAGGGTTTGGGGGCAACAGTAAGGCAATACAGAACATGATCAATGATGTCTCTAGTAGCCTCTCCAGCGTGCGGAGAGGTGCAAATAAATCCACTAAAAGTATCTATAGACACATGAATATACTTGAGTTTCTTAAAAGAGGAAAAATGAGTAACATCCATTTGCCAGACCTGTCCAGGCATGAGGCCACGAGGGTTGACCCCGTATGTGGCTCAGGAAGAAAGGTAACACATGCCTGGCATTCTTTAACAATAGCCCGGGCTTGTTCCCGAGTGATGGAGAACATGTGGCAAAGGCTTTGGAAATTAAGGTGGTGGAGGGCGTGAGCCTCCGTGGCCATAGCAATGGGGTCGCTGGCGGATGGAATGGCCAGCCCTGAAAGCAGGGGGCTCGTGGCTGAGTCCACCTGGGCATTAAGTGTTGTCAGAGGCCCGGGCAGGGTGGAGTGAGCGTGAATATGGCCAATGAAAAAGGGCTGAGAGTGCAAAAGAATAAGCTGTTGGATATGGGAGAAGAGAGGGGAGGCATTAGTAGCAGGCTTTATATGAGGAACCATCTCAAGGAGCGGAACATAGGACGCGACATAGGCACTATCAGTATATAGATTAAAGGGCGTATGGGGAAGCAATGTAAAGGCGTGTGCAACAGCTTCCAGCTCAACAAGCTGAGCAGAGGTATGGGGGTTTGTTTTTGTAGGATCGCTCCGTCCACAGAGAGGGCAGCGACCCCGGTAGAGGAACCATCAGTAAAAACCAGGGAAGCTTGGGGGAGGGGTCTGGAGCGGGTGACCCTCGGGAAGATGACAGGTTGTCGCTGCAGGAATTGAATTAGTTTGTTTGAGGGATAATGATTATCTAATAGGCTGCAAAAAGAAATACAGGAGACTGCCCAATCATCTGAATTTTGAAAAAGCCACCTTATTTGTGTGACCGAGTAAGGCATGATAATAGAGTTAGGGTCCCTTCCAAAGAGCCTGGTGGCCACTTCCTGTCCCTGCTGAATGAGGGACGCAGCCAGAGTGGGATAAGTAGGAAGGACATTAGTGGAGGAGGAGGGGAGATGAAGCCAAAAAAGAGGGGCCCGTTGCCAGCGCTGTCCCGTGGGGGCAAAGGGGAAAGGAAAAATTATGAGCGTGAAATGCTGGGTAGGGTCATAATAGGAGATGGACTGGTAGAAGATGGCGTCTTCAACCTTTTGTAGGGCCATGGAAGCTTCAGTAGTGAGACTGCGTGGTGAAGAAAGGTCAGAGTTGCCTTTTAAAATATCAAAAAGGGGTTTAAGCTCTCCAGTAGTGAGCTTAAGGTAGGGGTGCAGCCAGTTAATATCCCCCAAAAGCTTCTGAAAGTCATTAAGTATGTTAAGGATGCCTCAGCGGAGCTGGACCTTTTGGGTCCTGACTTAAGAAGTCCCGAGTTCATAGCCCAGAAAAAGAAAAGGGGGGTGTTGTTGTATTTTGTCTGGGGCAATTTTAAGTCCCAGATGACCCAAACTCTTAACAAGTTCCTGGGTGACTAGAGAGAGCTCAGCCATGTTAGGGCCAGCAAGTAAGATGTCATCCATGTAATGAATAATATATAAATGTGGGTACCTAAGGCGTAGCGGGTCGATGGCCTGGGCTACATATTTTTGACAAAGGGTGGGACTGTTGGCCATGCCCTGGGGAAGCACCCGCCATTGGAATCTGGGTGAGGGCCCCACATGATTAACGACAGGGAGGCTGAAGGCAAAACATTTGGAATCGTCAGGGTGTAGGGGAATGCAAAAGAAGCAATCTTTAAGGTCAAGAACGAGTTTATGAAATCATTTAGGGATGGCCACAGGAGAGGGGAGGCCAGGCTGCAGAGCTCCCATGGGCATCATGGTCTTGTTAATTTCTCTGAGGTCCTGGAGGAGTCGCCAGGCACCATTCCTTTTTTGGATGACAAAAATGGGGGTGTTCCAGGGGGAAGTAGAGGGCTCAACATGGCCTGCATCAAGTTGCTCCTGCACCAGCATTGAGGCTGCTGCCAGTTTACGGGAAGGAAAGGGACACTGATCGATCCAGACAGGAGAATCAGTTCCCTAAGTTATTTTATTGGCCTGGAATGCAGGGGGAGAAGTGGCCCTTATAAAAAATTTTGTTTATATCCCAGCCCTTGGCGACCAGTCCTAAGCATAGGGACAATGGGCTCGAGATGCCCCTGTCCCAGCTTGGCGAGACCCTGGCCTGGCAGATAGCCTTGATCCAAAAGTTGATGTGTGACAGGAGAGGAGGGGCTATAGATAAAGACCCCCATTTGGGAGAGTATGCCCCGGCCCCACAGATTAATGGGTAACCCGGGGACAATGAACGGTTGCACCATCCCCATCTGGCCATCAGGGTCAGTCCAGCGAAGGACCTTAGAACTTTGAAGGGTGTTGGTAGATATTCCAATGCCCTAAAGGTGAGTAAGGGAGAGCTGACAGGGCCAAGACGAGGGTAAAGAAGATTGGGACAGAACCGTCGAATCTGCCTCAGAATCAATGATGCCTTCAAAGGGGCTGCCATCAAGCCTTAGTGTAAGATGGGGTCTATCAGAAGTTAAGCATTGGATCCAAAAAGAAGAGGGCGGCAGGGAGGGAGTCGGGCAGGTGGGAGGAGAGACAACAGTGTCAGCCAGGGTTAAAGGAAGGGCCCAGGCCAAAATCTGACCAGGAGAGATGGAGAGAGGGCCCTAGGTAGCGGCGGAAAGGAGGAGCGCGGGAGAAGGGAGAGGGTGTTTAAGAACGAGGGGATAGATAAATATCCCGATAAGGGCAGAAGAGGCAACAGGAGGGGAAGAGGGGGGTGTTTCCATAGAGGGCGACAGGCAAGGACAAGGTTCCCTCCTCAGGTGTCAGTATTGTGGAGGAGGTGGCACAAAAGTCCAATCCTGTGGGGGAGGGCGAGTTGCTGCCACTGGAATGGGAGGAGGTTGGGTTCGGGAGGTGGGGTAGGGGGGTCTGTGGATGGAGGCGGGTCTGTAGATTGGGGGGAGCCTGTGACACCGGTCCCGACATAGGCTGGAATTGGATAGGGTGAGGGGCCTGGGACTGGCCCCCAGAGAAGTTTCCCGAACGCGGGGGGAGAGGGTTACCCATGGCATCCGTCAAGGAGCGACAAGTGTTAGCCCAATGGCAACCTCTATGACAGCAGGGGCAAAGGGTGTTAGGAGGGGGCCTGCCTACAGGTCCCAGGGGCCCCTCGACAGCCATAGGAGTTGTTTGACCTGTTTGCAATGAAGGACGAGCGGGCCCATTGGGGCCGGCTTGGGCAATGTGGACAGGTTGCCCACATCAAAAACAGGCGGTATTGTTGGAGAGAGCGCCAACGGCCATGATAGCTTTAGTAAACTTATCAGTAACAGGGTTGACCTCACGACATAGTTGAATCATCTCATCAAGGTCTTTACCTTTATATTTATGTCTAAGGACTGACTTGCAGGTGGCGTTAGTGTTTTCAAATGCCAACTGCGTCAGGAATTTATTATCAGTTTGGCCTGGTCCCAAGGATCGCTCGGATGCCTCTACAAGGTGTGCATTGAAGTCACTGAATGGTTCCTGGGGTCCCTGGAGTATTTTAGTAATGGGCGACAGGGCAGTACTTGAGGAGGCGATAGTCCTCCAGGCTGCAAGAGTGGCGGAGCTAGAATGGGAAAGTAAAGAAAAAGGGAGTGCATGTTGTTTTTCATCTGTGGCATACTTGCCCTGGCTGAGGAGTTTGTCGAGGGACCATTTACGTGTCCCTCGGCGGCCCTGTTGAAAATTTTTCCTGATAAGGTTGCGGCAATGGTCAGCTCAATCAGCTCTCCATGAGAGGAATTGTCCATGGGTGAGGACGGATTGAGCAGTAGTAATCCACTCATTGGGCGTTAGGTGCCCACCATCAGCCAAATCATCAATAAGTGATAAGGTAAATGGGGCATTGGGTCCATAGCTACGGACTGCCATATTTAACTTCTCTAATTTTTTTAATTTAAGTTTGTGAAAAACTGTGGCAGTGGCTTTGATGTCATCTTTGTGTTCCTCCTCTGAATCGGAGGTGTGGTGGCCCTCGTGATCACTATCAGAGTCCGTGGGGGCAGCGCAGATGTGAGGGGAGGAGGGGCGGCCAGCAGAGTCACTGGTTGAGGGGTCAGCTGTGCTTCCCGACTCCTCTTTAGAGTCAGACTGGACCTGGGAGTGGGTAACAGGAAAGGCAAGGGGGGGTGGGGAGTGTGAAGCGGGCTGTTAAAAGTGAAAGCTGTTTTTGAAGCAGAAGAATTTGAGTTGCGTGAGAAATTTGATGTTGAACGTGGGCTTCTGTCTGGCAAAAGCAATTAGGGAGGGTGCAGGAGCGGGATCGAGGCCGTACTGCAGAAGGGAGAATTGGCGGGGGGGGGGGGGGAAGAGAGAGTAACGAGAGGGTAGGGGGTGAAGGTGCAGAGGTAAGAAGGAGGTCATTGCCATGATGATAGCGTCTTCCTCCAGAGTGGCGGCATCGCCAGGATCCAGAGGCTCGTCAGCAGTTTCAGAGAGAAGAACGGTGGGGAGTTCCTTGGGTAGAGTGGGGGGAAATAACGATGGAGCAGGGGACAGAGGTTTAAAGGATGAGGGTTTAGACAGGGGGACGACAGGGGCACAGAATGGTGAACACCCACGTTCCATGGTTGAGATAGGATCCTCATATGCGGGAGGAAGCGAAGGGTAAAGACGGGGGGGCGTGGAAGAATCAGAAATGGGCACAGGGGAAGGATTTTCTGAAGATTTCAAGGATGCAGGAGGAACAGAGTTGGGGGGACATGTCAATGAGCATATAAAAGGAACCCTGCAAAGAGGAACAAGAAGGAGCACAAGAAGGAGGAAGAGATTCATGCAGGCAGAGTTCAGCCACGGATAGGAGTTGCCTCTGTCCGCTTTCATTTTCACTGGACTCAATTATGTCCCGTATAAGGCCCCAATAAGAAAAAATACTGTCTGCCACCGCTGCATTAACATCCTTTTGGATAATTGCATTAAGTTCACGCCCCACCTTTTGCCACTTTTTAGAATGAATAGTAGGTCCATCAATCATAAACCAGGGACAGGTCTGGTCAATAAAAACAAAAAACTCAATCAAATGTTTCATCTTTACCCTAATACCCATCTCTCTGAGTAAGTCCTTTAAGCCTTTTATGAACTGACCTTCTTTGGACAGTGAATGGCCCATTCTTGAGAATGCGAACGGATGACTCACCTAATGATGAGGCCAGCCAGGTGAGCTTGACTGGTCATGAAAAGTCCAGTGGACAGGTCCCTTAATCCATTCGGGGAGGAACCTGTGCCTCGAGACCCACGTGTGGGCACCACTTGACCAGTCCGGCTGGTTAGTTATTGGGGGACCGAGGAGGGTCACAACCTGTGAATAAAGAACGGGCGAGAGAAAAGGCAGGGCTCAAGGAAACCGTAGCTTGTCAAGAGCCGTTTATTGAAGGTGAGGGCAGGCTTTTTAAAACGTGCTTTAGGGAGGGCGGGAGTAGGCGAGGAGGGTAATGGAAAAGTACAGAATCTTCTGGGGTTGAGCCCCGGGAACATCTGCAGGGGGAGGGGGTTTCCTGGTTCGGGGCAAAACAGGATGTCTCTGTGGTTATCTCAGGATCATATCGTTCTCTTCTCAGGGCTAAGCCGGATGCCAATGGGCGGCCAAGCAGGATGTTTGCTGCAGGTGCTGAATGGGTAGGGATCGGCCACGGGCCATTTGGTTCCTGACAAGTTAAGCTTAATATATGCCTATGGCTCTCTGCATCAGTTTTTATCAATTGTTGGGCAAAGCCTCTATGATGTCACTTATACTACTGTTCTGTCTGCTAGTAAATTAGAATGTCATTACTAGTGCCAAGAGTGGGCTCCCTCTCATGGCATGGGTCTCAAGCTGGGCCAAGTGATGGTAGGACCGTCACTCAAATTCTGCACTATCTTTTACGCTTGTATATCTTGTGTGCAGGACAAATTATGGGCCTAAGTTTTTGTGGCTGGGCTGGTTTCCCAATCCCTACATTGAAAAGGGCTAGCTTGGATACAGGCACAATCAATAGCCAAACTCCTTCAAAATAGGATGAATGAGTCCTCACTGGTTCCTGCCTCACAAATAGGTCCGTCAGGTATATTGGGCCAGAAAGCTGATGATAATGCTCCAACCTTATAAAGAATTTTGGGTGACTGTTCAGGCAACAACCTGTCTCTGTCATCTTCTCATATGGGAAGCTGCTAACCTGAACTCCGCTAAGTAATTTTATTCCTTCTCTAGTCTCTGATGGAGTTAAAGACCAGGTAGTGTAATTTAAATAAGAAGCTTAGCTGTTTATGGGTCAAGATGTTTTTAGGTCTATTAGGTGTTTTAAGTTGATAATGATGAGATGTGATAGATAAGATAGATTTTTAATTACATTAAATATTTTAGACTTACCAAGATAGGAAAGATGTTTTCTTGACGGCTGCCAAACACAAATAACAAAACAGTATGAACATAACATATGTATAATTCCTGATTGTGTTATGGTTCTTCTTGTTGTAGTTGGTTTATTGTATATATGTGTAATAATATAAATGCATATTTAAAAATATTGAATAAAATATTGTAAAAAAGATGAAGGAAGTTGATGAACTGGATAAAAAGAAAAAGAAAAGAAATGGCTGCCTGGTTAGTCCTACAGAATCAAAAAACCTGCATTCAAAGAGAGACTTTGAGACCTAATTGCTAACCAGAAAACATACTTGGAACAGATATAGGCTTTCTACACATATGTATCAGTTATGCAGCAGTGGCTCAGGCAGGACTCCTAAAGTCGGAACAGCAGTTGTCTCTTGACTACCAGCCCTGCTGTTGATCCTTTTTGCCTAACTGAGCTGCCTTATCTAACTTTGGTATAAGATGTGCCTAATCTTACTGCAACTTGATATGCTGAGGGAGATTGATATCCATGAAAAGGAAGACTGAATGGGGGTGGGGAAAGAGGTGAGAGGTAGGAATTGGGAAGAGAAGAGGGAAGGGAAGCTGTGATCAGGATGTAAAGTAAATACATAATTTAATCAGTAAAATAACTATTAAAAAAAGAAGTGGGATGAGTCTAAACTCTAAAATCCCTGCTCCAGTGATTTCTAAAAGTTACATAACAATGCACTCATTCAAGGACATGGAGTCTCTGAGTCTCTGAGTCTCTGAGTCTCTCTCTCTCTCTCTCTCTCTCTCTCTCTCTCTCTCTCTCTCTCTCTCTCTCTCTCACACACACACACACACACACACACACCAAAATTTTATTAGAATTTATTGAAAAATTCCAAATTAAGTACTGAAACTGTAACATCATGTGGCCAGAGAAGAACAGTAGAGAAGGGGGTGGAGTGCCTTTCATTTTGATTTAAGCAGTGATGGTGGTTATATATGATGAGGTAGGTAGGCAAATGGGGGGAAAGAATAAGGCTTTGGCATAATAAAATCTGAAATGATGAAAAACTATGCATACAAAAGAGAGAAAAGCAAAGGACTCACAATGCTTTAGGACAGCATTACAATGCATATGAGTGTGTTATATAAAAACTTCCATATTGTTTTTAATTTTTAATTATGTCAAAATTATAAATATATTTTATTTGAAATAGAATTATATCACTTCCCATTCCCTTTTTTTCCTGCAACATTTTCAAGCTACCCTCAAATTTGTCAAGTGTCCATTTCAAGTTGATAGCCTCCTTCTGTTTGGTGTTTGGTGTATATATATATATATATATATATATATATATATATATATATATGTATATATATGTATGTAAGCATAGTTATAAATAAATACATCATGAGGTGATTTGTGTTGGTGTATGCATGATATCAAGGTGGAGCATGAGTGTTTGACAACCACAGTGTGCTCATTCATGGGAGTGGATTATTCTCCTGAGAGAAGTTATTAGATGTCTGCAGATGTTTGTATAGTGGTGAGAGACCTTGAAATATTTATCTCTGGGCAAAGGCTAAGAAATGCCAGACTCAGAATTCTATGTTAAATTAATAGATCACTTAGTTCAGTGCACAAAATGAAGACTACTTTCTGCAATGAACATCAAGTTGTATCCCCTGTGAAATTCCTAAAAATACTCATGCCTATGTAAATAGATGACTGCCTTCCAACCCTTAATTCCACATTTAATCACACTAGTCTTTCTTCAGCAATTGCCACACAGTTTACTTTGAGATGTACTGTAAATCTTAAAAACAAAAATTTGTAAGCTTAACCATGTTATATTTGTGGGTGTATGATTAGTATGTACAGTATTAGAAATAATAATAATACTTCAAATCTCAGAATATTGCTGGTTATTCTATGGGCATCCTTGAATATTAATGGTGTCAAGATAAATCTCCAATTTCATTTAGTTTAAAAAAGAATTAGAAATGACCCTGTAAACAAATTGAATAAATAGTGTTTTTGAGTATGAAGTAACTGTGCCAATCACACTGTCCATCAAGAATATGTATGTCATTGTTTTCTTTCTGTTCCATGAATAATATGAAGACAAAGACAGACTTGGGAAAGAACGAGTTGACTACATCATGGTCTTTACAGTCAATCACAGGAAGAAGCCAATAGAAATCAAGTATCTCAAGGCAAGAATTGATGCAGAGACCCCAGAGGGGCATTACTTATGTTCATTTCCTCTCTTGCTTAGCTGTTTTCTTAACCATCCCATACCTAAAGACCTGGTGACTTTAATGTCCATAGCAGCCTGTCCTTTGCTTTATAAATGAGAAAAATACACTAATGTTAATTCTTCAACTTAGATTTCCACCTCACAAATGACTCTAGCTTTTTTCTCTTTGACAAATAACCAGCTGACATAACGTGTTTTTGTTTTTTGTTTTTTTTTTTACTTATTTGTGATGAGACCATATAATAAACACTGAGTCTAGTATGGTAGGTCACACTTTTAAGATCAGAATCCAGAAGGTTGAAATAAGCCTAAGCAAATTCTGGATAACACATGAACATCCTGGCAACGCCGAGCCCAAGACTGAGACCTCTCTCTAAATAAAGAAATATAAAAATAAGCAAATTTAATTATGCAACAGGAAACAAATTCTGTAAATTGACATCATATTTTAAAATATTACCCAAAAAGTACTTTAATTTAAAACAAAGCTAAATAAAAATATGAATTAAAAATACTTTAAAAGAGAAATTAATATTCTAAGAGTATAGACTGAGTATAATATGGAACCATAAATATGAGTACATAAGTAGAAAAGTAATAAATGAAATATCTGACAGACAAATTATAACTCAATGCAGCAAAACAAATTGAAAATTAATGTATTAAGTCAATGAGAAAGTAAAATTAACTATAGCACTAAGCCAACATGATTGACAGTGTTTTTCAGATGCAATCATGAAAAGAATAAGTTTAAAAAGCAAAAAGAAAATAATTCTTCACTTAGGTTGCTCTAATCTTAAAATTGGTTCCAGGAAGGGTAAAAAAAGTACACTGCGAGTCACCAGGAACAAGTTTTGGTATTCTATTGAACAGGAGGTAATCTTACTTAACAATATCTTTCCAAATGGCTGGAAAATAAGCTTTTTAATGTTTTCATCACACACACACACACACACACACACACACACACACACACACACAAAAAAAAAACTAATATTGAAAGTTAAATATTATCATTGCTTCCATTTAAATGACAATTTATAGATACATGCTTCACACATATTTAGAATGTTATATGGTCAATGTTAAGTAAAATAAAACATAATAGGATAATAAAAATATAGAAGAATAATTTTTAAAAGTGTTGATATTTAAAAAGTTCATAGAGTTTAAGTATTACATTAAATAAATTATAATTTAGATAAAGTGAAAGAGAAAGAAAGATACTAATAATACTCAATATTGGGTGACTAATGAAGCAGTAAGCAGTATTCATATTCAAAGGAAACAAAGATGAAGAGTTAAGGATTTTAAATTTCCTACTATAAGTCCATAACATAAAATTAGTGATTTCAGTTTGTTAACACTGTTTTCATAGTAACCAATAAAAATAATTCAAGTCATCTTGGATGTTGAAAAATATGACAAGGTAATATCATTTGATATAAACACACAAGAAACACACAGTACCACTATTAGTCAAATTTTCAAGCTTCCTGGAAATAATTATACATACACTAATATCCTACATAAAATTGGCAATAATAATTTAATGGGTAGAATTTAGAATAAAGTGTTTGCTTGATTATCACAGGCTCTGTTCTCCAGAAATTCGAAATATGAAATAATTATCAAAATAATGGATATAAAGCCAACATAACAGCTTCAAATGTTTAAAATTAATGAATGGTTAGAATGTTTGTAAGAAAGTGAATTCTTAGATTCTAGGCAATAGAATAGTGTACATAAATATGTAAGTCTTTCCTTAAGCAGAACTGTTTCACATAATTAATGAAAATCCAGTTGTGTTTTTACTGTCAATTTAATAAAATAATTTCAATATTTATATACATATGCACATCTGACCTGCCAAATATGCATCATTCTAATAAACATTTTAAATAATATTATGATTCTTACCACTGTATATTTATATACATGTATACCCATTTATGAAATAATAAGCAAAAGCGATCAAATTTATCATGAGGATGTTTTTCAAGAATGCATGTATTTTTTATGATAACATAAACAAAGGGACATATAAGACCTATCAAGGAGTAATTGGTAAATCAATCACCCATGATGTAGTTTCTGAGATGTTTGGACCTGTTATTTCACTGGAGCTGCAGTTGCTAGATTACATGTCCAAATTCCTTAAATGTCATTCAATAGGGAGTCTCACATAAAATCAAAACTCCAAGTGTTTTCTTTATATATCGCCTTTATGAGGACTTATAATTAAAGTAATAAATTAATCTACCTTATTTATTTTTCATATGAAGATTTTTATAATCAGAAAATAATAATACCAAATTCATATGCAAATCTGTGAGAAGTGATTAACATGCCCTACTTGTTCTCATTATTTTTGTGATATGAGGGTCACACTTGTTTTTGAGCAACTACAAATGAAGCATATATTAACTTCACAACTTTCTTGTTAGAATGTCACCTGCAATTTTTAATTTTATATGTCTTCTGTGATGTTTACACTACTGTCTTAATCTTTTCACAGGTGCTGGAAGCATATGGATTACCTGATTTGAGCAGTATGATCTTTAGAACCATAGCATGCCATGCAATAATAATAATCCAACAAGCAATGCTACAGGAAAATTGGAAATTCATGACTAAACGATCAAATCTGCTTCTTACTGGAATCCTTAAATGAGGAAAAGTACTGTAAGTGAAATGATTTTCTAACATATATACTTGTGTAAAATCAGAAATATATTTTTAAATATAGCATTCCATAATTAAACATCTTCCCCAGAAGCAAGAAAATAAAGGCTGCATGTAGAGATGGCTTCTTTTTGTGCTTTCTGAGCAGTGAAGGACATATAATGAATACCAGTTATGTAGCATATTTCAATTATTGTTCCATGCACCTGTTGAGAGTGTCAAAAGCTTTTGTAGACTCCAGGACATCTTATTATTGACTCCTAGCAAGCAGTCCTAAATAAAGATACAGTTCTTAATCAAATGATGCTTAACATTTAATTTCCCCTCATTTGTTTTATCTGATAATACAATGGTGTTTCAAAACGTGCATAATTCACACAAAATAGAAACAACAATGATAGAAAAGGATAACTTTGATTTTAATGTACCCTGCTTTGTTTTATATGACCATATTCTCGAATGTCATTTTAACACCAATTATAAAAGACTTCAAACCAGTTTTGATTATAACTTTTATTTTAATCCTTACATTGTCCAACTTAAATTTTTGAAAAACTCTCTTGAATAAATTATTTAATTTTGAAGTTACTTTCAAGCCCAGTTTCATATTTACTTATATTAGACATGTTCTTTAAGGAACACCAAGCACAGATTATAAAAAGCAAATGCGACAGCATAAAGAAAGCATTGTTCTCCCTTTTCTAATTCCAAAAACATTTTTACTCTCAAGTTTTTCTTAAAATTGTGAACAATGTGTAAAGAATATGCTTCCACTAACCTTCTACGAATATAAGAAGTGGATGATTTTTGATTGCTCACACTTGGGAATATTTCAAGCTTATTTTTTCACATTTCGTGAAAGAATAAAATGTTTTCTTTTTCACTATCCTAAGGAGATATAAAGACAATTCTAAAAGATGACTTAAATGCTTCTTTGGCAGACAACTACTGCCAGTTCTCTAGTTCCTGATTTCATTGAGCTTTGTCTATAATATCTTAATGTTCCTCTTCGTTATTTTGTTTTTACAGCTCTCCCTTAGGATCTGATGGCATTTCACTTTCTAAGCAAGCAACCACATAGTAACAATGACAACAAATTTGTCAATGTCTTTTATCACAACCTAATTTTATATTGCTCATATTTAATTTTCTGCTTGAACTCACTTCAGTCAATAGTGCGTGCTTAATCTTTTTCTTTCTTTAACTGATTACATGTGTGTGTGTGTGTGTGTGTGTGTGTGTGTGTGTGTCTGTGTGTGTTTCTGTATGTATGCATATATATGCTTTTCAACATGCATGCGATGTGTGGAAAAAATAATCTCATGCACATATCTAATATAATATTGCAAATATTTACAAATTCTGTGATCATATTACCTTTTAGGATTTATAATATAAATTCACTATTATTTCTCTTCATCTGCATACTATTAAACAGTTGCCACTACTTTATTCCTAGTGGAACCTGTGAATATGTGAGCGTCGTTAAACAACTCTCCATGCCATTGCCTTTTGACCAGCTTCAGGACATCACTTTTCACTCCCTGTTTCTACGAGCTCAAAATTAGAGCTGCCGTACTATTGTGAGCTGTCTATTATTTACCATTCTCCGTGTGACTTACATTACTTAATATATCAGACAGTGTGTTTATTCATGTTGCTACAGCTGAGAACTCTTTCTTTACAAGTCAGTCTTATTTTTATGTGATTCATAAACTGACTCTAATCAGCTTTCCAAACTAAGGCCCCTTATAGATGTGCTGATGTGCTCCATCAATTCCTCAACCATACCCTTTTTGACATCTACCACTTACAATGTAAAGATCTCAGTGGAAGACAAATATTTTTAATCCAAATATGCCTGTTCTATGTGAATTCACTATTTTCTGAGTAAAATGAAACTCTATTTTAAATATTATATGACTTATTACTTTATAATATCAGTATATTTGTGCATAAGAATCTTGGGATCATTATTTTTAATAGAATTCGTATTTCACATATGTATATGATGGGTATAAAAATATATGATTGTTGTGTATCTGATAATTAAAATAATTAATTGACATATGAATATTCTAAGCTGAATATTACTTTTTCACACACAAGAACTAAATTTAAATTGAATAAAAGACATGAAAACTATTTCTGTAAAGCAAATGTGGAAAAATATAAAAAGATTTATCATCAACAAAGTATAAAAGTGATAAATAAACATTTTGAATTTTATGAAGAATTCTGTTGATGTGTGGTAATCATGACAAGCAAAAATTGCCGTGTATTTATGTGTTACAAAACAAATAGAGGAAAGTACTCATTTTCTCATATATATATATGAATATATATATACATATATACTATGTTATATGATTTATAATGCATATATATGTATTATAATATAGTAAAATAGAAGTGTTGTCTTTTTTCTATATAAAATTGGCTCTTGGGTGTACATTGAATTTCAGTTAATAAGACTAGATAATATTATTTCTATAGTGATGATAAAATTCAAAACGATTGAATATTGTAAAATATCAATAGTGATCAGTATGGTTGGTGATTAGTTCCATCTTTGCTTCATAATACCGATGACTGAACTGTTCCTATAATGTACTTCATATTTATTGAGCTCTTATATAGCATACAGTTGCAACAAAAAAAGAAATCACATGTGAAATTTTACTGTTGTTTTTTCTTCTTCAGTACAAACAGTACTCTCTGTACTGGTTGGGATGTGAAAATTAAATTATTTTAAAGCTAACATTCTGTTAGTTTCCACACCTGAAAATTAATATATTATATATATTAGAGACAATCAGGATTCTAGCTAGCTTGCTCTTTGGTTCAGTTGTTAGGTCACACAGGCTGACACTTTCTCCACTATCTATTTTTGTGAGTCTTTATTTTCCTTTGAAAGTCTCCATGCTTTCTTTTTAAAAAGATAAATACAATGTGAATATCTTTACTTTGCATAGTAAAAAGGCAGTCAAGTTAATAACTACTGCAACTTTGCTGCCCTGTGTTAATCATAATTATTCAATCTAAAGATATGATAAGAACACGTCTAATTTTGCAGGGGGCATCATGGGTCAGAACTTACTCTGAATAGAGGAACTCATTGTGAATAAGTGTAACAAACAACGTTTTGGTACTTTTTTTGAGGTAAACCCAATTAGTGACATTAGAATAATCCACTTTCTATACCTGCTATTTCCTGTTATTCTCTGTTACATGACTGTACTAACTGGATAGGAATTTTTGGAATGTTACCTAATCATTAAATATTAATAAACTTTGTCTTCTGATGATGCACATCATTTACTAAGTCAGTGTGGAAAACATTAGATTTTCAAAAACCCAAATTAGTTTTGCTATCAATGAAACAGTTATTTGACCTTTATATTATAAATGTTGCTCATTTGTAACTTCTAATTAGACAGAAACAAATAATGAACAAAATGTCTGTATCATAGTTGGTTTTAGAGTATTACAAATGACTGGGTGTGGTGCTGCATGCCTTTATCCCCAGAACTAGAGAGACAGAGGCAGGGAGGCAAGTGGATCACTGTGAGTTCAAAGCCAGCCTTGTCTAAAAGAAAGAAAGAAAGAAAGAAAAAGAATATTATAAATGTTTCATTTATCTGTTTTCCCACACCTATGTATATGCAATAGAATATTCAATGATAGTATTTCTATTTTTATTATTTTATTTCAGGTTTATGGGTGCTTTCCCTGCATATAAATCTGTTCAACATGGGTGCACAATTTGCATGGACTTCAGAAGCATGCACTGGATGTACTAGACATAGAGGTGGACAGGTTTGTTAATCACAGAGTGAGTTATGTAAATTAAATCTAAGTCCTCTGCTCCAATTCATAGCATTTCTAAATATCTTCAACAAAGAATATGACTTTTAATTTACTTTACAGTTGAAAAAAGAGTTATGGTAAGGGTATGGAAGAGAATAATAAATACAAAATTTAATTCACCAATAGAAATGTGAGCATTTCAATTAAATATAATAACATCAGAAGTAGATTCACAGGTCCATATAAATGTTATTCCATGAAAACACACTGAACTGAAAAGAAGTAGATATTTAGTTTAATTCTGAATCAAAGAATAAATTTATCAAATTTCCCAGCGCTTATTGACCTGAGTAAACTCTAGCAGCAGAAGAAATATTTGTTAGATGAGATCAATCTTCACGGCCAGATATTTCTAACCCCTGCAAAATAAATAAATAAATAAATAAATAAATAAATAAATAAATAAATAAAAGAACAAAAAATGCAACCATTAATTGAGTATTGATAGATAGCAATTTCTTCAGCAGGGTTCTCATAAACAGTGAAATATTGTTTGCCCGATATTAAGCTGTTATTAGAAGTGCCAGACATGCACTGTGTGTAAAGAGCCAGTAACACTTGAAATGATTTATGTTATCTGGACTGCTTCCAGACTGTTCTTAACTCCTTTTATCAGAATACAACTAAACGAGTGGGATTATATAAAAATAATTTTATACTTAAATAAATTGGACAAGGTTTGTTGCTTAATACACAAAAGTATAACCTTTCCTAAACTGGTATCTTCATATTACATGGTTTCCAGAATTAGAATTAATGTATTTTACATTTATTTGAATAGAATTATTGTTAACCATAGTATTGATCAGCTTCTTGATCAATATTGATATGGTTTTATTTTGCCCATAGGCCTGAAGTATATAAATAATAATTTCAATCTTCTCTGTATTTTACATGAACAATAACACTGATACAATGATAAATCCTCAAACTTCAAAATTATGAGTATCTTGATATACTATATTACATCATAATTTATGTATAATTGTGTAACATATAAAAATATTATTTACTGGGGTGTTGCTAACATCATGTACTATTAATACTTGGTCACAGTATGCCAGTCAGATAACTAAAAAACTCTTCCATTTGTCTTTCTGACAGTGTTTTAGAAAAGGTTAGTATTTTAATTTGTATATTTAGAAATGTTAATGATGGCCACAACTCTGAAGATTCCTACCTTCCCACCCACTGTAGATCTGAATATGGAAAATGAGAAAGAAAGGTAGAATGTTCTCTCTGCCTGACTGCTTGAGTGGGGACAGTTCTTTTGTGCTTAAGTATTTGTGTGGCTAGACCAGCAATTCTCAACATGTGGTGATTACCCCTTGGAGGTTGCATATTAGATATTCTGCATATCAGACATTTAAATAATGACTCATAAGAGAAGGAAAGTCACAGTTATAAGTAGCAATGAAATAATTTTTCCAGAGGGGGAAGAGGGCTACCACAACACAAAAAAGCAAATTAAAGTGTTGAAACTTTAGGAATTTCTGATGCCATTAAATTATAATGTTGCATTTCTGGACTTCACAAATAGCATGAAATCACATGAACTAATGACAATACATTCCCTTCTATCATTTTTTTCTGTTTCTTTGGTTACCACTTGTTATTCATTCAAGTAATTTAAATCTTTTTGAAGGGCTGAGACCATTCTATAGAAAAAGGCATAGAGTTCAACAGATTATAAGAGCATAAGATCTTGATACCTAAAAGTTAATAGTTAAAGTTTTACTTTATTTCACAGATGGTTGTATCACATGCAGAGTGTGGATTTAAGGTATAAATATTGGTGTTCACTTCATTTCCTCCTTTTTATTCGGACTGTAATTCCAGTCAATGGGATGATTGTACTTACATTTAAGTTTGGTCTAAACTCTTTAAGGAAACCTAGAAAATTATTTTATATACATGAGCAAATATGTCTTCTGATTCTTGAACCTGTCAAATCAACAATATAAGATTCATAAAGAAATGCAATTCAACACCACAATAACACATGATTCTACATCATTTGAATGAGACCTGATAAGATGTGGTTATAAGTTGGGGGAAGATGACCCCCCTGTCAGAGGGCTAGGGGAGAGGAATAGATCACAGGAGGGGAGAAGGGGAAACAGGAAGGTAAGAATGACTGGATCACAATCTGAATCTCAATTAAATTATAATAAAAAAGAAAAACATCTAGCAATAACTCAAAAAAGAAAGAAAGAAAGAAAGAAAGAAAGAAAGATCCTAACTCTCAAAACAAATGGAATGGGTAAAGAAACTGTGGTGTATGCATACAATGGAATGCTGTTTGGTTATTAAAAACAAGGAAATCTTGAAATTAGCAAGCAAGTAGGTGGAACTAGAAAAGATCATTCTGACTGAGCTAACACAGACCCAGAAAGACACATATGAAATATACCCACTTATAAGTGGATGATAGCCCAGCATAGATGTCTTCTGTGAGACCTCACCCAGTGTGGCAGCAGGATACTGGGCATAGTGCTGACAGTTGTAGGGAAGAATGAAGAGATAGAAGCACAGAGAAGGGTCAACAGCTCCACAGGAAGACCATCACAGCCAGCAGACCTGGACACAGAGGTGCTTGAACAAACTGTTGCATCAACCAAAGACGATGCAGGCAGAGATCCTAGACCCTAGATTCAGACGTAGCCAATCGACAGCTGATTCTCCAACTGGGAAGGAGGAGGGGGAACTGATGCTGAGGCTATGGCATGCTTTGGTGCACAAGAGTTGATCACTGCCCCTTAGCAGGCAAGCCTTTTGTGCACACAGAAAAGGAGATGTAGGCCATCCCTGTGAGCCCTGATAGGCTGTGGCCAAACAGTGGGGTAGGAGCGCCCCCTTGTCAGAGGTCTGGAGGAGGGGAATAGGGCAGTCGAGGGAGGGAAGTTGGAATGAGAAGATAAGAGCAAGGAGATAACAATCAGGATGTAATATGTGAATAAATTATAACATAGAGAGTTCTAAAATATTAAAAATCTCAAAATGTATAATAAAATGATTTATATTACTAAACAATATTAATTTAAATTGACATTGACCACACGAATTTTGCATTTCATGAGAAAAATTGAGGTAAACTGTAAGCAAAGGCCAAGATATACAGAGACAAGGTATTAAGGTATTAATATTCTCTTAGGAAAATTTCCGATAAACACAGGAACATGGGGGGCATAGGATAGAGATAGACAAAGAAAGAGTAGGATAAAGGAGGTGATTCCAGGTCTAGACAGTGATTGATAAGAATATTCAGGTAGCAAACTCTCTCTGTCACCTTCTCATTTGGAAAACTATTAACCTGCACTCCCGGCATGCTCAAATAATCAAGTTTATTCCTTCTCAAGTCTGTCATAGAGTTGAAGACTATGTGGCTTAGTTTTACAATACAGCTTAGTTGCTTAGGGGTTAAGATGTTTTTAGGTCTAGATAGATGTTTTAAGTTGATAATGACAAGAGGTGATGATGATTGATTTACACTCCAAATTTTAGATGAACTAAGATAGTAAAGATGTTTTCTTCAAGGCTATCAAATGCAAATAGCCAAATAACTAAGAATGTAATTCCTGATTGTTTCATGATTCTTCTTGCTGTAGGAAGTTTATTGTATGTATGTGTAATAATATAAATGTATGTGTAAAAAGATAAAAAATAAAAAACACTATAAATAAAATAAATAAGTATTCCGTAATTAAAAAGAAAAAGAAATGATAGCTGTTTTTATGCTAATAACACTTGACTGTATCTCTATATATACAAGGAAGGTGATAATGTGCATTTCTACATGGACTGGTATACAACATATTGAAGTTTTTTTCTGGAAGTTTGGGTGCAGCATTTCTATAAAACAAAACAAAACAATATTTTCAGTCCCTAACCTCATAATACAAATAAACTCATGCAATGATACAGAGATACATTTATCATCCAAGATGTTTACCTTCTTATAACTAGAAAGCTGGTATATGACAATGTTAGTTAGGTCATTTATTATAACTTCACACAATATTAAAACCAGGTGAGACAAAGGAAAATAAATTGCACTTTCTTTACATTGGCAAATTTCCTATATATACAGTTTCACAAAAGAAGAAAATACAAAGGGAGAATAGAAGAAAACATTAGTGACATAATGTGGAAGTATATCACGTCATTAGATTAATGAAATGAGGACAATAATGAATTAATCATTATTACAGTACACGTGAATATATTGATTAAAAATTCAACAATTCGGAACATTCGGAAGGTTGAGAAGAATGAATTGAATGGAATTATACTCTATGTTTGTGGAAACAGAAATAGTAAGAACTTTAAGAGATCACATTTGTAGTTGCTTAAATTGAGTATTATGAAAATGATTTTGTATTGCCACAGGGTTCTTTTCTATAAACATAACCCACAGAACTTATGCAAACTTAATCCAAAAGTGTAGGCTCGATTTTCTTAACCAACATATTTTATTATAGATTATTAACAGAGCATATGTCACTTTTAACCCAACTAACCAAAACAATAGGAACAGAGGATTAAATAACACAAAACAGTAAGGAGATATCAGTTTCAGGGAACGATTCTCCAGGCTTGATCAGCAGGATTTCTTCTGCTGGAACCTGGAGTAACCAGAACCTGGAACCTCAGCAGGAGCCAGAGTCCTGAAGCCTTACTTTGAGCTGTTCTCTCTAGGAGTGTATCAAAGTGGAGAGACAAACAGACAAAACTATCCAAAGTCTCCAATAAGCGCTGCCTCCAGTTCTGGGCTCATTTATATGTCCCCTCCCAGCGTCTGTTCACAGGATCTTTTCAGCTGGCAACAATCAAGCTCCTGCATAAGGTGGTTGGTCTTCTAATGGATTAACCTCACATGTTCTCTCACAAGACCATGCCAATCCTTCACTTGGGATCCTAAAAAAAGGTTTATCTCTCATTCACCACAGAAAACTTACAACCAAATGACAATTACTAACATATTTGCAATATGAAGATTGAAAAGCAGTGCTCCTAAGTCATGTGGTAGATTTATTTGCTTATTGTTACTAACACAGTTAGTGTAAAAAGATAAAGCATAAAGTTGTATGCCACCAAAAGAATAAAACTATACTGTTAAGAATATTAATACTGTGATTAAGTATGTAACTGAAACTACTCTAGGGTCTTGATTTTAAAAGACAAAGCTATAAAATGAGCATAATGACACAACAGGAGAACGTTTTGATAGTTAAATATAGTTTCAGGAAGAAGCAATAACAAGTAAACAAGGAAGGAAGGAAGGACAGAGAGAGAGAGAGAGAGAGAGAGAGAGAGAGAGAGAGAGAGAGAGAGAAGGGACCAAACGAGAATGTGAGGGTGGCATAAAGTAAAGGAAAACAAATTAGGATGGAAGACCAGATAAGAAGAAATGCAAAAATATGATTAAGATTATTCTTTGGTTTACTATGAAGTTTGACTTTAGTTTACTCCCTCATAAGGAATTTTATCAATTAGGCACAGCCAAGAAGGTAACACATTGAACTCTATGGTGTTTGAAGACATCAAGTAAGTAGAGCAAATTCTAGTTCCAAGCTATCCAATCATATTTTAAATGGCTACAGGACAACAAAAGCACAAGTTTGGGTTTTCTTTGCTCTTGGATGAGAAACATCCATACATGCTAGTTTAGTATGAAATTATATACCTTCTTAGCACTAGAACCATCATTTTTACTGGTATAGTGTTCTCTAAATGGGTTTGTGTTTCAGAGCTAACCAATTATATAAGGATATCCTCCACTGAGAGAAAACAAAAAAAAAACTAAATAAATAAATAAATAACTTAACAACAACATTCCACCCTACAACAATTGACTAATTGACTATATGTGTCTCTTAAGACATTTTTCCTCTTTTATGCTAACCTATCAACTAATGTAGTATGTTATTTTCTAGTTACGTTGATTTTCTTGGAAAATTCACAATCTCATTCTTTCATTATAAATGAATAGAATTTCATTTTTTGTGTGTAACACATTCTCATTTTTCATTCAGCTACATGTTGAATGAGCTACAATTAAGCTACATGTAAAATTCCTATCAATTCCTAAAATACTTAGCTTCCAAAAAAATCCAACTAGACCATCGTCTTCCACATAAGCATTTTCTTTAGTAGTAGTCTGTTTTATAAGCCTAAAATTTTGCTTATACTTTTTCTAAAACTATATGTGTGATAGGTTAAATATGTCATAAATTTTAGGATTTTTCAACAAGAAATATGCGTTTATAATTTTCTCTGATTAATAAAATAAGGATCACAATATTTTGTGATTGAGTGGTCCTTAAATATGATGCACTTGTTTGACGATCACAGTGTTTCTTCAAGATAGCTTTTGTAATTGCAAATTGTGGCATAAAATATTCAAAAGCCAATAAATATTAACTGGAAAATATATCAATGGTAGAGCTTTCTCTAACAAGTAATATGTCCATTATATCCCCTAGGAGAATAAATATAAAACCAAACAATAAAAAGAAACCAGAATATTGTTAAAAGAAATATCTGTATCTACACATCCTATGCTATGGTGAAAACAATGTATGTAGATTCAACAATACCCAATCATTTTAAATTCTCATATTGTTCCCATCTCAAAGCCCATCTTTTTCCCCATCTATGACACTCATGTACTTTGCTTTGGTTTGTTTTAACATTTGTCTTTACTTCTTTTCTATTCTTTTTTTCAAGATTAAATTATGCAAGTGTGTGAAGGTATGAGCATTATGTGAAGGTGGTTTTGTAGCTCAGAGCAGGGTATTAGATCAGCTGAGGCTACAGTTACAGATGGCTGTGTTCCACCTGATGCCACCTGTGCCAGGAACAAAGCTCAGTCCCTCTGCAAATGAACTCTGTGGACCTAGGTTCTGAGCAATATACCCAGTCTCTCTCTTTATTCTCCCTTTGAATTTTATTTTCTTCTCCACAGTCTTTTGTCTACAGTTTTAAAGTACAAAGATTATATAACCTTGCCACCATTCCACATATATAATTTTTAATTTACCTTTGAGCATATTCTGAACTTTGGAAACAGTGCATTTTTGTTAATTTGTATATCATATAACATGTAAATTAAAGTTATCTTTGAATGTAAGTACATACTGATAAACAAAAAATCAAATTCTTATCTAATCCAAGTACTACAAAAGTGTACATAAGAAAATAAGAACACAAAATTAAATTAAATAATTCTCTATGAAAAATATCCTATGCCATGAGCTATATAATAATAATGAATTGTGCTTAGAAAGCTAGTTTAAAATTAAAGACAGACTTTGAATACTACTTGACCTTTTCTTTTTTTTCAACCAGATTATTCTGCTCATACTCCTGTGTTAGCTGCTGCCATTTGTACAGCCGGTTGGGAACCTTAAAGCATATTTAGTTAGGTAAGGTAATGCCCTTTGGGATCCCATCAGAATGGTTTCAGTACAATAAATTCTCTATAATTGGTGGATGTGGTGTTTGGAGCAGCTGCAATATCCAATTTTCTCTTTCAAAATGGTTGATGTCCCTGTGGAAACTCCAGTCAGGTTAAGAAGCATAACTGTGAGGTCAAATTAGGGTCAATTCCACAAACTGTTTATCTTTTTTTTCCTTGCATTATTAGTGGGCTATCTTTTTTTATTAAACCTGAAAATATTATTCAGAATAGAATATCAGCAAGCCAAACATAAGATAGTTAATCAATAAAATAATAGACATTACTTAGTAAGAACTGCTGTGACTTTTTCTATGGACTCAATAACAAGCTTAATTTCATCCCAGTTCAGGCACCAATGACCAGACAAGGAACTGATTCCACCCAAGCCTAGTTTAAAAGTACTGTGAGTTTGTTGGAATTTCCTACTTGAGCATAGAAGATATAAAACAGGCCAAATTTAATCACTCCAAGGATAACAATTGTAACACACAGATGGTTTGTTCTTTGGAACTAGTAATAGTGGGTGTGGGGGTGTCTCTGGCTCTTTCACTTGCTCTTGGGACCCTTTTCCTCCTGCTGGATTGCCTCAGTCATCCCTGATATGAGAGTTTATTGCCTAGCGTTACTGTATTTTGTTATGCCAGGTTCAGTTGGGATCTAAGGAGGCTTGCTCTTGTCTGAAGTGAAATGGTGTAGAGATGAATCTGGGGGAAAAGAGACAGAGGGGACTGGGAGGAGCGGAGGGACAGTAAACTATTGGTCCATATCACCATGGTAAATGACTATGAAACTATCATCACTAGATATTCCTGTACCACTTACAAGTAGCTTGGATAGAGGGAGATTATCATCTCCTCAAAACCTGGTTTTGGATGTGCAATCTTTTACTGGAATCTTGGTATCCTTTACATTTCAGAAGCTTGTGTTTTGTTCTCTTCCTAAGGCTTAGGAGTCTTTCTTGCAACTCAGGAGAGAATATTTCAAGTTGGAGGAAGCTGTCACAAAACAAACATGAGTTATATGCAAAATCCACCAGGTAAATTGTTTTGGATGTTTCTGATGTAGAATGATATCTACAAGATGGACACTTATAGACAACCAACTGCAGTAAGAGTTACTGCAGGATGGCTTGCAACTCCCTTTATATGTTATTCTCTGCTAATCCTTGAAATAATGTAAATGCTTGTATCTTTGGCTGTAAAAACATACTGAATTCTTCATGCATATTTCAATGAGATGCTTCATGAAGTTCAAACATACGTTGCATATGAATTTTTGCCTCAGTTTTACCCATTCACTTGTTTGCATTTATTATATTTCTCAGTAGTTTGTGGAGTTTTAACATAATCTTCCTGTTGGCCCATAGATTCCTGATCAGGATTTAGTATCATTAAGTACTTGCCCTACCCTTATGAAGCTATTCCATAATGTCTAACATCGTGAATATTTATATTTATTTGATGTTTACTTCTTAGATGTATTTTATCAGATATACAAATACTATTACCTAACTTATTATTCATTTATAAAATAAGAAAATTTCCTTAAGTTTATTGATTCAATAATGTTCCTATGTAGGATTATAACATTTCTTGAAGTGAGTTATCTTTTGTCAAACACTTTCTCTTCATTCACATAGTACATTCTAACAATATTACCTATAAGACAGTTCAGTAAAGATGTTCGGTCTTTATTAAAACATTTTCATTTCAATAGGATATTACAACATGTAGCCATAAAAACACCATGTGTATATATACATACATAATAATGTATCTGTATATGTATGTGCACTAAATATTTGTTGTAAATAATGAGTATTAATCAGTAATTCTCTATACAACTTGTGTAAAATAAGAGATTATAATGCAAATTTTAAATTAAGATGTAAGTTCAATGAAATAAATAACATTTATTTTGAACACTTCAGTTACCCTAGAATATTATATATTTGTGATGAATTATTAAATAAATATTATTTTGCCTGATCTAAGTAAATTGGTTTCATGATAAAGTACATCAGAATCTACTTAGTATGCTAAGTATAGCGAGGTTAAAGAATGTAGGTAAAATTAGGAGTTATTTGCTATTCCACTCGAAAATATACAGTATAAATATCCTTTCTTTATATTTTCACTTTAAAAAATTAGCACTATTCTCTGTCTCCAGCTGGTCTCAAACAAGAAGTTTCTCATTCTGCTTCTGGCCTACCTTCATTCCACTGAATTGGGAATACTTGAATGTGTCACAATATCTACACATATAACTTCTGATTTTAAGAGATCTGTATTAAATTTACCATTATGTAAAGTCATAAGCTGACCACACTAGGAGTGTAAAACATAGCAAATTATAAGGTGAAATTTAAGCTATTCACATGAAGCTAAGATAATCCTGGCTGAATGAATTTCTCAGAGTAAACAAGTCTGAGCATTTTAGCATTGAAATATATTTTTACAGACTCATGTGGATAGTAGTGTTCCTGATGAAACAACCTATTTATTTTGTGAGTGATAAGAATTTTATTACTTTGATGCATTCTTCTTTTCTGTGTTGATGGATAGATGATCTGGGTATTGGATGGCTCACTTGCACATGCATTTCTGCTCATTTGTGGTTAAAAAGTATAAATGAATATTAATTACATTAGTATATATAAACTATGTATGCATATGTATGAACATATGAATTCCATTTGTAAATTTGGATTTGTAGTTTTTAACATTATATTACTTAGACAAGTTATACTAGATAAAATCTATAAATTTACATAGTAGAATTTATAAATGTAAGTAGTTAATTTTATGAATGTATTTCCTACAGCAATTTGCTTTTTTTTTGTCTTAGATGAAACATAATGTTTTAAATTTTCTTTTAACAGATAATATTAATCTTGTTAACTTTGTGGTTAAACATTCTATCAGAAGTACTAACCACAAAACATAAAAATGGCTTTCATTAAAGCCTATGGGGAAATGGTCACAATAGTTATAAATGGTTGCTTTGAATTTATATGTTCAGATATATGGATATGTTTAAAACATAGCCTTGGGAGTTAGAATCTTTACTTTAATAAATTAAGGTAACAAATAAAAGCAAAAGAAATTGTGTCACTCTCAAAATGAAAAACATTCTATTCACATAATCAGTCAAAAGTTCTAATGATTTTGTATTTTCATATATGTAAGCATAATTTCAAGTTAGAAAGCTATGCTTTTATTTAATGAGGCTGAGACATGATGACAAGTTGACTGTATTGATAGCCTGATACACAGTAGTTTGCTGATGTCATAATCACATTTCTTTAATAGCTCAAGGCTCTGAATTCTAAGACACAAATCTTTCAACAGGAAAATGTATCAGAATATAAATAGAACAGCAAAAGTACACAACTAGGCAGACATGCACATGCATGCCTTTCTTTAGGAAATAACTGATTAAATGTATATGATTTGCTTTATGTGTGTTAGTATTTTGGCTCAAACTATGGCAAAAGCCAAGGACAATACAGGCCGTGAACTTAAAATCCCTATCTAGATCTAGCCAACGGACAGGACATTCTCTACAGTAGAGTGGAGAGTGGGATATGACTTTCACACGTACTCTGGTGCCTCATATTTGACCACATCCCCTGGATGGGGAGACCTGGTGGCACTCAGAGGAAGGACAGCAGGCTACCAAGAAGAGACTTGATACCCTATGAGCATATACAGTGGGAGGAAGTCCCCCTCAGTCACAGTCATAGGGGAGGGGAGTAGGGAGAAAATGTGAGAGAGGGAGAAATGGGAGGATACAAGGGATGAGATAACCATTGAGATGTAATAAGAATAAATTAATAAAATACAATTAAAAGTTTTTAAAAAATACAATTAGGAAACAGAAGGAAAATCAGTGTATACCATCTGCACATTCAAAGAACAAGGGTGCAATAGAAAAAATGGAAGAAGAAAGATTAAAGAGTATAGAATTAAGGGAATAACATTCTATTAAAAATGACTTACAAGTGTTAATTCTAACTCAGTGTGAATTCTATATAGTCAGCCACTCAGGTTGATGAAAACAAAGGAACACATTCAAGCAATACTTTCACAGAAAATAAAACACTCACTCAGGTCAATTATTTATGACCTATTTAAGTTGGTAAAAGACACAATAATACTATCATATGTTATTTAAACCAACATTAAAATTGTTTTCATACTAAACTAAGAGATATTTATCAACTACAATCAATTTATCTTAAGATATCTGTGTTTGTGCCGGGCGTGGTGGTGCACGCCTTTAATCCCAGCACTTGGGAGGCAGAGGCAGGCGGATCACTGTGAGTTCGAGGCCAGCCTGGTCTACAAAGTGAGTCCAGGATGGCCAAGGCTACATGGAGAAATCCTGTCTCGAAAACCAAAACCAAAACAACAACAACAAAAAAAGATATCTGTGTTTGTTTAATCATTCCAAAGTTAACTACCCAAATGTCCAAGTTTTAATGTTTTAATTAACATCTATTTATTATACCTGAGTTTTGCATATTAGAATTCTTGGGGTGTCTGCTCAGCTTCCTAAAATCTGAGTATCAGATATCTGGGCCTCTTTTTGGTGCTTCTATGTGGCAAGCCAATTCTGCTTTTCTTAATTTTTTTTTGTATACCCAAGGGCCACATGCAGGTAAAGACAAACTGTCTGATCTTTCTAATAAATGTATGGAAGATACTTAAGGGTAAAAAAAGGTGCCACATTCCCAGTAATAATTCAGGCCCATAAATCTGATCATCCCTTCTGCACTCTCTAGTAGTTTCAGTCTTAAAAGCCCAGATACCCCCTAGGAAAGTCAACTGTCCCTTTTCCTCCTACTGAGTTGCCTACTCTAGCCTTGGTATGAGGGTCTATTTTTACTGGAACTTATTATGTTGTGTTCTGTTCATATTCTGGGTGCCTGCTCTTTTCTGAATGGAAATGGAGGAGGAATGAGTTTGAGAGAGATTGTAGAAGAATAGAAAAGAAGTATCCTTTTAAACCAATTATTGTATTAGGCCATCATTTCAGTAATAGAGAAGGTAAGATAGTTCCCATCTATAAGAGAACCATATGTTGTATCACAATATTTACAGGCCTTAGGTGAAATCCTGCAGGGCTGAGATCTTCTCAAGAAGTCTCTAGGAAAAGCTTGCCTAGGATCCATTTTCAAATGTCCTCTTCTCCCCCAGTTAAAAGAATGGACATTTTTACACACAGGATTATGACCCCTGAGCATTTCTATCTCTGCTCTGTTTATCCCTTGGTGTAGGCCTGAAAGCCTCTAGCTTCCATACAATGCAATCTTCTGCAAGCTTGGACATTGAAGCCTTCAGGTTACAGTCACAATCTGTTAACATATGCCTAGAGTATTTCCAGCCTCTGACATTTACTGTGAACAAGATCAGACTTTCTAATTTTTCCTGAACACTGTCTGACTTACTCTACTCAGCTTTCCTGGCTCAAAACTTTTCTTCAAGATGAATGATTCAAACTGGATATACTTGGCTTCTTACTAAATTACTCTGCTTGAAAAAAATACCTCTGAACTCCAAGAACTCAACTACAGAGACTCATCTGAACTCAACGGAATTATACATACTGGTGGCTAGAATCTGGGACTCTAAAATAAATTTTGAATCTCTGTACTTTTATAGAAATTTATGTAATTTATTTCAGGTTACCTAGAATATATACTTTAAAAATATATTCTAAGACTATTTGTTATATTGGATACACATTGCCTTAGTTTTCTCAGGGAAAAGTGACATCCACAGTTTTTTTTTTCTTTATAACTTATAAGCCTTTTATGAACTCTTTGCCAAGCTACATAGCCTTGCAAAGTATAAGATATTTCATATGTTGAGGATTCCTCACTTAAAGCATTCATCCTAATTCATGAGAATATAAAAGAATAAAGATGTTGGTAATGGTTAAATAAAAAGGAATGTGGCTTGAAGAGAAGTTATTATTAGGATCATGTACTGTTCTTCAGATGACCTGAATTCAGTTTTGCCCCATATGTTAGAGAGAATGCAAGTGTGTGTAACTGCAGCTCCAGGATACCTGACTTCTTCTTCTAGATTATGGAGGCACCAACATTTATGCTTCCATAAACCCACCCAAAAGATCACACATATTCAAATATGCTTAAAATATTTTAAATAATATTTTTAAAGAATAACATATGTGGACAAAAATTTAATAAACAACCAGAAAAAATAATAAAATACACAACATATATAAAGTGAGTTACTCTGTAATACTTACATGATGAAATGTTCATTATTTGTAAATGTGAATATAAAATGTATGGTATATGAATGTTATTTAAAATACTGAAAAAGCATTATGGAGGATATAAGGTAAATAATGATTTCATAAATGGTTTTAATATTCACTCTATAGAAGGAAAAGCAAGTTGATACTATAAATATGACCAAGAAATCTTGGCTGGGTTGTTCATATGTTCCCAGAATAAACCTACTATTATGTATTATCTTGCTAAATTGGGACAGTATCAAACTTTTCTTTGAGCATCTGTATCTTTTCCCTAGTTTAGTTCAGGTCTCATTTCTTCTAGGAAGCTTGTGAATTGTATGGTGCTAATCATAGAGGCTCAAATGAAAAATTTGAGGAAGTATGAAAAGTAACAGCAAGGACATCTATGTATCACATACTCTCTTCTAATTCCCCTTGGAACATCACAGAATAGGGGTTTACAGATTGTAAAAGCCAGTGTATTTTAGTGCAGAGATGAGGATATAGTAATACATCCTAGACTTGTACAAGTCCTGCAAATGATCAAGACAATTAACTGACAGCTTACATGAGAAATATCCCTCATAAACTCTGCTATTTGAACGCCCGGTTTTCAGTTTTTGGCACTGTTTGCATAGGTACGGGTTGCTGGAGTGGGAAAGCTGTGGTGGTTAGACTTTGAGATTAAAAGCTTCCTGTGACTTCTAGCTCACTCTCTGTTTCTTGCTTGTGGTTTATAGCACTAAGTTTCTTGTCCTCACACCATGTCCGCCACTTATGACTATGCTTCTGAGGTGTAAGCGAAGATAACTCACTTTTGATCATCCTTTTATGTCACAAAAACAGAAAGCTCATGACTACATCAACATTTTACAACGAAGGGGAGAGAAGCTAGCGAGATTACAGGGCCTGTTGCTGAGTAACTATTGAAATTTGATAACTTTTAGGGAAGAGGGGTGTAGGCTTCTTCAGAAATGGTCCCTGAAATGTCAATTATGTGTCAGCGAGTAGCCCATGCCCATGCATAAAATGATAGAATAAACTGAACTTAGAAGGGTATTAGATATTCAAATTTGTATTGTCTATACTGACATACTGTTCTTTTAATTTCTCCCAAAATAATATAATAAAGAAACCACTTATACAAACAAAAAAATACATAAACTAAGATAGAATTCATTTCATGAAATAAAAAGGATTTAATATCATAATGTAGCCAGTTTTAATGGTATATGATATTATAACATATTAATATAGAGAAAACAAAACTCCCCTTCTCTCTCCATGCCCACAATTAATTGGAAATAATTAAATTAAAAATTTATTAGATTTTTACATGGGCTTCATTTTATTCCCTTTAAAATATTTAAATATATTATTTCCACAGATTCAAAATTACAATTTAAATAATACTTGTAAAACTGAATGAATTAGAGAATATTAAATATGGTATGTATTCAGAATATAGAGGAGGAGAAACACAGAAATAAAGCTGAACTGTCAAGATTTCATTGACTCCAGGACTACAATACAAAGAAAGTAACAGCATAAAAAAGTCAGCACCACATAGATTCAGAGAAAAAGTATATAATATATTTCAGATATAAATAAAGAAAATCTGAATGCCTCTTAAACCAAGGAAGACATCTTTGAGCAAAAGCAGAGAACCATCAATCCATCTACTGTTCTGGAGCCCAGACTAGAAAAATAATTTAAGCTTATTTCTATACTGCCCCATTCAGCAGGGGATGATACTACTTATCAAAAATCCAGTCTTATAACTTAGTGTTATGGTTGTCTCACTCCTCTCCTACAAACCTTAGCGCAGGCTCTTGCATTGTGTTGTTCCCATGGTAAGGTGTTGAATGCTTTTGCAATCATATAAAACACATAATTTAAAAATCATTGCGCAATATAGGTGTGATGTCTGTAAAAAATGCCTTTAAGATTTATTGTTTAAAAAAAGTATGCAATTCTCCCATGCTTCTCTCATCTAGAGTCCCATTAGGATGTCCTCACCTCTGTCCCAGTTTCCTGGTAAGTAAAGGCTTTCATGAGACATGCTCCTTGGGCTAGGATGCAGATATAAGTGAGTATATATCATTTGAGTCTTTCTGCTTCTGGGTTAACTCACTCATTATGATCATTTCTAGCTCAATCCATTTATCCACAAATTAGGATCCAGAGGGTCCTAGAAACCTACAAGTAGAACATTATGATAGGCAGATTTGGGCACAGGCGTCCCGCTCAAACTAAGGCACCAGCCAAGGTCAATACAGGCAGTAAATTTTAAACCCCTACCCAGATCTAGACAATGGTCAGAACATTCTCCACAGTTGAGTGGAGAATGGGATATGACTTTCACACGAACTCTGGTGCCTCACATTTAACCATGTCCACTGGAGGGAGAGACCTGGTGGCACTCAGAGGAAGGACAGCAGGTTACCAAGAAGAGACTTGATACCCTATGAGCATATACAGGGGGAGGAAATCCCCCGCAGGAACAGTCATAGGGGAGGGGAATAAGGGGAAAATGGGAGGGAGAGGTGAATGGGAGGGTACAAGGGATGGGATAACCATTGAGATGTAACAAGAATAAATTAATAAAAAAAAAAAGAAAGAAAAAATAAAATGTGTTACAAAGGAAAAAAATCAGAATGTATGCCATATGAGAAGACAATGTAGATCAGAAATAATTTTCACACTCACTGCTGCAGAAACCTTATCTACCGATTGCTACAGTTAATTACTGCTCTAACTCAAAATTTTAGCATCCTCTTTTGCAGTAAAGATGATAACATTTATTAAACAGTAACATCTGTCTACAGTCTGTTGATAATTTAAAGAACATTGACAGATCTCTAGTTATGTGCATTTTTTTTAATTACATAATGTTTTATTTAGGCTTTTTTTTCTTTTGTTTTTTAATGTTAGGAGAGAAAACATATGCTGTAGACTTGTATGCTTTGGGAGGTGGGGAGGATCTGTGAAGACTTGGAGGAGGGGAAACCGTGTTCAGAATACATAGGAAAATCTATTTTTAACAAAAATATAATTATTTTTTAAGTATGATTTTATTGTTCCTTTTTCAATTGAACAAGCCTCTATTCACTCCATGATGGACAAGAAAATAGATTGCCAGGCACCAAGTTATGCTTTACTCTCACAAATCTGAAACACAAAAGTAGTTTTACAGATAAGAATAGCTAAGGATTACACAGCCCTGTTTTTGTGTGCTGAATAGTTTTCACAACAAAATCTATATTTATTTTTTAAAATATGTTATTATGTTTAACACACACACACACACACACACACACACACACACACACACACACATATATTGCACATGAGTAAAATAAACTACATACAGCAGGAAGACCATGAAACAATCAGACATTATATGATGTTACATTTATAATCATTTGGCCATTTGTATTTGAAAAACTTGAAGCAAACATATTCCCTATGGTGTTGGGTCTAAATTTCTGAATGGAGATTAATATCTATCATATCTCATCTCTATTAACTTAAAACATCTATCTTGACCTAAAGACATCTTAACACCTAACCCACTAAGCTTCAAATCCATCAGAGACTTGAGAAGGGATAAAACTTGTATACCTGAGTGAACCAGGAGTGTGAGTTAGCAACTTCCAAATGAAAAGATGACTGAGACAGTTCATTGCCTGAACAGTCACCCAACACTCTCTGTAATGTTGGAGCCCCACCCTGTTATTTGTAAAACAAAATACACTATTCCTTATGCACTCAGCAACCTTGGTACTTGATTTAGGGAGTCATTCTATCTCCAACTATGTTCCTTCTTATTTGTGTGGCCCAGAAATATTCAATATATAGTAGAGTGTGAAAATTTACTCTATTGTTTTATAGACTATATATAGTGACTGAAAAGGGAACTGAAGCCAATCACCAGAAGTCTTACCCTTACCGCTAAAGTAAATTATTTTGCTGAAATACAGTTATGATAATGCTTTATGGCTAAAGGCTATTTTTAAAAGAATGCTTTCTACTGGGCCATTCTGCCACTAATATTATTACTTTATTACTACAATCTTTTACTCTGCTTTTTATTTGTATCTAAGAAAGATTTACCACTAACTCAACTGATATTAATGACAGCAAACATTCTTTTTATTGTGTAATGAATAGCTTGAATCACGTCCATAAGTGCATTGGTGTAGTATACAGAGTAATTTATGTGATTATAAATTTTAAATTATCTTTTTCTCTGATATTTGTAGAGCATTATCCAAAGCATCTAAGGTGTTGATCATACCAAATAAATAGAGAACTAAACAACTCAACAGTTGTCTTCTCTTCCAAGGTTCTTATAAACAAACATCTTGAATATAGGGTTTGTCATTTCATATTTGATGATTTCAGACATTTTCAGTTTTATAAAATTAATATTGTATATGCCCTTCAGAATAATCTGCCAAAATCCTTCTAGCCTAACAGATTTTTGGACTTGGTTTCTGTGTCTTCCAGCTCTATGATGTAGTCTCAGTTCCTCTATATGACATTGTCATTGGCTTGGAGACTTTCCCATAATGAGGAATTGATGTGAAGGTAATTAGAGTACTTAATTTATCACATGTTAACAGGATTTCAAGTGTGAACAGAAAGGAGACAGTGTTTCAGTATGAAATTATGATAGTTAATCTTGCATATATTGAAGTTACTCTCACAAAAGTGTTATAAAACCTTTGTTTTTAGATTTCTCTTGTAAATTCAAGACATATAAAAGAGGCTCTTCTAATGCAAGCAAAATGATAATATATTCCTCATATTAATACTTTATTTTTAAAGACTCTTAAAATACATACAATCAGAACATTTCCCAATATGAAAATATTGTTATTGTGCTCACAATAAGTTTTTCTTAGCTGAATTGATGTAAACAAGCTTTTACTCAAAAGAAACATTCATTGAAAAGAAAACTAGGCACAATTATCCACAATTAGAGCCAACCCCTGACACTATTAATGATATTCTGCTAGGCTTATAGACAGGACCCAAGCAGAGTTTTCCTCCTCTGAGAGTATACACCCAGTGGTTTGAAACAGATGCTGAGACTTACAGCCAAAATTTGGGAGATCCATAGGAAGTCTTGTGTAAAAGTTGGGGAAGGAGAAAAAGACCAGGAAGACATAGGAGTTCCACAGGAAGACCAACATAGTCAACTAACCAGGGCCCAGAGGGCCTTGATGAGACTAAAGCACCAACCAAGGACCAGGCATGGACCTTCTACATATATATATATACACAATGGGCAGCTTAGTCTCCATATGGGTCCCCCAATAACAGGATGGTGGCTGTCTCTGACATGGTCTGGGTTGCATGCCTTTTGATCATTTCACCCTGTTGTGGCTGACTTCCCAGAACTTTGTGAAAGAGGAAGTACACAGTCTTGGTGAGAACTGAAGTGCTGGGGGTGCGTTTACAGGGAGCAGATGTTTCAACTTTTCTGAGTGACAGGGGAGGGGAATCAGAGGAATGAAGGAGTGTGACAAAGATATGGACATGGAGGAGAGGAGGGAGGGGCTACTCTTGAGATGTAAAGTGAATAACTAAATTAAACATGTAAAAAATTACAGCTATCAAAATATATAAAATATATAAATATTGCATGAGTGAAGTTGAAATTTTGAAATGGTATTTTTGAAATAGAAGACAAATCTGTTACACTTACATCATAACATTTTATTATTTATCTAATATACATGGAGCATTACATTTGTTTTCTTTCTTTTAAAAATGATTATATTATTTTATGTGTTATGGGTATTTTGCCTATGTATATGTATATAAACTTGTTCAAAGTGACCTTATTGTTCAAAGGAGGGCATGGTATTTTCTGTACAGAAGACTATGAGCTGCCATCTGATTCTGAACTGGACACTGGATCTCCAGATAAACAATGTGTGCTTTTAAACAGTGAACTATCTTAACAGGCCTTTATTCCTATCTTATATTTTGTTAAATAATAATTTTTGGTTTATTAATTAACTATCTTCTTTACCTCATTTCTAATAATTGTCTGTAATTTATTGAATCAAGCAGTATGGATAGATTTTCTACAGCATTCCAATTTGCTGCAACTTAAAATTTAAAAAAAATTGTCTGTTTTCAGAAATATTGCTCTATCTTTATCTAGTCTAACTGATAAGCCCTAACAGGGTGGCTCCATATTAATCTTATCTTTACTCTAACTGCCGAACCATAACAGGGTCAACTGGTTTCTGGTAAATGACAAACTGCTGGAGAAATAGAAACCTAAAGGTGCAGGTTCTGACAAGATGGCTGAATATTGGCCATATAGCCTACTGTCCCCAACATTTATCTTCCTATCACCACCCACATTCTTTCTTCCGCCAATCCCTTCCACTAGATTTCTGATGTGGTAGGGGATTCCTACCCCAACTGTCTGGTGACTACCTATTAGGTCCCATCAGGATAGCCTGGATCCCTTTCCCCTGTGTGCCCCCTAAGCCTTCTTACCAAGGGTCAGTGACCAAATTGTCAGCATCAGAATGCATGTCAGAGGTTCAAAACCAGTTCTCCCTTTCTTCCCATGTGGAGAATCTGCAATCCAACATCTGAACAGGAGATCTTGAAGTTCAGTTGGCATCTCTAGTTACCCTCCTCTCCCACACATGGTCTGTTTAACCCCATAGCTTTCTCCAACCATGCCCCCTGGGAAGAAAGATTCTGGGAAAGCCCCAACCAGTCCCAGCCACCCAGCAGGTGGTTTACAACTTCCTTCCCCTGCAATCTTGAAAACCCCATCCATCATAGTAGGGGCCTGACTTCTTCAAGCCTCCTCCCCTGAGACTGTTGAACTCTCCTAGGAAGCTACGTTCCCAAATAAACCTGCCTTTTTATACTTTTAATGTAGCTCCCATTGGTTACTGTATAATTGAAATTCTTATTTCTATAACCCCATATCTGGTATCAAGTATTGTTCAGAGTTTCCTGTCTCAATGTTGTATAACTCTGCACCCCTCCTGTCCTCTTGTATGCCAATAAAGCAGCTTATGGCCAAAAGCTGAGCAGGGAAGAGAATAGAGCTGGACTTCCTGCCAGGTAGGGGAGGAGGAGTTATAAAAGGAGGGAGGATTCAGACACAGGCAGATGTGCAGGTATGATGAAGAATTATCTGGTGAAATTAAGCATGAAAAAGCAAGTAATTTTTGGGTTTTTGTCAAACATGGAGTAAGGGTACCATAGAGGGTTATGAACAGACTAAACTGTTCAAGATGCTATTGTAAAGCTTTGAAACACAAGTAAAAGAGTCTCAGTTATTCATGTGATAGCTGTGTTAAGAGAGAAACTAGGAGAAATAAATGCAGTTTTATATAAACAACTATAACACCTGTGTAGGAAAGACTAAGCTTTGTCACAGGTGGAAGCAGTCTTGGTAGGCTTTACCCTTGGGCACCCCATGAATACCTTGTGACAGACTGAGTGGAGCCATCCTTGGCCTGAAATTCAGGAATCAGACCTGGGGACACCACCAGGACCTTTGTTTTTCTAATTGACCCTCAATGAGAGAAGGAGACCGCCCTTTGCACTTGACACAGGCAGGTAGAGAGAAGAGAGCAGCAGCAGGTTCAGACCAGGATTGAGTGCATGTGGATCAGCGAACGGGCTGGACCAGCACATAGGCCAGAGACACCTAAGGACCCGTCCCATGGAACGGATACCGGAAGGTTCACTCTTTTTCCCCTTTAACCTTTTTTCCTTCTTGTGCAAGCTAGTTGAGTTGTATAATAAAGTTTAATTATTAAGAAACAGAGCCTACACAGCTGTACAAGATGAAGGCAATCTAGGTTCCTTTTCTGGGGCTGGGAAATTATGACTTGACACTGTTAAGTTATGTACTATTGAAAGTTAATGTATTCTGGGTGAGAAATAATCAGTATTCTTCAAAGATATGACATCTCTTAGACTGAACATACTGCAGTAGGCAGTTCCAAATCCACAACTATTTGGGTGGCACAGATAGGACTTGTTGGATTATAAGAAAAGATAATACAAAGTTGGGAATATTTCCCCAAACCCTACTTGCCTAGTCTTTTTTCTACAGCACCCCTTTTATTGTTCTTTATAATGAATTGTTTTTCATCTCTGGTGTAGCTGTATCTAGGTTTTAGCGAGCTGCCATTCTCAAAATATCAGTAGTACTTATTATAATGGAGGATGTTGAACTCTGCATCACTAATTGGATAAATAGAAAATTAAAAATAAAATAAAATGTGTTGCACAGCAAACTTTCTTCTTTACTTTTTTATTCAAAAATTTTATTCAACTAATGTTTGTTCCTCTACTTGCATAATTTACTTACTTAAGTGCTGGATTCTGAAAATTATTTGTATACTATAGCTTTTCATGTTTGTTTCTAATTTTCTTAAAAATCTACTATACATTATAGATTATTACTTTTTATAAATTTTGTTAATTTTCAACCACAAAAAGATATAAAATATGAATCTTGTGAACATGTTTATAAGTTTAATATCAGCTAGAATTCACTATTTGTTTTCATTTGTTTTTGTTGAATATACTGAATGCCTACACTTGACAAGTGTGCTTAAAACCCCTGGGGTTAATATAGTGATATCAAATCAAAATATCGTAAAGCAAAACTAAATTTGTGTAAGTATAATAATCATTATGGTCATAATATTTGCATTACATTGGACTGAAAATCAACAGACAATAGCATGTCTTATAGCACTTCAAATCATTTCTATGATTAAATGTGGCTAGACAAAAAAGAAAAAAAGAAAAGAAAACCCACAAGCTTAAGAGGGCATTCATTTTGACTCAAGAGAGACAAAATATCATTTGATAAACCCATAGTCAATTTCAACATAGCAAATTGTGAGAGAATGTCTCTAGTAATACATACAATGTAGACTTGAGCTAGCATTTTAAAAACTATTAATATAAACATTAGCATATTTTATGGAATAAAACATCCCACTCATATACAGGTATAAAATATTTATTAGCAATCACTAATAAATATAAAATACATGGTGAAATAGTCAATCTAAGTTTATTCATAAAGTTATGTTCTTTTTTACACAACATGAATTAAAAGAACTACATAATTGAACTCATGCTTTTTTCATATACTTTGAAATTTAACATGCTTGTTAACATAATTACTGCTTATGATCCCAGAAGCCTACCCTATTAAACAGTATTAAATATTTATTGTACTTATTTTCATTTTTATTAGACAAACTATGATTCAGAAATCTCTTTATGTACAAGTAGTGAAGCAACAATTAACATATGAAATAAATTAAACAATCAGAAAACTCACTAGGTCAATTCTTGAATGGCTTTAATAGGATCTAATTAAAATCTTTGATCAATATACATGAAAAATCAGTGAACAAATCCCATAACTTCAACATCAATTAATCTACCATCCATTGCCTCCATTAGTGACCATGTATTAAACTCTAAAGTCTCTGGTTTTTAAATGTATCATATTTATTAAGGCACACATAAATTTTGATTGTGAGCCTAGCCTTTAACAGCTGAGCCATCTCTCCAGACTAAGTCTTTAATTAGACCATTCCAATATCTCTTTGGTTCATGAAGACTTTAATGACAATTTTGTATGATGTAGTTTGTACTCCACTCCTCTTTTAAGTTTTACATGAGCCTACCACATACTTCTCCAGTATAAGCACACAAATTTTATCAAATATTTAGGTATAAGTATGATATTAGACTATAAGATGTTTCATATGATTCCCATACTTTAACAACAAGTTGTATGAGAAATGTAATACACCATAAGTTTACATACTTATGGTCACTTGGTTTTTAATAAAGAAGTCATAAATACACACTGGATAATAGCTACATCCTCAGCAAATCATGCTGATAAAAGTAATTGGCATCAAGTAGAAGAAAGCAGATAACTTCCTACTATCCCCCTACTTAAAAATCAGTTACAAATGGACCAATGACCTAAAAATCTTAAGGCAGGTTCACAGAATCCTATAGAAAATAATATGAGTAATCGTCTTCAGCTCAACAACCCAGGAAAGGACTTCATGAACAGAACACCAATAAAACAGGAACTAAGGACAGAATTTTAAAATGGTAGCTCATGAAACTGAAAAGCTTCTGTATCTAAAGTGATACTGTCATTCAGAAAGATATGTAGGCTACATAATGGAAAAGGAGTTTTGCCAAACATATCAAAGAGGGCTAATATCTAAAATATATAAAGAACTCAACAAAACTGAGCATCCAAAAAAAAATGAGGCTTAAAAATTGGATACATATCTAAACAAACAATTCATGGGTGTGGAAACTCAAATACCTAAGGAGTATTTAAATAAAGGTTCAACATCCTTAGTCACCAGAGAAATACAAATCAAAGTTACTTTGAGATTTTATGTTACATCAGTCAGAAGGGTGAGGATTAATAAAGCAAATGCCAGTTCATAGTATTGAGGATGTAGAGTAGGGAAACACTCATCCAATGATGGTAGTGTTCAGACTTTTATACCCAGTATGGCTATCAGTAAGATAGGAATTGATGTATCTCAAGTTCTGCCTATACCACTGTTGAACATTTATCTAAAAGATGCTTTTTCTTTACACTTTCAAAACGTTCATTGAGGTTCTATTCATCATTGAGCTTCTACTCAGAAGTTCTGGAAACTGGAAACAATCTAGATGTCTGCCAATGAAGGCATAAACTAATAAAATGTGATACAATTACATAATGTAATATTACTCAGTTGTCAAAAAATGAAATCTGGAAATTCAAAGGCAAATAATGAAACTAGAAAAAAATATCATGCTGAATAAGATAACCCAGACCCAGTTAGACAAATATTATATACATTCATTATTGATATTAGATATTATATCATTTATAATCAAGCTGTATTCAATAAAACCAGTAGGTGAAATATTGAGTAAAGAACTAGGATCTAAGGTACGGATCTTCCTAGAGATGTGATAAGTAATAAAACACTTATCGTTGGATAAAGAGTAGGGAAGGAACAGGGAAATCAAATGAGTGAAGAGTGAAGTAATGAAGGGAGCACAGGGAGGACCAGCTAAGACTAATGGTTTTTGTGTGTTGTATAAAACCTAATACAATAGAAGCTTCATAAAATATAAACATATATGAAAGAAATTTAAATGAAATCACCAAAGCAGTGGAGGTAGAGCTCCAATTGGCCATTTCTCATTATCAAATGAAGATTCTGACAGTGAAAATGGGTTATATCTGATCTACTTATTGGACAAGATTGTTCCCTGAGAACTTCCAAAAAACCAGGTTATTTCCAAGTCTATCAGTTGCTATCCATAAACTTATTACAAGGTCCTGTTGCTGAAAACGCTACCACAATCATTGAACAAAGAAAAGTCAATGGGGCCCCTAACTAGAGCCTTTACCACCGCTGACTAGTGTTTATGGCACTGGAAGATACACTGCATGGTACAAAGGAGGGAAGGTAAACACTAATACAGCTACAATACCTTTGATTTACACTGGTGAGGTGCCTGCAGGATGCGCATGGGCAATAGTGTCACCAAGCTAATGGGAGTAATTAGCCAATATCTGATTTGAGTTATGGTTAACACTATGAGAGGGAAACCACACCTCATGCTGCTTGGGCTGTCAAAATCCTAAGACTAAATATGCCAGGCACCTAGAGAAAAACAAAACATCACTGTTCTACTAAAAGAACTTAGTAATTGACTCCTAAGGGCATTCTGCTACACTCACAGTTCGTTGCTTTGCTAGCCCATTAGCAGAGAAGTTTCCTTCTGCAGCAGATGGGAACAAATGCGGAGTCCTACAACCAGACAATGTGCAGAGAGTTAGACACCTTGGGCACACTCAGCCCTAAATTTGATTTTTCCATTTAGGCTCTGGGAACTGTGACTTAAAGGTTAAGAAAGAATGTTAGAGCCAGAGTGGATGGAGGACAGCAAGGAAACAAGGTCTTCTAAACACAGTAGGAAAACACCTACTTGTAAACTTACAGAGATTGTAGCAGCATGCACAGGGCATGTAATATGTCCAGCCCCATAAGGTTCTAAGCCAAAAGGAGAAATGGACACATACTTCCATGCACAACCCAGAAGCCATCTCTAGATGATAGGCACTTGCAAATGAAAAATTTGTCTTCTTAAGTGATTGTCACCGGTGAAACAAACATCTCTTAAAGTGATGCCATGTGCCTAGCAGTAGATTAATTCTCTCATTGACTTTAAGTTCACCAAGAAAGCTAGAGCAGCTGGTTATTGAAAGCAAGGTTATGTTTGCCTCTGTCTTCCATACTTTAGATTTATAAGTATACATCACTAGAGTTGATTATATTAATAGGTTCTAGGGATCAAATTTGGTACTCATATATGCATGGGTTTTACTTTACTAGCTAAGACAGCTCCGACTGTAATTCTTAATAAATAACCTGAACTTCTGGAAAGTTTTCTTATCTTACTACACCAGTCATATATCAAATTTCAAATATAGATTTATCATAGAGTTTATCCTCTAGAGAGTTGTTATATAGTAATGTGATTATTACTGCTAAGTACACAGATATTAACAAATAGATGAAATTGATGCTTAAATATGGAAAATATGGCTTAGTATAACATCAAGTCCTATAAAATACAGATAATTTGTGTGTGAAAATAAACCATATATAATTGTGTATGTACAGATTTGTATGTGTGTGGGTATATATATATATATATATATATATATATATATATATATATAAAAGTTAGAGTGTAAAACATAAGCCCCTATACATAGACTAAAATATTAAAAACCATTTCTTTCTCTTTATATTAGAATTCTCTCACAGTTGGAATTACTGACCTGGATCTGTACATTCATATTTATATATTTTGCAATTATGTAGTAAACATCAATCGATCTCTGTTCTAGCACAAGTAAAGATAAAAAACCTGTATTTGTATTGAATATGTGTCCATGATAAAAAGATGAAAAGAAACACAGGTAAGGGATTACTATGAAATACATTTTAAAAGTCTATGTATGCACACTTGGTCCTTAGCACGTGACATTTCAATTGAGCTTTTCATCTGTGGCTTGAAGGAACTGAATCACCGCTAATATAGAGTCTGGAAATTGAAGGTTGTGGTGGTTTGAATGAGAATGCTCCTCCTAGACTCCTCTGTTTGAACAATTAGTCCCAGTTGATGAAACTGTTTCGGAAATACAAAGTAGGTTAGGCTATTGAGGCTTTGTCACTGAGGGAGAATTTTGTGCTTTCCAGACTCTTGTCAGTCCTAGTATGTTTTGACTTTCTATTTGTGGACCAGGATGTGAGCCCTCTGTGGCTGCTTCAGTGCCATGCCTGCCTGCTTGCCTTCATGGTACTATGCTCATGGCCATGATGGTGTGGGTTTTGTGGAATTGGAAGTGCTAAATAAACACTTCTATAAGATGCCTTGGGCACTGTATTTTATCAAGGCAAGAGAAAAATGATTAGGACAAAGTATGAAGTTAGAATTGCTTTTGTTTTTTTTTTCTCTTTCTTCTTTCAATTTCATTGATATGTCAGGAAATGAGAAATTACATCTATACATTTTGAACAAAATGAACAACTACCCAATATACCTTCTTTTTAGTAATGCAATGTATGTCCACAGATGGTACAGCTGCATAAAATATTTTTCTGTTAAGTGTAAACATTGTTTTTATTTCCTCAGAAGATGGGATGAGAGTCATATCCAGCTTTACAAATACATGTCTTGGACTGAGCCCAGAGCATTCTCTCTAAATATTCTTAATCCTAGGTTGTAAACCTGCACCTTGTAGACTTTAGCTTCTATCTTCTATTGACTAAGCTAGGCCTAGAATGTTTTCAGCCTCTGAGACATACTGAGACTTACCCTTTCTGTGGGTTTTGGTTTGGTTTTTTGGATTTTGCTTGCTTGTTTGAACTCTGTCTGACTGGTTCAATTCAGTAGCTCTGGTTCAAAACTCCTTTCCAGACTTTCAGATTCAAACTGGTTCTCACAGCATTGCTCTGCCTGGAAAAACTGCCTCTGACCTCCATGAACTGTACTACATAAATTGAACTGCCTCAACTGGACTGCAGCAAACTGTACCAAACTACATCAAACTGTACTTTACTCCCTAACTCTACTGTACTGTCTCTATGAACTCTCTCTGCTCTGCTCTTAAGCAGTTTTTCTTTCCTGTCTATTCTCATGAAAGCTGAGTGTATCCTGTCTCAGACTCCATCTGTCAAACCTTTCTCTTTTTTAACTTTGTCCATCAGTTAGACCTCACTGTTTGGGATTCAAGATGTGTACTAAAGGCATATCTGTATTCTAGCCAGGGCGATTACAGATGTGTCATGTCTATATATAAAGGGAATGAGATTTTGCCTTAGTATAGGTCCAAGATGAAAACAGTTTTGGGATGCCACCCCAATGAGACTTTGTCTCTACAAACCGATAAATATTTGAAATAGACTCAGAGAAGGATGTACCAGCCAAGGGCAAAAGACAGGTGCTGGAAACTCAGGCTGGGACATTGTATTGTAAAATGACCATTATGGGAGGAGGGAAACTAGAGAGAGAGATTGGAGACTTGTGCTGGACTGCACAGGGAGGTTGAGGATTGGTGAAGGGGTGCAGCAGTCTGGGGGGATACCTCCAAGTTTAGTCCATGAATGTGTGGCTTCTTCTGTTGGATATATGATCTGAAAGTCTCCTGAAAACTACGCCAGGGGGATTGTCCCACAGAACTGATAACCAGAAGGTCTCATTCTTGTTCTACTTAATCTATTTTCCCTCCTATTTAGGTACTTGAGGTTATTAGGAATGTACACGCCTTTAATAAATCCCTAATAAAGCAGAATTGTTTAGAAATCAGAACCAACATCTGTATTCCAGCCAAAAAGACTCAAGTTGTGTATTTCAGGCACAGGGGTTAAAGGCATGTACTAATAGTGTGTCTGTATTCCAGCTGGAACACACAGACCTAGGTGTTTAGATGTTATCTTTTGCAAGAGTAGCCATGATGTTGGATTAAAATTGCCCTACAAGTAAGCTACTCTTTTCCAGAAATTTAGTAACAAAGAGAAAAGTAACATCAGAATCATCATAACATAAAGGAACACATGTATGATAACTGGAGAAACAGAAAGTTGGAAGAGTTTTCTGACACCAGATTTATCATAACCATAATACTCCAACTGCCATTTTGTGGAATATGCAAGTTGATTAGGGTTTATAAGGAAATATATAAAAAAAAGAAAGGAGAATGTAGAAGTTATTGCTGACTGTATTCAAATAAGTACTTTGCTCCAATCAAACAACATATTCTAAATTATGTGAATAATTTGACTTAATGTATGTATTTCTATTTTGAAACATGGTCTGACTATGCAGTCTTTTCTGGTCTAACTCAAGCAGGTTATAGATTCAAATATCTGCCTGCCTCTGCCTTTTGAATACTCTATGTAAAGCATGCTACACTGTACCCTGATTTACTTTATTCATCTTTTTTAAATTCCCTAAGGCCAACCAACTATGCCCCATATGTGAATAGGTGAGGGTCATCCATAGCAGCATTATAAGATGGAGTTCTACCCTCAAATAAGAATCACATGGGGCATCATTCTATTAACGTTTATTCAGGCTGATTTAGGATGAATAACACCTTTAAAGGTGCCAAAAAAATTTCAGGGAAAATGCTTAAGCAATCCAAGGATAACATTTTCTAAATGTTGAGAAATTCCAGACTTAATAGGAGTCCTGTGTGAAACAGTGTGAATGCTGGACCAATTGGGATCAGGAGCTTAATACAATGCTGTCTTAGAAGCTTTCCTGAACTGGTGGGTACCAGCAACTGAGGTGCCTAGGGCCCATGGAGGATGCAAGATGTCATTGTCCAGCATGCTGAGAGCAATGATCCTGTCAGGTCTGATCCAGGATCAATGTCAAGTCCTTCATTCCTAAAACATAATTTCTCAAGAAACTTTATGATATATCCTGTCATTTATTTAGTAAGACAACTTTTAAATATGTGACATTATTTAATTATATTATCAGCTTCTACGTATTTATTATAAAAATACAATGATATATATTTCATCAAGTTATGTATTCTATTGCTTTTTCTTTTGGTTGAAAATTTAATGTTAACTTTTCATGATAAAACCAAATTAAGAATATTAAATTGTGAATGATTAGTTTGATTCTTGATAGAGTGGTCCAATAAGTGAATATATATATATATATATATGTAATAACATATTTCATATAATATATAATATATGATATAATATAATGTTAAATAATATATTATATATTATATATGATCTCATTGCATTATTCTAATTATAATTGTCATCATATCACAATTTTAATCTTCTAGGTTTATAAAATATTTTATTATAAAATAATAATCATATGTATCTCCTAGCTGTTATCGATTGTTAGTATAATTTCAGAAAGTAGTAAGGCCTAGAGCTTCTCTAGAAGCTAAGCCAGAACTTAATTTACCTGATTGTTTATAAGTCTTTTGACTATAACCAGACTTTAAGCAAAAACATGATATTAATATTGGCCATTTTTTAATAGAATGCAGATTTTTAAAATTCTCACCTCTCTCATACAACTCTTTCTTTCATTTGACCTTCTCCTTCTTGAAGTTCCATGACACATGGGTGAGGCTTAGGTTGTGAAATTGTTCCATTTAGGGATGAAGTGTCATATTTTTTTGTATTTTACACTAGACCAGTCATATATTTCTGCACTGGCTGCTGTGGAATATACAAAAGAAACTTCTCCAACCAAAGATGAAAGTAGCCAAGGTATATGGATATACATAAGTATGTAGAAAAATTTGACACCAATGGCTTTTAACAAAATAAAACAATAACAACAACAACAATAGCAAAAAAACATACTTATACAAAAAGTATAGTTGTTACTTGGTGGTATACTTGTACAACAATATCTAGACTATTGACAGTTGATAGTGAATAAAACAAATATGTTAAATAATAAAATCTAGTGGATAATATGATAATTTTATTTGTATGTTTATTAGTTACAAAAGAGATGGTGTGAAAATCTAATCATAAGTATTTGGTCTGTTTATGATGAAATAATCAATAACGAAGTACACACCTTATTAGAAAAATTCTAGGGCCTGATTAAAATCATTTCTCAATGTATATGTAGCCAGATATTGTCAAACTAGTGATATATACAATACGGCCTTTACATATATTATGAATAATCAGTAATTAATAAAAAGGTGTCTTAATGTCTATACTGTTTCATGTGGGCTATGATATTCTCAAAGAATTTTTATATTATTTTAATTTACTATTCCATAAATATTTTGTTCTTTTAAAATTAAAAAAAATCAAGTAGAATTCTGTTATCATTTCATTGACATAAAACTTGAAATTTTAGGGACCAGACATTTATTATGTGTTTTTATTTCTTTTATTATTAACTTAAATGTGAAGGGCATGCCAAAAAGTATTTCTTGATAAATATGTCTTTTGGATTGTAGCAACTCATATATACAATTAGCTGAATTTTCAGAAACTATATCTTTTGGAACTGCTGCATTTTAATCGCAGATAAGAACAAACCAGTTTTTCCACACTTAGCAATTTCCTCAACACTTGTAGTATTACTGTTCAGTGATATCTGTATATAAAATACAATATATAGAAAGAGTTATTTGAAAAGAGTAAAAATTACCTCATCTAACTTAGCAGAATCAGATGCTACATAAAAGAAAACAAGGTCAATATAGTTAGATATTTGTAAGGAATTATCCATTTCAGTTCTGTGTCTTTTCAGCTCTTTTCTCTAAGCTTTCTGTCACCTACAGTCTCACTTATACAGAAGTACAAAGGTGAATTCTTCATCCTAGAGGAGGCTTTATAGTTTAAATAGTTTGTGTAAAAATCAAGACATCAAAAAGTTATTTGTTCTTCCTTTTTATTGTGATATTGTGTGTACATTATATATGTTTATATATATATATGTATATATCTGTGTGTGTATGTATATATGTGTGTGCCTGTGTGTTTGTATATTTGTGTGTTATATAATAACAAAGCATTATGCAACACATTTAAATGTCATAACTCATTTCTTAGAATTAAAAGTATTTTACATATTCTTTCCTGTCCATCATGGAGACAAGGAACGGCAAAAGCAGATATTTCTCCTCTACTGTCTAACTACACTGGTCAATACTTTCTTACTCACACTGTTATTTAAATTCCTACTTCAGATTCACAAATCTTCTGTTATCAAAATGAATTTTTCACAAGGTCTCTTATAGCCTTTTTGTTTTCCCCTTTTTCTTATGACATACACACAAATATACTTTGACCATGAAATGGGTCTTCAGTGCCTATGCATACGTTGCAAATTTATTCCCTATAACCCCATGTTCATGCTTGAAAAGCCAAAAATAATTACCTTCAATGTCTTTTATCTGATTCTTTTCTGACTGTTAAGAATGTGGAAACATTGACATTCTTGTCATATGGTACAAACTGAAATATAATGAGAAAATAAAACTATAAGTACAAGTTATTACTTTATAAGAGTGTACATTTTAAAGCTAAACCTATAATTACTTTGTTATTTTCAAACATGTTTCACTAGAAGATCATCATTATTCTTGACATAGATTTATTACTGATCTCAACACAAATCAGCAATGATCAGCAAATGATCAGAGGATGGGGAAAAATATCTTGCCATCAAGATGACTGAAGGCCAGTAATTACTTTCTCTTTAGTCTATGTCATACCACTCCTTAAAAATTAAACAACATATAAATTATCTTCTGTTACCAAGCAATTCTACAATGTGTTCATGAATCTGACAGTATATTTAGTATTCTATACTTCTTATAATATCATCACTCACATAGGTCACGTTATCTTCTTTCCTCGGTCTTTTTTGAAATAGAGTCTTCATGTTTGAGATACAGGTGTCTTTATAAAAATGTGGCATGAAAATTAGTAGAAATATTCCATAAATTTTATTTTCCTACTCACATTTGTAGAAAACAATAATCAGCTAGATGTAGGTATATAACTAATAAACAAAATCGGAAAAGTTTCATTTTTTACAACATATCGTTTTTAGAACTTGTGCCTCTCATGATGCATAAAACTATATTTAAGCATCGAAGATGCTGCAGGAGGACATGATCCGCACAATGAGTTCAAGGTCAGTCTATGCTACAAGTAGTAAGATATATCGTAAAAGGTGGGGGAAAGTTTTTAAATAACAGAATATAAATAATTTCTTTGTTGATATTAAAAACTGTGAGCATAATCCAGCTCTAAGCAAAATTAGTGACCATTTGATGTTAAAAAGCATTCTTAAATGAATACTTTTATAGTATAAATAATGTCAAAGTGTTGAAAATTTTCATTTTTTATAATAGTTGGTTACAATGTTTTATAATTTTAAAAAACAGAATGAACATTCTATGACTGTATTCCATCAACCGTCTTTTTATCATTCTACAGACTATACTCTATTCAGTTAATCAATGGCACATTTGAATATTCTAAGCCATAACTAGTGTAAGACTATAAGGCAATACATATGAATTTTAGGAAAGTACTTCGGATTGGCTAATTTGTCAAACCGTCACCATTTTTTTTTTCATTTGCACATCTCAGCAAAGCATATGCAAATGAACATTCAATCCATTTTCATGAGTTAATGAAAAATGTGTGTGGTGTCTTAACGTCCATTCCTCCTCCTCATCACCTTGATGTGATCCTTTAGTATTTTAAAGCTTGAAAAATAAATTCCATTTCAATTATAGAAGCCACATAACGGAAATTGGCTAAAGATAGCAGTACAGTATTAATAATCCATGTTCAACACCAAAGGAGGCTTAGAAGTGTCATTTCAAGTTTTCATAGCTTGTTGCTTTAAGCATATTCCAGTTGTGAGTGCAATGTGCAGAAAATATATAGATATTATAGAAATTTTAATTTATGATACATCTTAAATAATACATTGTTTATAAGGACTATTATACTAGTAGAAGTGTTACATTCAGAAATAATCTACGATTTTTTAAATTCCAGAATTCTGTTTTGTATGTGTCCATTGTGTTCTTATCATTACTCTCTGCTGTGTTGAAACCAAGTTAGAGAACCTATTATAATGGATAACAACTAACGGAAGTAAAGCCACCAAAACAAATATTCATGTCACAAGTGATAATCACAGTGGCATAATATGAAACTTGGGAGATAATTACTACAAGACCAATATATTTTATTACATATTTGAAATAATTCTTTCTATTGTGTTCAATTTTTGTCTTTAATATCGCTGAAGATGAAACTTGTCCTAACTTATGTAACTGCAAAATACAGAAGTGTATAATTTTGTTGAGACTTGTGTAAGTACCTATCTATATGTTTAGGAATCTTTATATTTATATATACATACATGCATATATATGTTTATAAATATATATAGATAGACAAACACACTCACTATATATGTATATAGATATTTTGTTTATTAATAGGGCAAAGGAAGAAGTAATGAGGTTTCCAGAAGAAAGCATTCAACACTATATTCCTCAAATAAAAGATGATTTATTAATATCTGTAAAATATTACATGTACCTTGATACAATAACTGCAGTGTTTCTGTCTGAGTATTAGAGTTTTTCTTAAATTTAATTTTAATATTCATATATCTAAGAATGAAAGGCTTCTCCTTATTTCTCATATAATATAACTCATGAATCTCTTTTAGTATATTTTGAGATGTTTAATATAATAAGTTTTATTTCTGCTTTGCACAATGTAAAAAAATCCTAAATAATTTCCATAAAAAACAAGTTTGACACATTGGTAATTTGTATATGGAACTTGCTATCATTCAGATATATTTTAGGAAACTAAAATGAGGAAAACATAAACTCTTTCTAAACTATTCCAGTAGACCGTGTATGAAAAGAGCTATAGTGTAGAAACTGGTTACAGAATGCAAATCATCAGATAAGTTGTCAGTTGGTACATAGTAAAAATTGGGAATTGGAAAATGTAATTGAAAATATGCTGAGATTTAATGTAAAGATAATTTCCAATGTTCAATCCCAAAAATTAAAGTAGCATAAAAGAAAAATTACATAGGTGTAAATTACATAGTAATAATTGTGTTTACCTGCAAGAGATCTGAATAATACTGAACCCATTAGCTACGTATTATGGAAATATGAGACCCTTATCAGTTAATGACATATGTCCTTGCCCAAGGAATTTATAAACAGTTAACAGAGGCTGCAGAATAATTCTTCATAAGTTCTGTATTGTTACTGTAAGTAACACATATCCCATGATTCCATAAGCAATGCCAAGTAAAGTCATTGATATATTAAATAAAGATATATCAAATTGAATAGTTGTTCTGTTGAAGATGGTCTGTATGAAATATGTAGAATTTTGTTTGAAAATGCTTTGACAAAATATTAAGTACATAAATTCTCCCCTGATAAGAAGGAATAGAAGAGCAACAGTGAAAAGAATAATACCAAGACAAATTGTTATTTGGCAACTTATTCCAAGGGTAAACATACCATATTTGTGGGAATCTACTTAAGACATTTAAGATAAGTATTGGGATGTGTTAAGAAGGGTAGAGACCTTCCATTCTAAAAGGAAACTATAAACACAGAAAGTAAATTACTCCTTGATTTCAGAAAGTTCCTGAAACTGACCAGATTCAGCAGGTTCTTTGCCCCTTAAGCTGAAATGATTCCAGAATGGCACATTCAGGAGAGCAGGGATGCTTGGCGAAGCTGCTCTCCCACCTCAGGAATTGCTTCCAGGTGCTGTAGTGTGCTCCTGGTTTTTAACTTCTGGAAGCTCTTACCCATTCTTTAGTAGTATTTCAGTGTCGTGTATGTCTTTGAACTATTTCTTTCCCTGTAAGTAACTGTTCAGTCATATTTTTATAATTAACCACAATAAAATGCATTGGTTCATGAACCTGGATTTTTTTGCTCTTCTTACTATTACTTGTCATCTGTTCCTATTTGGGATGAATAGATATTTATTTATGTCTCTCCAGGAACAGTACCATGGAACACTGTCTGAGTATGAGTAATGTATATTTAACTATTGATTCAGAGAAAGCCTACTAATATTTAAAATTATCATGTAGTGTGTGTGTGTATGTGTGTGTGAAATAACACACATGTGCACATGAAGTTCATAAGGCAACTTGTGGCAGATGATTCCTCATTCCACAAAATGAGTAGGTTGCCATCACACTACACTACACACATACACACGCACATGCACACACACATACACCACACACACACACACACACACACACAAACACACACACACATACACACATGCACACACACACTTAGTGAGAAGGACCATGGATGTATATAAAAGAGAGACAGAGAAAGATATTGAGAAAGAGAGAGAGAACTGCAAACTTATAAAAATGTATTTAAAATTTCCTGGGAGGGTAAAAGACTAGCAATATCAAATGTTTTATTTTCTCTGGCAGGTTTACATTTTGTTTTTACTAAATAAAATACTGAAATAAATAAATTTACTTACAATATAAGGTGATTTTTATTTTATTTTTTTATTATTTTTTTCCTCCTATATTAATTTATTCTTGTTACATCTCAATGGTTATCCCATCCCTTGTATCCGTATCCTCCCATTCTTCCTTCCCTCCCAATTTCCCCTTATTCCCCTCCCCTATGACTGTTCCTGAGGGGGATTACCTCCCCCTCTATATGATCAAAGGGTACCAAGTCTCTTCTTGGTAACCTACTGTCCTTCCTCTGAGTGCCACCAGGTCTCCCCTTCCAGGGGACATAGTCAAAGGTGAGGCACCAGAGTATGTGAGAAAGTAATATCCCACTCTCTACTGTGGAGAGTGTTCTGTCCATTGGCTAGATCTGGGTAGGGGCTTAAGGTTTACCGCCTGTATTGTCTTTGGCTGGTGCCTTAGTTTGAGCGGGACCCCTGTGCCCAAATTTGCCTATCATAGTGTTCTACTTGTAGGCTTCTAGGACCCTCTGGGTCCTTCTACTTTGCCTTTCTCCCTTGTTTCTCTCATCTAGAGTCCCACTAGAATGTCCTCTCCTCTGTCGCAGTTTCCTGGTAAGTGAAGGCTTTCGTGGGACATGCCCGTTGGGCTAATATGCAGATATAAGTGAGTATATACCATTTGAGTCTTTCTGCTTCTGGGTTAACTCACTCATTATGATCATTTCTAGCTCAATCCATTTATCCACAAATTTCGGGAATTCCTTGTTTTTTATAGCTGAATAGTATTCCATAGTGTATATGTCCCACAGTTTCTTTATCCATTCTTCTATTGAGGGACACTTAGGCTGTTTCCAAAGTGACAGTCTACAGACTGGGAAAAGATCTTCACCAACCCCACATCTGACAAAGGTCTAATATCCAAAATATATAAAGAACTCAAGAAATTAAATACCACTAAACCAAATAACCCAATCGAGAAATGGGGCATGGAACTAAACAGAGAATTCTCAACAGAGGAATATCAAATGGCTGAGAAACACTTAAAGAATTGCTCAACCTCCTTAATCATCAGGGAAATGCAAATCAAAACAACGCTGAGATTCCATCTTACACCCATCAGGATGGCTAAGATAAAAAATTCAAGCGACACCACATGCTGGCGAGGATGTGGGGAGAGAGGAACACTCCTTCATTGCTAGTGGGAATGCAAACTAGTACAACCACTTTGGAAATCTCTCTGATGCTATCTCAGAAAAATGGGAATAGGGCTTCCTCAAGACCCAGCTATTCCACTCCTTGGAATATACCCAGAAGATGCTCCAGCACACAGCAAGAAAATTTGCTCAACCATGTTCATAGCATCCTTATCCATAATAGTGATTTTTATTTTTTACATATACATTTTAAAGCATTTTTGTTTGTATACATACATGAATAAATTTCCTATAGCAAGAAAAACCATTACACAATCAGGAATTATATAAATATTACATTCTTAGTGTTTGACTATTTATATTTGACAGCCTTGAAGAAAACATCTTTCTTATATTGGTGCATCTAAAATTCTGAATATGAATCAATCTCCATCACATATTGTCATTATCAACTTAAAATATCTATCTAGACCTAAAAACATCTTAACCCCTAAATGACTAAGCTTCATTGTATAACTAAGCTACCTGGTCTTCTACTCCCTCAGAGACTTGAAATGGAATAAACTTGATTACCTGAATATGCTTGGAGTACAGATTAGAAGCTTTCCAAATGAGAGGAAAACAGAGACAATTTTCTACATGAATAGTCACCCAAAACTCTTTCATATGTTGTGGCATCTTCCCTAGACTTCTGACCCAACATATCTGACAGACATATTTGTGAAGCAGTAACTTTTGAGGACTTGCTTACCCTGTCTTGGCAGAGTTTGTTTGTTGACTCTTCCCGCATCCTAGCTTGCCCTGTTGTAGACAGAAATCTGTCTGTGGTAGAAATGAGGAGATTTTGCCCAGTGGCTTGTTTGTCACATTTGAAGCTATCTCAATAAGGAGGTTCTGTGATGTTCATCATCCTCTTTGAGGTAGACTGGGTGTTTCCAGGAGTTAATCTGTCTTAGTCTCAGAGAATTTTTGAAATAATAAAAACATTTTAAATGCCATATTCTGCATGTCTCGGAGGTTTTTGAAGATCTTATATAACTATTGTACCTTATCTTTCTATAGAATCATATCTATCTGCTGCACTTAAGATGTATATTCTTCTGATAAAAGTAGACCAGTAATTGACATGACCATGTTCTGATCAGCTAATAATCAACTTTTATGACCTATTTATCCTAGAGAGCCTGTAATAGCACCTTTAAAGTATTAGAAGTAAACTTGTATTATAATTGAATTATATGGGAACAAACTTTATATTAGAATAGAAATATATAAATACAATGTGTGTGAAGAATATACTTACATTTTAATTCTATTTGCATGGGCTAAAGTAAATTAGTGACAGAAATATTATCTATCAGTATATATATCCATTAAAGTACTATTTGTGGTAAAATATATAATATAAATTGAAAAATAAAGCAGGCTTGTTAAGGGCTATAGAATAGTTAGTGAGTTCAGATTAAGGTAGTAAGTGCAATGATCAGTAAGGGACATTATTGACTGATTGTCTCTTTGGAATGTGTTTTTCAAAAATCACTTGAGAACAGTAAAATTTCAGCCATCAAGAGATGAGAGAAAGGGAATCTCAAGCAGTCTTAGGAATATGTACAAAATCTTTAAGGGTAAAATGACAATTTCTGCTTGAAAATGATCAAGCAGCCCTTGAGCCTTTAGCAATAGATTAAAGAGCAGAGTTCTGACAGACTTGACAGATTAGCAGCTAGTCCAACCATCATTCTGGACCCCTTAATGGGTGGAGTCTTTCAGAGGACATCTATGTTAGGCTAGTATCCACTTATAATTGAGTATATACCATGCGTGTCTTTCTAGGTCTGGGTTACTTCACTCAGGATTATGTTTTCTCTAGTTCCATCCCTTTGCTTGCAAATGTCAAGAGATCCTTGTTTTTAATAGCTGAGTACTATTCAATTCTATAAATGTTCCACAGTTTCATTATCCATTATTTGTTTGAGGGACATCTAGGTTGTTTCTAGATTATGGCTATTACGAATAAGGTTGCTATGAACATAGTTGAGTAAATGTCCTTGTTGTATTCAGAAAAATCTTGGGTATATGCCCAAGAGTGGTATATCTGGGTCTTTTGGTAGCACTATTACCAATTTTCTGTGCCCTTTTCTGTTAAAGGTCTAGGGGATGGAAAAGAGGTAGAAAAGAGAGGGAGGGTGGGAATCATAAGACATAAGCAAGGGTATAACAATCAGGTTGTAATCTGGATAAATCATAATAAGTTAATATTCAAAAAAGAAAGACTAGAGAAATGCACAGCATAAAATACTGTGAATGGCCAAATGAAATGGCCAAGTTTACAATATAAGAGCAGGGATATCCTCAGGAGTATCATAAGAGCAAGTAACGAAGAAACCAGAATGACTGTTTTTGAAATTTTAGCAGAGGGAATCTCTCTTTGTCACAATAGTATTCACGGAAGCCTTTGCTTAATCTTTACATCAAACACGTTCTTATTTTGGTTGCAGTCTGCCTTCTATTTTTTTTTTCCTGATTAAAACAATTCTATAATGTTGCAGTATTCACATTAGTTAACAATAGTGAACATAAAACAAAATTCAAATTAAATTGTTACCATTTTGATTCTTGGGACAGTTTAAGAGCAAACTATACCTGAAAACAAGTAAGGGAGACTTACATTTTCCCATTTAAAATCACCAGTAGTTTATTCTACCAAATCTAGAGTTTATAATCTCTACAGCCAAAATCTAACCATACAAATTAACAGTATCACATTATATGTTTCAATGTTTTGATAGGCTCTGATAAAATCATCAAGATTAAAATACTCCAAGTCTAACTTTAATAAAAATAATTATGTTCATCAAATTTCCCCTTGCAGATGATCAACACTTTTCAAATGTAATTAAATTTCATTTCTCTATTGTACTCTTGCTTTCTGAAACTCTTATGCTAGTTATAACAATTACAGGAAACATCTAGTTTCTTAAAACAATTACATATTGTAATTTGTAAGCTTTATTAAAACTAGAGTTCTAAAATATCAATGAAAACTTCCCTTTCAAAAAGCTTTGTATGTTGGGACTCATGCATACTGATATGAAGTCAATCCTATCTGTGCCAAGTAGCACACAGCTGATAAATGGATAATCTAAAATGTCTATCCTCAGCTTGAATCTTTGTTGATCCAGAATTGCCTGTTGTTCATTTTCCTATGACTAGCTGTATGGGCTGCCTGCAAGTACTGAGATTAAAAATATACATTAGTGTGCTCAGATTTACCCTTGTATTACCTCATACAAAGTTGACATTTTTTTTACTCTCAGAGTCACTTTCCTACACAAAAGAGATCCTTTAAATACAAAATATCACAATACCAAAATGATATTTGAGTTTAAATCACCCATATTGACAGTGCTTTATGGTGCACAACAGGCACCATTACACATATTAAGAAACATAATCCATCCTACGTTCTTTGATATATTAATGAGGTGTGTATTATGTGTTCATCACTCACGTTAACACTGATGTTACGTCTGCAGTGGTAAGCATATTTATCAAGCATTCCAATTTTGAAGGCAGTCAAACAGCTTTATAAGAGAATGCTCCTTAACCTAGGATGATCTATCAATTATAATTAGTTTAATCTTATTTTACTTAAAAAATAAGCACTTTTCTAATTAGAATACTAGATAAAATGTTTTATATCAGTTAAACAAGCAGCTTATTAACTAAAATAATGAGTATTTGAATGGAGATTGCTGTTCCAATAACAAATATTCCATGAGTACAGATTACCTAAAATAGTTTGTAGATACTTTGCTATTTGCCTATAGTATATAAATTCACCCCGACAAATTTTCTACAGAAAGTCTCTTAATTGGTCCTGTGTATGTCTATTGCTTAACAGGATTCCAGGTTTTATTTTAATTTTAGTGTTTGTCTAATATCATCCTCTTATACTGAATCCTAAACTGAATTCATTCATTAATGTACTGAGAATAGCTGCTGGGAAAGGAAAAAAAATAGTAAAATTATGCTTTGATATTATAATTAATTATTTGTAGTCACATTGAAAAATAAACTACGTGTTGCCATGACATGCCATTTCACATTAACAGTTTATTAAATGCAAACTGGTATCTTATTGTAGAAACAATCCAATACTCAAACATTATGGAAAAATACAATCTAGATCAAATTTTATTTTCTAAATATAAGGTCTTACATGTGAGGGTATCCTTTCAAATGGCTTCATGTACTAGGTGAAGTCTATTTTTGCAAGTCATTATTTTCAAGGAAATAATTAGCCCTCTGCCTACAATAGTACAGAATGAAAATTTAAAGGACAGAATTAAGAAACTTACCTCTCTTAAATTTAAAATATACAAATAGTGTGTAACAGGGAAAACTATTTAAAGTTAGAATACTAGCTTTTTGAGATGTATATAAATTTTTAAAATGACAACACTTCTAAGGCTAATAGAGGCAGAATAGTGATTTCCCTTGAGGCACTGGGTAGTTAATGGAAGGTGGCCAAGGAGACTCCTGGGTTTCAGTTAATGTTCTGTTTCTTGACCTGGATGGTGCTTACAGGGCAGTACTCTCTGTCTGAAAATTCATCAAGCAGTACCCATAGGCCTTTTCCACATGCGTTTGTATTCAACAAAATTCTTTAAATTGAAGGGAAATTCTAAGGTATACAAGCATCTCATTTTAATCAGTGAGCTTGATGAGAAGCTATAAAATCAAAGAAGGAGGCTTTTGGCATTATCTTTGAAGAATACTGCAACTGAAATAAAAAAAAAAAAACAGAAATCTTGTAGCAGGTCTCTCTCTCTCTCTCTCTCTCTCTCTCTCTCTCTCTCTCTCTCTCTCTCTCTCTCTCTGTGTGTGTGTGTATGCACCTACATGTAGGTCAAATATTCATTTAATTTTACTTTGAAAATTTGAGCTCTGTCTTGCACTGTCCTCTACTTATTCTTGTCAGTTGATCTACTGTGATGTCTCTCTAATTGTTATGTTTAGAATATCTGGACCTTCTCCCAGTGTCTGTCATCCGACATAATTTCTCAAGTATGCAAGTGTAATGTTGGAGGAATTTGAATTAGAATTCAAGAGGAATGAAAAATCTATTTAACTATTTTCTTTCTTGCATCCTGCTGACACTGAATACTCAAACGAGATAATAACTACTATACAAATTTCTAATCATATTCAATCATGTTTGGCTTATTGTTTTTCCATCTAGTTCATAAAATATTCATTTCTGAATGACAACAACATTAGCATTGACTCACTTGAGTCACCTCCTTTTACATCTTATTTGCCTTCACTGCTTTCTATATTTTGGAGGCTCTTTTTCACTTCTCATCTGAACAAGCCATATTATCCTAGAGACAATATCTCAATTGGACACCTGTAGTTTCTCACTAACTTTCTTAAACACAGTGTCTGAGGTAGGGCAGAAAACAAATGATTACTTCTTACAATTTCTAAGCAATGGCTTTTGTTTTTAGATTTATAAATTATAAATAATATAAAATGATATTGGATATATTTTGGGATAATTTTAAGTGTGGTTGAAATAAAAATCTAATACTTTCTTGTTCTAATTGTCAGTGTATCGTGTCATCATGGAATTACAAGAGTTAATAAAAGAGTTTACAAGATATTCAGAAAGTTCTGCTTACCCACCTTTACAAACATTTGAATAGCATATCCTTTTTGGATGAATCTAAAATAAATACATCCAACAATATTGATTGAGGTATTAGCACATATTCCTTCTGCAAATATACCAAGTGCCTTCCAAATCCATCTAATTTCACTTGGTTATGCATCATTAATATATAAATCCAAACAGAGTTATAACCACAGGAATTTCCATTTAAAATTTCTCATACTACATGTTGACTATAGGTCGGCCTCCACTTTTTTCTTCACTCTGAAATGGAACTCAAAGAGTCAGACCATTTGGAAAACCTCCCACTTTAGTTGTAAGAAATGAAAGAACTGTGCTTATATTCTCTTACAATCCACCATAGTTGTCACACAGCAAACAACATTGAGAAGGCCAAGTAGAAATAAGGTGAGGTAGAAAGAAATATCAAACAAACTCTCTCTCACACACACACACACACACACACACACACACACACACACACATACACACACACACACACACACACACACACACACACACACACACTGTCCTGTTTAATTTCATTGAGTTTCTGATTTGACTAGTACATTGAAATCCTTGGTGGAGTAAGTAATAATTTTCTATACATTGCTCTAATTACAGTATTTGGTTACCAGATCTGAATTAATTTAGTGATTTTTGTTATATAAAAGAAAATATACACTTAATGAAGTGCCTATCTGTTTAATCCTCAGTACTGTCAAAAATATTTCTAAGTTATTAGGTCAAATCCATGTATTCAATCCAATTATTGCATCTTAAGTTAGAATTTGCATTAGAAAAAATTAGTTATTATTGATTTCTACATGTATCAGAAACTCTCAGTGAAATACATACCACAACACAGATAACAATGTTTACTGAGGTTGGGATTAAGAGCACTTGCTGTTCTTACAAAAGACACAGGTTTGGTTTCTAACAATTGAATATCATACTCTCTTCCTGTCCTCCTTGGGCACTGCATGCACAGGCAAATAAACAGACCAACAACAATAAACACAAAATAAAAATAAATTAAAAATATGTTTTGGTAACCTGCTGTCCTTCCCCTGAGTGCCAAAACATAGACTTGACACTCTATGAGCATATACAGGGGGAGGTAATCCCCCTCAGGAACAGTCATAGGGGAGGGGAGTAAGGAAAAAATGGGAGGGAGGGAGGATGGGAGGATACAAGGGATGGCATAACCAATGAGATGTAACAAGAATAAATTAATAAAAAATAAAAAATAAAAAAAATAAAAATATGTTTTGTGGATAATCTTGATCATTTCTGTTTTCTTAAACATTTGTCCTATTTTTTTCCATCAGTGTAGTTGAATGCTGAGTGGCATCATCACAGTTGTAATTTTGTGCAAATTTAAGAACTACTTAAATTTCTTATCTTAGTTTTTTCTGATTTCCCCAACATTCATTTATTCTCTTAGTTTAACCTTCTATCCTATGTGAATCACGTGATAGGTTAATTTTATGGTAATCCATTAAAACACAAACGTGTAGTTAGTCAAAAATAAAGTAAAAAAGTCTGTAGTTAAAAAGGATTGGTATTTCAGGTACAAAATTTTTGAAATATTACAAGGAGTAGCTATCACAATCAATTGGAGCAATTAAAATAAAAACAACTTCTATATTTCATCTTAACCCAGTCAGAATGGCAAAGATCAAAAGAAAAACTGACCACAAATGCTGGCGAGGATGTGAGAAAAGAAAACCTTCATTAACTGTTGGCTGAGTCCAACACTATGGAAATCAGAATGGAGAATTCTTTAAAAAACTGAAAAAAAAGTTACCATGTAACCCAAAGCTCCTTGATATATACCTAAAGGACTGGACATCCTACACAATGGATGTTTGTATAGCCATGTTCTTTGCTGCTCTATCATAAATGCTAGAAAACTGGAACAAGACAGACATCCAACAATGGACATATAGGTAAATAAAATATGGTACATGTGCACTGTGGAATTCTATTCAGCTGTCAAGCTAAATGAAGTCATGAACTATGTAGAAAAATGGATGGAATTAGAAAATATACGCAGTGAGGTAACCTAGACCCAGAAAAACAACATCACAGTTTCTCTCATCAGAGGCCCCTACTCCAAATCTTCAAATATGAGTGCATATCCTCGGATAAATACAGAAAGCATTGAAGTAAAAGGGAACATTGCCAGGGTATGGATATACAGGAACAATAGAAAAGGGGAAAGCAGCTAATCTCCTTGGAAAAATGTGGGAAAAGGAGAGCTTTATTAGGATAAAGTATATATATATACTTTCATATATATATGAAAGAAAATGGGTTATATTACTGAAATTAAAAAAAAATAGCAATCATCTTATCAGTTTAGCTTTAATAACCCATAATTTATATAAGTCTGTGTACAAATCAGCATCTACACTTAAATGGAATTTTCTCCTCTGAGCTGACAATGTTTGCACCAAGAACCAAAGACCACATAAAAAAAAAATAATCCTACTCCATACATGAAAAGCCTGCCTCTGATTTGTTTACCTATGCTGCCTAAGAAACTACTCAAGCATACATCGTATTGTTTTTTCTCTTGATCCCGCCCCAGAGGAGAAAGAAAAAAATTGTCTCCTTATTATTTGTGAGTTATCAAACCCTAGGTATATGACTTATATTATTTCCCCATAGTTTTCAGATTTCAAATATCAAGAATGGATATTTTGTCAGGCGTGGTGGTGCACGCCTTTAATCCCAGCACTCGGGAGGCAGAGGCAGGCGGATCACTGTGAGTTCGAGGCCAGCCTGGTCTACAAAGAGAGTCCAGGATGGCCAAGGCTCCACAGAGAAACACTGTCTCAAAAAAACCAAAAAAAAAAAAAAAAAAGAATGGATATTTTTACCTGCATTGTCACATTGTAATGGCACCTTACAGTTCATTTCTGTGAGATGAAGAAAATTATTATACTTTTAATTTGGTTTTCACTCTCCAGACTCTTTTCAGATTATAAACAACTTTAAATTAGTTACTCATTACTACTTTATATTAAAATAATATATAATATGAATGTTTGAAAATTTAATAAATTCTGTAATAATTAGGAGTATTCTCAGGAGAATTAATATGTTGTAATATTAAATCTTCCTATTAGCATGATTATCTTTTATACTGAAGGAATAACCAATATTATCATATTTGTGGACAGAATTTCACCTTTTCTAAAACTACTGTTTTATGTTAACCCATAATAATGCTTACAATTATTGAGCAGCAGAGCAATAACTTCAATCTTCCTCTTAATTTTCATTTAATGGTAGTGTAACCATGTACAGTATGGTTAGCTGTTTCATTTGGAGACTCATTGTTCATAATGGTCATATTACTTTACTGTATATTTCATTAAAGTATTTTGTAATATATATTTTCTGTCAAAAAACTTGATGCAACATATTTTCATTGTTTATTTTTCCCCTACCTCAATTCCTCCCAGATTCTCCTTATTATGCTACTCTCCAAACTTTCCTTGACTTCTTCCCTCTCAATCTCTCTTAGTCCCTCTGTCTTTGTTTCTCTCTAAAAGCAGAAAAATAAGCAAATACAAAAGACAAAGATCAAAACAAAGACCAGCAAACCAAAGCAAAAACAAAGTTAATCTCTGAAAAACGTTGGAGTCAGCTTTATGTTGAACAACTATTACTGAGCACAGAGACTGCATTGGTATATGATTGAGATATTTAAGAACATTCTATAAGAGAAAACTGACTTTCCCTGGAGTAAATGCCATCTGGTTCAGGGTAGGCTGTTATGTTCACTGCCCTTTCTCAGTCCAGGATATGACCTGGTTTGGACTTTTGTGGCTCTTGTATGTGTTGTCACAGACTTTCTGAGTTCATATCTGTGTCAGAATTATTGTTTCTAGAAGACACTGTTTCCTTGGAGTAATATCACCATCTCTGGATCTTACAACCTTTTAGTCTTCTCTTTTGCATAGATTCCTTAGCCATGAAGAATGAGTTTAATTACAATAACACATTTAGGTCTGAGTGCTCTCAAAGTCTCTCATATTTTGTACATTTTCAAGTTATGGGTTTCTGTGTTGATTATCATCTGCTAGAAGTCATAAAGGTTTAATAATTCACTAAAAATGGGTGTAGCATATATAAGAAAATTCATTTTATTGCCACATCCTTTTATCAGAATAATACTAATTCCCTTGCACCCATAAACTATATAATCCCAGGATCATGGACATTTTTGTGGTGTCAAGTTTGGGTTTCAAATTGTTTAGTGGCCTTAAGTTATTGGTTACTCAAAAAATACATATTCCACTTTTGTACCAGGTTGTCTTGTAGACATGTCACTGTTGTATGTTGCAAGGTTTATAGCTGGGTGTTATAGAAGATTCCATTTCTTCTCCAATAGTATTCAAAGTAACATTCATTACCATCAACATTAGTCAGTAGTGGTGGGTTCCTTCTCTAAGCTCAGTGATGTAAATGCCTGGAGTAATAGAACCTTGTCTTCAGGTTGTTGAAGGTGACTACTAGCTTTGGCAATAGACTATGACTTTGGGGGTGGGATTTTATGGGACATCTGTGGCCAGTGGCTCAACTAGACATAAAACATTGCTGACACTAGAAGCTTTTATTGGTAGCTGTAATGTCTAGTTGAGACATTGTCCCCCCAATCAAATGATGATTTCATTTAAATTCTGTTTATATGTGAATGAGATTTAAGAAGACATTATAATTTCACGATTCTGCATGACTTTTTGTTCTAGTCAGTGCTCCATTGCTGTGAAGTGTTGGGGAATGATCTGAGGTACTTCGATGCAAGTTAATAAAAAGCCATCCCACCTGGGCAGGTCAGATGATAGAGGCATGGCTAAGATCCCTGGGCTTAGGGAGGGAGAGAGGAGAGAGAGAGAGAGAGAGAGAGAGAGAGAGAGAGAGAGAGAGAGAGAGAGAGAGAGAGAGAGGAATCCTGGGAAAAAGAAAGCAGAAGGAAGAGGAGGAGAAGGTCTCAAAGGGAGAAAGAAGAGGGCTGCCATGGTTTAGATGGAGGAGAAGCACATAGCTGGCATGGATGGAGAATTTGGCTCAAATGAAGAACATTAGCAAGCATTTGGGATGACGGATAGGAGGTAGCTTGAAAGAAGTTATTGGAAGCAGATGGCATAGGATTGGGGTAGGGATCCCATACCTGATACACTATGGAAAGTAATTAAGAGGATTAATGTCTGCCCTGCCCCAGGTCAATTAAGGCTATTTTAAAATATAACAAGTGTCTATGTCTTGATTGATTGCTAGCCTGGGCATACTGATCATACAGATAATTTAAAAGCAACAGTGGAGAAACACTATGACCATGAAAATGCCTATTAAATAACATTATTTTTTTATTTTTTATTAATTTATTCTTGTTACATCTCAGTGGTTATCCCATCCCTTGTATCCTCCCATTCTTCCCTCCCTCCCATTTTCCCCCCATTCCCCTCCCCTATGACTGTTCCTGAGGGAGATTTCCTCCCCCTGTATATGCTCATAGGGTATCCAGTCTCTTCTTGGTAACCTGCTATCCTTCCTCTGAGTGCCACCAGGTTTAAATAACATATTTAATTGAAAGCTCACTTATAGTTTTAGAGTGTAGTCCATTAGCATAATAGTGGGGAGCATAGTGGTACCCACTGCAGGGTCAGGGATAGTGCTAGGAAGTACCTTAGAACTAAATCCTGATACACAGGCAGGCAGGCAGGCAGGAAGAAAAACTGCCTGACTAGGTTTTAGAAAGTTGAAAGCTCACTCCAAGTGACATGCCTTCTCCAATAAAGACAAACCTTCTTCAACAAAGTGAAACCTCTTCATCATTCCAAGTGGTTTGTTCAAATGGGGACTTAAGCATGAAAATATATGAGTCTACGGTAGCCATTGTCATTCAATCCATTAAGCTTTTCAGAAGCCTTTAGTGTTCAGTGTTTTTCTCTATATTCTTTCCTCTATCCTGTATTTCTTTACCTCTTCTCATTTCATTCTTCTTTCTAGATTCCCATTCATCTATTTTAATAGATGTTTTTAATAGATATTTTTAACCTATGTTTTAATTCTCATTCCTTGGAGTAAAAATGCATGTTGTCTTTTATGCTTTAAATACACATTTCAATCAAAATAATAACAACTCTCTGGTAGCTAGCAACGGACCAGGGGAAAAGATGGGACTTTTTGTTTATATATGGTAGTTCTTTTAAAATTGCATACAATAAATTATGATAATATTCACCTCAATTATTCTCCTTAATTCTTCCTGTTTCTTCATGCTACCTGTTTCATGGTTAATCCTCTAATTTAGTAAATAAGCATGCATACTCATACACCTTTGTATCCCTTGAAATCTTCATGCTGTTTACAAGTGCCTTACATTTTCAAACCCTTAATTATGCTTGTACATTAAAACACTTAGTTGGTATCATCATCAGTGTTTAGGGTCAACGCTGAGACCTTACACACACAGTGTTTTTCTTTTATCTTGAGATGTATCAATTCTCTTATACTTCCTTTTCTGTAAATAATATTATTATTCTTGACTGAAAACCACTACAATATATGTGATAAAAATGCCACCTCTATATTGAACTTTAGATCATTTTCCTAAGATGCAGACCCATTCAACAATCAACTCTATATCTATCAACACCTTATTTTAGCTATGCTGATAAAGATACCCATTTCTTCTTAAGTATAATTGAAATAGTGATATTTGCTCTACAAGTCGATATGGCACTAGTCTGATGTTACATATTTTAAACATGCATCTGGTGTTTGGCTAATAGTGAATATATATTTACCTTCTGTTAATAGAAATTAATCTGTTTTGAAGAAGACAACAATTAAAAATTCATGGGAAGAGATTGCATTTCAAACATCCTTGTCAGAGCTGAATGGATATTGTGAATTCAGTGGATAAAGGTCAAATTCATTTAATAGTTTGGTAAGTTAAATATTGATGTCTAGTGACTTATACAATGTTTCAATTTTGGTATTTTATGAACAACAACAACAGTAATTTAACTAAAATATAAAATAACTTTTACGTGTTAATATAAATAACGCATCCTATGATTTTCTTGTGGGTTCTGGATACTGATAATCCAGGTAAGTAGACAGTAATAAAAAAAATAAAATAAAATAAAAACTAAAGTGTGGTGGTTTAAATGACACAAGTCTCATAGTATACTTGGTCCCTACTTGGTGGAAATAATTTGTAAATAATTTACAAAGATTTACTAAGCATGGCCTAGTTAGAAAAGTCAGAGCACTGGAAAGTCACCTTCCCCAGGTACCTGCACCGACACACAGCCTGCCGGGGACCACAGTTATACCTAGCTTCTTCCGGTACTGATGGCCAGCCTTGGCTGCGGAGGGTCCCACTGAAATGAGCTCACTGCACACATGTGCTCTAGTACCATGAACAGCTTCAGCTTCTCAATGTCCCAGACCCAGACAGCGTTGGGGACATTGTCGTTTCCTGTCGCCAGGAAGTAGATGTCAGAGCTGAAAGCTAGCATCCCTACGCCCATCCTACTAATGTTCGCTCTGTCAGCTACCGGCTTCAGAGTCTGCAAGGAGACTGGCCCAGAAGCAATCTCATATTTGCTCTCTGAGGTAGAGAGGGCACCAGCCAATGCTTAGGGTGTTGGGAAGGACAGGTGGCCCAACTCCAGCTGTGGGATCTTCTCAGCTTCCTTATACACAACAGTCTTGGGACTATTAATGCCTGCAGGATGCCCAAACTCAGTGCTTGGACTGTGCTGGCATTTAAGTAGGGATTCCCTGGCCCTCCTTAGTAAGGATCACTTCTGTCTCTGTTTCCTGGACACCAAGGAGAGGGTTGGCACAGCCTGTGGACAAGAAGACAGCCATGTCTAGGACCTGAGTGGGAATGGAGGCACCAGGCCCTGCTGATGCCAACACAAGCACAGCTGCCGTCTCTCCAGAGGGAGGGGTGGGATGTCCTACCCAGTTTTCTGTAAATATGTATAAAATTGTAATGTAAAATAGGTGTGCAGTGAAAAAAAGAAAGAAAAATCAGAGTATTTGGGAGCAGGTTTGAGATTTCAAGTGTCTATGATATTCTTTTTTTTTTTTTTTTATTCCTCCAATTTATTCTTCAGAGAAAGTCACATTTAACAGTCTGGTTTACTCATCCACCTATCCATTTCCTTTCCCTTTCTGGGGTACAGGTGGAGGGGTGTGAGACACCATCATGGCTGGTTAGCCCAGGATAGCCTTGAACTTGTGGTGATCTTCCTGCCTCTTTCTTTTTTAAAAAAAATTATTAATTTATTCATATTACATCTCAATGGTTATCCTTAATTTTGCTTCCCTGCACTTGGTTGTGGATAAAGTGCTCTAGCAACATGTATATCTTTCTTTTTCCATATTGTCTTCTATGATAGTAAAGTCCTCTAACTTTGAAAAAAAGTAAGTTCAACACAACTATTTATTTTCTAGTTCATCTTGAAATATTTTTGTTGTTTTTTTGTTTTGTTTTGTTTGGTTTAGTTTGGTTTGGTTTTTCGAGCTGGGTTTCCTCTGTGTAGCCTTGACTGCCCTGGACTCACTTTGTAGATCAGGATGGCCTCAAACTCACAAAGATCCACCTGCCTCTGCCTCCCGAGTGCTGGGAGATAAAAATGTTTTTATCAGATAAAAAATAACTAAGGGCAGTAGGAGATTCATTTGATGTTGGAGAGGTTTCCCACCTTCACCTTGCAGCAAATATGCTCATGGTTAACAGAATTGACTCCCTAGGATTAACAATTTGTGTATTTAAAAAATTCATATCTAACAAGAGCTAAAATGGTTATATACATATTTTTAAAGAAGAAATTACATATAAGCTGGGCGTGGTGGCACACGCCTTTAAGCCCAGCACTCGGGAGGCAGAGGCAGGTGGATCGCTGTGAGTTCGAGGCCAGCCTGGACTACAAAGTGAGTCCAAGATAGTCAAGGCTACACAGAGAAACCCTGTTCGAAAAACCAAAAAAAAAAAAAAGAAAGAAATTACATATACAAAATATTATTATTATGCTAATTTTTACTCTATTCACCTATAAATTATATTGGGACCATTTTTAACGCATAAGAATGCTTGCACTGTAAAACAAAACACTAATAGAGGTTGAAAAATAAAACGATGCCATGTATAAGTTTCAGATGGACACTTATTTTTCCTCATATCATAGGACTAATTTTGTGGAGCACAGTTGGAAATGGTACATACCAGGAGTTTTGAATAATAAGATGACATGACCAAAACAATGCTCTCAATGATTCATGGAGAACTACACTGATCTGATAAATGAACATGAATTGTCAGTTATTTTGCAGTAAATAAAGTACATTACCCCAGGAAACAGGTTGAAGAAAAGGAGGATCATGAATACATGTCCAACGAACCTTTGCCTCCGACCTCAGGATCATTAGTCCACTCATCAATGCCAGCATCCACTTGAAATACAAGTCTCTCAGGTAGCCAGCGTGCAGCATCATGTTCCTGTGAGAAAACACAATAGAGTCTCAAGCCCATATTAATACAGGGTCAGGTCCATTCCACTGTCCAGTTAAAGGACCTTTCCATGTCATTCTAGCGAAGGGTGACTGACTATAAGCATGCCAGACTCTCTCAGCTGCATAATTCCCTTTGGCATCAAGAAATAAAAAAAATTAAATAAAAACATGTCAACACATTTTTAGGTGATTGGAAATACAGCTCCCCTTTCTTTACTTTTTGTAAATAGGTTTTTATGGTAGAATGAGCTTGCTCCACCATTCCTTGTCCTTGAGGATTATAAGGAAAACCAGTAATGTGCTTTATAGAAAAAGAGTCACAAAATGTTTGAAAAGCTTTGTTAATATACCCTTAGCCATTATCTGTGGTAATAGCCTTAGGCATACCAGTGTGAGGAAGGGCAGACAGACAATGGGCAGTAACATTTTTATATTTTCTCCAGACTGGAAAGAAGCAAATATCAGCAGGGAATCATGCCCTGTGGAGACCAGCTTGGAACTCAAGAGTTCTGCCTCTCTTTGTCTCTATTGTGTTGGGGTTAATGACTTGTATCACCACCACACTGTTTATTTATTTCATCAGAATTCCAGTAAAAATCTTTAGAAATCTCAAGCAAAAATCAAACAGGGAAAAAAGAAAATTCTAAGTTCTATGCAGTTAACTCTATTCCCTAGGTCAGTTTAGAAAACTTAGTCTCCTAGGTCGGCCTCTCTAACTGGCCACTGTGTCTGTTGCCATCCCTGCTCTATAAGATTTGAGACTCCCAGGCAGCTTGGAGTGGTGCCTGTGAAATCCTGGGGCTCTGCAGTCCTGGGATTGTTCCACATAGGCCATTGCTGTGCCCAGGCCCCATGAAAGGCAGCCCTCTGCTGGCTAGCATCATGGGCTGCTCTGAGGCAGGCCCCGGGACTCTCACCTCAGCATGGCTGTGCCCACAAAGCTGGGCCCCACTGCTCCCTCTTTGTCAGTCCCTGCTGCTTCCTCTTTTTTTTCTTTTCAGAATTCTCTCGAAATGAGTTAGAAAAATGGCCGTCAGGTAAAGCTTGGCTCTCTTTTTCAGAACATAGAAGATAAAACAACACTTAAACAATTAAACAAATTCACAAATGTAGAAAAAGAATTTGACATGAGGACCATAAAACAAAGTCTGACAGGCAAGATAAAGCAATACAGTCTCGGGAATTTGACAACATAAGCTTGAACATATTCCATGGAAAATTACAAGGCTATGTCAAGAAACCAGGGACATACTTTATCCACAAAAATAAAAAAAACTTGTTTGGTTTTTACCCTTCTTGTGTCTTTAGATTATCTGTCTGAAGACATCTTTTTGTTACTGTTCTGTCCCATGTTTTCAATGCTCACCATACTGTTTTTCTGCGAAGTGAGCGACTTTGGTGAAACACTTGTAGTTTACTTTCGAGATCACTCTCCAAAGCAGTGTCTGTCACTTGACACCTCCTTTCTATGTCTCTCTGGTGGGGAACCATATGGCCCTTCCTGTGGGGCAAGTCAAACAAGGTCTCTGGAAGAGGAAGTGGGGATGAAAGGGGGACAGAAACTAGAGAAATGGAGCCAAGACATGTCCGGACAAGGCTCTCTTTATTTCAGTAAGCACGGCTTTATATAGCACAAATACACTAAAACCTCTTGGTACAAACTCGTTCCTCTAACACCTCAGGGAGGCTGGAGAGAATACACTCCTCTGAATAGGTCCCTGTCAAAATTTCCTCTCAGTGTTTGACAATCCAAAGATCAACAACTCAAAGGTCATGGCATGCATCCGAAGCACAAGATTTCTTCTAGCCTGGATGATTTCTTCCTGCATGGCTCCCCACAAAATCTAATACCTAAATTTCTGTTGCCTACTTAACTGCATAAAGTCAGACCGAAATGATACATACAATATAATGACATATCACAGTAAAAAATTTTACTCCTCAGTTACTTTCAGATTAAAATAACAATTTTTATCATGGAAGGTTTGTACTTCTTGGAAAATTGTGTATTACTATTTTATCCTTTCTGATGAAATCAATAGGAATTAATTTCATTTTTTATTGGTCATGGTTCATAAATCAACATATACATAATTTTGTATATTGATTGACTATCTAAAATCTACCTCTTAATTTTTGTTAGTTCTAATCATTTTTTTAGGTTACTTAGATTACAAGGAGGATTGTGTCCCTGAGAAAAGAGGTCCTTCCATTTCTTTCCAAATTATATGCAGTTTAGTTATTTTTTCTCGTCTGATTACTTGGTTCAGATTTTCTGGGACATTAAGTGTTAATGGAAAGAATGTGAATATTTGTAGTGGCAATGATTTCATATAGAAACTTAGGTTTATACCTTCAGTCCATTGAGCATTGGACATGCTTAGAATCTGCATTCTTGACCAAGTTTATTGAGAGCATTAAAGCATAACTCTAGAGTTCTCTAACTATTTTAGGGCCTATGGAATAATCCTATGTTTATATTCTTTATTCTATTAATATGGTGCTTTTTCTGAATTTGACTTTGCACATCCTAAATGCTCTTCAACACAGTGCATTTTTGGCCATGATTAGAAAGTATGTATTTTAGTTGAATAATTAACAGTATGTTTCAAATATTCTTTATTTTCTATGACTAGGTGTATTATTAGTTATATAGATAATAATATTAAAGCTTCTAAAAATTAGTAAAAATTATAGTTTTTTCCCCTTGTCAAATTTCACGTTCATATTGTTGTGACCTCTACTTTGTTTTTAATTGCTTTCTGCAAACTGAAAGGACTTCCTATACCATTTCATCCCTAAAGATACTATTTTACTATATATCTGTCTCATAATTGATTTCATTCATATATTAATAACAATTCTCTAGCTATCATTTTGTTATTAGTTGCATGGCATAAAATTATTCTATCACTTCTTTTATAGTATTTCTTTCTTTGTGGTTACAGAATGTAAGCCTACATGTTCACTTGTGTTTTTATCTAACCTGAAACATCCCTTTATATTTATAATTTATTAACTTAATCTTTAATTTGTTATTATTATGTTAGATTTACAATTTTATTTCTGTAGACTGGTGCAACATGTTATTTTTTTGTGACTAACTTTTTATTTGTTATATCAATATATTGTGATGTGACGTTTAACCTTTTCTTTTTATTTTCTGAACAGCTGTTGTGAATATTACTCCACACATCTCATCTCATTAAAGCATCTAATTTTAATAAATGAAATTATTAAATACTGAAAAAATAATAAAATCCATATTTGTAGTCATAGTTCACTAAAGATAAATGGTTGTTCTGTAAGCATAAAAATATAAATTACAAAAGCCACAAAACCTACATGAAGAAGATGAGTTTGTTTTCAAATGCTTGTACTCCTGGTGATGGGAGGAAGACACATGCAGACACCTGAACTAGGGAGTTACACAGCATAGCATACCTGGTAAGTTCCAGGTCAGTTTAAAACCCCATCTCAAAAGCAAATAAACATAAATCTGGATGATACTTGAGAAATAATTCCTAAGGTTGTTCTTTGACTTTCACCATCAAATACACATATGACTTTGTGAATTCAACCAAAATACAGACACACAGACATACACATAGGCACATGCAGACTCACAGATGTAAGAAACACACACACACACAGAGAGAGAGAGAGAGAGAGAGAGAGAGAGAGAGAGAGAGAGAGAGAGAGAGAAGAGAGGAGTTTATTTTTCAGGAAAATCTTGAAAATTTGTAAGAGAATTGTGGTGAATTGTTGTGAAATAAATTATTCCTAATATTTGAGGACTTTTAAATTCACACACTCATAGCAGCTGTGGTTTTGCAAATAATATATTAAAATGGATCAGAGGAATTCCATATTATTAGATTTTGTATCTCATGCTATTTCAAATAATTTATAATCTATATATTTTGCTTATAATGTTTGAATATTGGAAAACCATACTCTTTAACATAGTAAGTTTTCTTTATTTCAGTATTCCAATGCAAGTTCCAAAGTTCCTTTTGTACCTATAAGCCATGTCAAAAATACCATATTGTACCAAACTTTAGCTCTAGTACAATAAAAAATGCTGTAACAGTCAATATTTGGTCATGAGAGTGAATGAAGAAATTTAATCATGGCCAAAGTAGTATAAACTATTATTTACAAATTCTCTGAATGTATTGACAATTTCCACTCTGTTTTCTACATGTGTACTTACAGTATAATTTCATAATTTATTCAGTTCTCAAGTTGTTCCAAAGTTTGTGTATGTGTATGTATGTGTGTGTGTTTAATGTAATATATAAAAAGTCCATGTAAATATGGAGACATAGAGAGTAATGACATATATATATATATATATATATATATATATATATATATATATATTTACTATAATACTCTTGTACAACGTTCCCAAAGATGTCATTATGTGTATGCAGTATAACAAATACACACAGACTTTCAATGTTCTTGATCTTTTTCCCAAGCCAATGTTCTATTTCACATCTTAATATCTTGTTTATTTCACAACGTTGACACACTCTGCTCATACATACAAGATCTCAAGAACTATCTATTGAGTTACACATTGTTTGGATTCTGTTTGTTATTTGTATAAATAAAGACAGGAAAGAAAGTTTGGATGTTTAGTCTGTGACTGCTGGTGAGATCGCATAGTCTTAGATCCACTAACACTCAGTCACATGTTATGCAGGCATCCTGTCTCATGGCTCTCATGCATGCAGTTGCAACATTCTTCTGAGGTGTTGCCAGTTAAACACATGGTCCTTCTGGTTCTTTTGCTGCCAAAACAAAACCCCTATGTTTGTTTTATATCTATTTATTATGATGTATTTGTTACATTAACTTTGACATCACTTCATGCTTTTCCTCTCAGGATACAAAGCTGGGCTCTACCTCTAGTGTATCTACCTAGAACTATCAGGGTTTGTAGAGTTTTAAAGAATGGAAGGCCTGATGCATGAAGCCAATGCACGTAATTTCTTACTCCAAACTGTCTCTTTGATGTAATGTCAATATTAGTATATGAAAGTAAAATAAAATAATGCTATTTTTGAGAACTTAGTAACATTTTCAGCTATTTTTTTAAGTTCTTATTTAGAGGAAATATGTATCAAGCATATGTTTTTTGATTCCACAGATATAATGTCAATGCCAATGTAAAGAATAATATGAGTCAAAATCAAACTAAAATTTATCTAGATGTTCAAAGATAGAGAGAACATTACATATAAACATCAGACTCTATTCAGTGGACCTACATTTACGTTTTAACTCAGTAGGGGCTTTGTTTTCAGTTTTTGGCTATTTATATATTTATTATTTATTTATTAGGTTTTCTTCATAAATTTTTGTTTGTTTTGTAAATGTTTTATAATTATTAGTTTCATTTCTTTGTTATTTCACTTTTTCTCCTCAATTTCTATGCTTTCAATAATACCATTTCACTAACACTGTCATGCTTCCTTTTGTCCTAAATTATCTTTGATGGAGAATGGTATAACACCATTGATATTAATATCATTTTTATTCATCACACAAATTTTCTCACTTACCCATCATGTGTGAAATTATCCTCAAAAAAAGGATACTTACACAATCACATAGAAAGCATGATGCTATATGATTCTGGGCAAGTTTATCTTATACATGAAAAATATTAACAGCACTACATAATCATCTTCTCCCAATACAATCAAAGAGAAGTTACGTTTGGTTTCCAACTGAGAATACCTAAGAAATACAAGAAAAAGTATGAAGTTTCTGTATTACATAAAAATAACCTAAACTGAGCCTGTAATCAAACTGTTGGTATGAACTATGAGTCCAATATATCTTTTAAAAACTATTTTACTAATGTATTCATATTACATCTTAATGGTTACTCCATCCCTTGTTTCCTCCCATTCTTCCCTCCCTCCCTCTTTCCCCTTAGTCCCCTCCCCTATGACTGTGACTGAGGGGGACTTCCTCCTCTTGTATATGCTCATAGGGTATCAAATCTCCTCTTGGTAACCTGCTGTCCTTCCTCTGAGTGCCACCAGATCTCCCCATCCAGGGGATGTGGTCAAATATGGGCCACAAGAGTTTGTGTGAAAGTCAGACCCCACTCTCCACTCAACTGTGGAGAATGTCCTGTCCACTGGGTGGATATAAGTGAGTATATAGCATTTGACTCTTTCTTCTTCTGAGTGAACTCACTCATTATCATCATTGAGATTCCATCTTACACTCATCAGAATGGCTAAGATCGAAAATTCAATTGACACCACATGCTGGCGAGGATGTGGAGAAAGAGGAACACTCTTTCATTGCTGGTGGGAATACAAACTTGGACAACCACTTTGGAAATCTATTGGCGCTGTCACAAAAAAACTGGGAATAGGTCTTCCTCAAGACCCAGCTATTCTATTCATTGGAAGATATCCAGAAAATTCTCTACCACACAACAGGGACATATGCTCAATCATGTTCATAGTAGCCTTATTCATTATAACCAAAATATGGGAACAGCCTAAGTGTCCCTCAGTAGAAGAATGGATAAAGAAACAGTGGTACATTTACACTATGGAATACTATTAAGCTATTAAAACAAGGAATTCCTAAAATTTGTGAACAAATGGACTGAACAAAATATCTTTTGATCCATAATAAAAGCTCATATTTAATCTCTATCTCTTAAAATATACCTAGACATAAGTTTAGTAGAAATCATAAAATTTAAGTGTTTCGAAGTGACCTTAGATATCAGACATTATGTTCCTTGATTGAGATACAGAATTATAATAAAATTTTCTGAGATTTTTAAAAAATATATTAAAATTTTAACCATCCCCTGTTGTCTGAAATTTAGATAAAACAAGTAGAAATTTTAGGATCAGTTTGATAATTATTTCAAATTTTCTAATATTTTGTAAGTTAAAGTTGTTATTTATATTAACATTTAAATACAGACAAATTTCTTCTGAAATTTTACAAATATATAATTTTCATCAAAAGGATGTTTTTTAGGATGCTTTAATTTTTTCATATATCAAGCCTTATATTTAGTATATACTCAATGTACATTTATCATATTTATTTAGAATTTAATTGAATTCTAACTACATACTGTCATTTTCATAATTAAAGTCTTTTGTTTCCCAAATGGTATGTACTTGTGAGTGTTAATGTATCCATTATAATTTTAAAACTTTGGAAATATAATGAACATATCATCTAAAATGAAATATTCTGTGCATTTAACTATATTTTCAAGACATGCTATACCATATTTAATCCTTGCAAAAATCCTCAAACCAACCCACTGTGGAATGGAAAACTGAAGCCCTAAAGTTGGCCTCTAATTTCCACACTGACAATAAGTGTATGCACGTGTACATTCACATGTGATTGCGTGCATGTGCACACAGACACACAGACACACACACACACACACACACACACAAACACACACACCACACAATAAAAATGCATTTAAATGACACTGTTAAAAACAATACTCAAGTTTAATTTTTCTGACATTGTGAAAGATTCAAAAAGATTATTTGAAATTGTCAATATGGAAACAGCTTTCAACAAGTCTGTTGAAAGACAATGACAATTTGGAGAATTTAATTTATTTCAACTATGACAACCTAATAATTCTTGAGCAGTAAAACACGAATATAAGTTAAATGAGCAAAAAGACGATATGTGTGTGCATGTGTGTGTGTGTGTGTGCTCCACATTTATAAATTAATATGGCAAGATGAAATTTTCATTAAATAAAGTTTTCTTTCTTTATATACATAGATTCTTATAATAATATAATACCATACATTTAGTCTGACTGTGATACATAGTAAAATCATTTTTTTTTTATTTATAGAGCTTCTGTAGGTTGTGGATTAAAAGTAGACATGAAACCTCAAGTTTTTTTTTCTTTTAAAGTACCACTCCTTTTAAGTACCCAAAAAAAAAATTAAAGCAGAGACACATGGCTTTTAAAGAAATGGTACGGGTTTTTCTGTGATGACTGAAATTGTACCCTTCATATTCTGTGATGAAGCTTTATTTCATGTTGACAGCTCTTAAAAGTAGAAGGTGATGAGATTCATGAAAAACTGTCTGGAAACAAACAACCAAGGGGTGTTGCTATGCTTCAGAAAATTTGGGGGATTCACAATGAATCCTTTATTCTGTTAAGTTTCTGAAATTGTGGGTCTTACTATGAATGGAGTACGTACTTTTTGATATTTCTAAGTATTTTGACTTAAATCTCAAAGAAGCAATACTGATCTAAGGTCCTAGTGTGGTTGTAATCTGTTAGGAGGAAAATTATAAATTAATAACTCAATTTACTTGACTTACTTGATGAAAAGGTATTTGATTCAATAAAGGCATATAAAATAAAAAAAATATGTATCTGAAAACTGAAATAATCGTCACTATTAGATGTTTTTTATTTCAGATATTTTTACTCTTTACAATGAACAAATATGAGTACTTAAGGTGACACACCTATAATTATAGAATGTTTAATGATTGCACATTCATGAATATACTGGCTGACAGAATGACACAGTATTTTAAAACAAATCATAATAAATCACATTTAAAAATAAATAAAAATGATGGATTTCTGGCAAAATTTTGATTCATTTCATGTGAATGCTGCTTGATAATATACATATATATATATGTATGTGTATGTATATAATAATTATTTACCATACCTATATAATATACATTATATATAATATATTATATAGTTATATAATGGAATACTTATGTATATACTATGCATATTACATTATACACATATGGCATCATATATGATATACATAATATAATACCTTATACCATAATTATTACATATGCATATGTAATATATTTAGATATATAGATAGGTTATAGACACATTACCCAAACTCTTGCAATACAATATATGTATTGAATTTTTCAAGAGTCAAAAATATAAATTTTTAAATTTAAAATATTTAAAGGACCAACATAACAGAGTATTATGAAAAATTTTCCAAATAATTACCCCAAAATCTACTTCAACAAAAATATGCATAAATAGAACTGTTTGCAATCAATGCTCACATATTTAAACCAATAGTAGGAAAGTATATTATATTAAGTTAACCATATGTAGATGGAACATATTAAGACAATTTTCGTTGTCTTATGTTTTTAACAATATAGCCTAATAACTAGGTAGTAGCATGCAATGCTAATCTTAATATAAGGCCCTGAAATGAGGATTAATTAATGTAGCAGTCCCATCCATGTATACTAGAAATTTTCCTTTATAAGAGAGCAAATGTAGAAATACTAAGCCATCCATGGATTGTGATTTCAGCATGGCGTTAAATTTTGTGTTCTTTATATACATTTGTTGTACAAAAATTTGTCCCCTGAAAAGATGTAGTCCAGTTTCTAAATTTTCTTCAAATATTGAATGATGACTTCCCTCAAATTGTACATTCTCTTTTTCTTTTCCTCCTTTATTAATTTATTCTTGTTACATCTCAATGGTTATCCCATCCCTTGTATCCTCCCATTCTTCCCTCCCTCCCAATTTCCCCTTATTCCCCTCCCCTATGACTGTTCCTGAGGGGGATTACCTCCCCCTGTATATGTTCATAGGGTATCAAGTCTCTTCTTGGTAACTTGCTGTCCTTCCTCTGATTGCCACCAGGTAACAGCCCAGGCATTAATGTCAACAATTAATAAATGGGACCTCATGAGGCTGAGAAGCTTCTGTAAGGCAGGTGACACGGTAAAGAGAACAAAGCGACAGCCTACAGACTGGGAAAAGATCTTCACCAACCCCACATCTGACAAAGGTCTAATATCCAAAATATATAAAGAACTCAAGAAATTAAATACCACCAAACCAAATAACCCAATCGAGAAATGGGGCATGGAACTAAACAGAGAATTCTCAACAGAGGAATATCAAATGGCTGAGAAACACTTAAAGAAATGTACATTCTCTTAATGTCAAATATACCCTTGTTTTCTCTTTGTGTATTGGTTTATTGAAGAAAGACTATATTGTCTTCTTCCCTTGGATTCATATTGTCATCACTTTTACAACAAAAGTATCCTGTAATTTTCCATCATTTCATAAATGCCTATTCCACATTTTCTCTAGATAATTATCATTATCCCTTTATCATGCTTTTTCTTGCTGCATTTCATAACACAGATGCAATGAAGTAATATGAAACAATCCTACATCAGTGAGAGTCAATATAATCTTTACTCATTTGCTGCAATATTAATACCATGCAGATTTTTCATTTCATAATGAAGAAATTTACATCACAGTATATGAGTACATACTTCTTTGAAATTTACCCACAGTCGTGGTGGCACATGCCTTTAATCTCAGCACTCAGGAGGCAGAGGCAGGCGAGTTGCTGTGAGTTTGAGGCAAGCCTGGTCAAAAACGGAGTCCTGGACAGCCAGGACTACACAAGTACCCTGTCTTGAAAAACCAAAGAAAACAAAAATAAATAAATAAATAACAAATTTACCCACAGGTAGAATAATGTGATATCTACTCTATTATTTTTATTTTGTCTCAATTTTTGCACCTTGTCTTGAATATTATTAATCTCCATATTTCTAGAATATTAATAAAATATAATATTGGATATGCTGACACTGTAGTTAATAAAATATGAAAACAATAATAAATGATTAGTATACAACAAAGAGATCATATGATCCTCCTAAGGGAAATTTTACATTTTCAGTAGTTATAAAAAATGCACTGAATAGCACAAACAATGATAACTATATATATTTGAGAAAATTATGATTTAAGTCTTTATCTTTTTTAAAATTTTTATTACTTTATTCTTATTACATCTCAATGGTTATCTCATCCCTTATATCCTCCCATTCTTCCTTCCTTCCTATTTTCCCCTTATTCCCCTCCCCTATGACTGTTCCTGAGGGAGATTTCCACACCCTGTATATGCTCATAGGGTATCAAGTCTCTTCTTGGTAATCTGATGTCCTTCCTCTGAGTGCCATCAGGTCTCCCCCTCCAGGGGACATGATAAAAGATGAGTCACCAGAGTATGTGCGAAAGTTATATTCCACTTTCCACTTTCCACTTTACTGTGGAGAATGTTCTGGCCCTTGGATAGATCTGGGTAGGGGTTTAAAGTTTATGGCCTGTATTGTACTTGGCTGGTACCATAGTTTGAGCAGGACTCCTGGGCCCAAATCTGCCTATCATAATGTTCTACTTGTAGGTTTCTAGGACCCTCTGGATCTTTCTACTTTGCCATTCTCCCATTCTTGTCTCATGTCCTCCCCACTGTACCAGTTTCCTGGTAAGTGAAGGCTTTCGTGGGACATGCCCCTTGGGCTAATATGCAGATATAAGTGAGTATATATCTTTCGAGTCTTTCTGATCCTGGGTTAACTCACTCATTATGATCATTTCTAGCTCAATCCATTTATCCACAAATTTCGGGAATTCCTTGTTTTTAATAGCTGAATAGTATTCCATAGTGTATATGTACCACAGTTTCTTTATCCATTCTTCTAATGATGGACACTTAGGCTGTTTCCATGTTCTGGCTATTATGAATAAGGCTGCTATGAACATGGTTGAGCAAATTTTCTTGTGTGCTGGAGCATCTTCTGAGTATATTCCAAGGTTGAGCCCTGCTTATTTTGATTGTGGGGACTTGTTCTCCTGGTGTCCTTGACTCTTACTATCCTCTCCACAACTTCTTACGATTTTCCTAGCTATGCCTAATATTTTGTTGTGCATCTCTGCATCTTCTCCCATCAGCTGCTGGAACTCTCTAATGACAAGTGGGTTATGCACCAATATATCTATATAGTAGACTATCATTAGGGACCATTTCATTGACTTTTTTGCCAGTACAGTTTTGTTCTACCCTAGGTCTCTGAGTCCTCAAGGTTCCGGATCATAGACATCCAGACTGTGTCTGGCATGTTTTCTTTCCTCTGGATTAGACCAAAAGTTAGATCAGTCATTAGTTGGCCACTCTGACATCTTCTGGGCCATCATTACTCAAGTACATTTGCAGTCATTTTTGTTGATAAGTAATGGCTTAGATTGGGAAACAATTTTCAAAACAAACCAAAACATAAAGCCCTATATGGCAATTTCAATGTTTAGCATAAGTATACTTCAGTCAAAATAATGTTACATTACAATGTAATTAGATAAAAAGATTCATGGCATCAAATAGGAAAGTAAAAATGTATACTCATATGCTGATCAATTTGCTTTTTCAGTGATCCCACACAATATTATTGGAAGGAATAATATTTTAATATAAGTAAATATTTAAAGTTTTCTTAATAAATTTATATTAGAAATATTTTTCTACATTTATTCATACCATATGCTGTAATTGGAGTGGATATCATAATTATAAATACATGCTAAAATTATAGAGTTCTTTGGAGAAATCTTGGAACAATATGCAACAAACACTTGGCAAACCTTTTCTATATAATATTCAAAGAACACACAGTGCTACCAAAGACAAAATGTACTTCATTGAAATTAAAATATCTTCTCATTTAAAAAACTCTGAGTATACTATTGAAAGTCAATTTACAGACTAGAAGAAAAATTTTGGAAGTGAACTGTGTTATAAAACTTATGTTACATCCAGTAATTAACAAAAAAGCAAAACATTTGCCTCTTAAAAATAAACATAATTTATCATAGAGTGTGTGTGTTTATAGCAAACATGTTCATGCAAGGTTGGTCACCAATTTCATTATTTAAGGAAGACAAATAAAATTATGAATGGAACAAGACCTGATGGCACTCCACTGTAGCTCCAGCATTTAGAATTCAGAAACAAGAGTATTCTAAGTTTAGTTCAAACCTGGGAAATACACAATAAGTTTATATATGGAGCATAAAAGACTGAATTCCCTGTAATTCAGTTTTTGAATTACATAATGCTCCTTTATTAAAGCTATAGTCCAAGTATACCTCTTTCCACAAAGAACTGTGGGCACAGAAGCACAGGAATACAACATTTATGAATGCCAAATCCACAAACACACTCACACACACACACACACACACATACACACACACACACACACACACACTCTAATATGAACAACAGGTAGGGTCATGGGAACCAGTAGCACTTTTTCAGGTTATACAAATAGAAGATACTTTGCTTCTACATTTGTTGCATGGTTAGAGTCATGGAAAGTCCTGAGTGTGTTGCTTAGGAGCACATGGTATCCAGAGTAGAAGGGTTAAATAACACTGAAGCAGACATAAAATAGGGAAATGGTAAGATCAGAACAAGGTGGCAATAGTCACATCAAGGTCATATTGGAGAGTTGGCAGCCCATGTGGATGCAGCCTTTTTTGGCATGTTCATGGATTTTACATCTTCCTTTGGTCTTCTCTAGGGTGTGTACTCTAACAGGCAATGTGCAGTCAGTGTGTAATTCATGAGAAAAAGTAGCTGGAATCTTAGGAAAGGGTCCAGATGTCAGTTCTTCACAATGATGACTTCTTTATCTCATGTCACGCACGACAGGCTGTAGGTGACGACCAACTTTGAACCACTCTGCACATTATGGCCATCACCCTACAGAGAGAGACACAAATCAACAAAGGAGAACATGAGACTCAAGGTTTCGTAGCCATTTGGCATCAGACAGCTCTGGGTATGCAGGCAAAGGGAGTAAGTCATTTTGCTCTATTATTTTTATTTAATTATATATTTTTAATTTTTTAAAACAATATTTGAATTAATATGTATTTGATAATAATCCTCTCGTAACCCAAATCTTTACAGATCCTATTGTCCTCCTTCTACATCTAATTTCTGTTCTGTCTGAAAAACAAACAAACAAAAGCCAAAAAACCCAATGCAACATCAAACCCAAGAAAACTAAATTAAACAGGACCCAAAAGAAAAATAAACAAACAAGCAAACAAATCTTGCGAAACTCTAACCAAATAAGATCACACAAAAAATCTGAAGACTCAATTATATGTTATATTAACTACCTCTGAGTATGAAGCCTGTCCTAGAGTGATTGATATTCCTACTGTTTCCTTATTAGAGAAAACTGATTTCCTTCTCCCAGTAAGTGTAAATGACAGTTCAGGTGTTAGCCTTTATACTGCCGTATATGCTTTAATTTGTCCATTTACTGATACATGTTAATATATGACAAAATAAAAATATAATAACATACAACTGAAGCTTTCACACTGAAGTTGGAATGGACAAACCAACAGTGGGGAAAGAGGCCATGAGAAGGCACACGGCTCACACAGTCAGGAATACTACATAAACACTAAACTACACAAAGAACCCGATGCTGGCCAATGAAGGCCCTGTGCATGCTGCTTCAGCTTCTGTGAGCTCAGATGAGCTGTGCTCGTATTGATTTAGAGGGCTTTGTTTTCCTGATGTCCTCCATACCTGCTGGCTCACATTCTTTCTCTCTCCACTTCCAAGGGATTCTCTGAGCTCCGAGGGGAGGGACTTAATTGCATTCCAAGGTCTCCCTCATTTGTGGGTCTGCATATTTATTCCCATCTGCTTCAGGAGGAAGTGTGTCCATAACAGCTGGACAAGGCACTGATCTATGAGTGTATCAAACATCATGAGTGATTTTATCACTAGAAATAGTATTATTTGTTTAAGCCCCTATGCTCCTGTGTCTCTAGTCTCAGGTTGTTGGTCACCAGTGCAGTGTTGTGTAGGGGATCTATCGCATGGAGAAAGGCTTAAGTCAAATCAAATATTAATTGGTTACTCCCACAAGATTTATGCCACCACTGTCCTGGCATATCTTTTAGTGTGTGCACCATAATAAATAAAGTTTTGTGGCCTGTTTTGCATTTATGTTTCTTTTTAGATAGCATGCAGACAAAATGATAGTCTGTGATGAATTTAGATTTATTTCATTTGTATTACACTAATTCAGACACATTTCTATCATATAAAAGCAGTACATCCCATCACTACTAAATCTAGCCAGTATTAATGAAACCTCTACTATACTTCTCTATGTCCTTTGAGTTAATCAACTTTAATATTAATATTTTTCTTTAGTATTATAAGAGTACTAGAGTAGAAAGAGTTTGCTTGCTTATAGATACAATACAGATTTATATGTTTGCAAACATGTATGTTTAGTCCTGTGAAAGAACACACACACGCACCATATATGTATTTATGTGCATAATATGAGCAATATTAAATCACATATTCCGTACATTAATAGTTCCAAACATTACTTACTAGCAAACAAAATACAACTTTACAGCCACTACAACATAATTTCCTAAACATGGAATATGTATTTTGCATTAGAATTTTTTTCTTCTTTAATTATAATTTATTCGCATTACATCCAGATTGTAATCTCCTCACTCTTATCTTCCTATGCCTCCCATCTATTCCTCTGTCCTAGACCTCTGACAGGTGGGGTCTTCCTTCCCTACCTCCTGACCACAGCCTCTCAGGTCTGCATCCAGGCAGTCTGCATCACTCTCCTTTGTGTTTCCACAGGGCCTCTGTGCCAAGAGGGAGTGGTCAAATCCCAGGCACCCGATGAGTTAGAAATCTTCATAACCAAAAAAAAAAAAAAAAAAAAAAAAAAAAAAAAAAAAAAAAACCTGAAAATTATGACAAGCAATATTGCACACATGAATTAGAGTTAAAATTTTGTCATGTTATTAAGAGGTGACAGGAATATATGATGCCGCTTGATGCAGTTATGGCTTTTATTTCATGATTTGATTTTTTGTGTGTGTTCCATAGAGATAAACTGAAATAGATGGTGACAGTTTTTTTTTTAACTATCAGCTCCTCAGAAACAGAACAAATAATATAGACATGTAAGGTCATTATTTCTGACATCCGAAAATGTTGTAAGTATTTGCACAATTGAATCAGTTTTATGTTCCATTCAGAATTATATTTATAAAAATTTGCATTTCACATGTGTTGATAACTGAAACTTCCAACAAATGAATAAATACATTTTAAGTCATGAAAGATAGAAGCATGACATTAAGAAGTAAGTGGAACAAATATTTTAATATGTGATCTTTTCAACAAAAGTGGAGTTACTATTCTGTCAGTGTGTCTTTATCCATATGCATAATGAAGCTTTAGATCCAGTCAAGAGGCAGTATGTCATTGCAGTTGTATGATCACACAGCTTTTAGTCTGGTGTCTTAGACACCATTCAACTTTTTTTTTTCACCATTCAACTTTTTATGATGGACCACATATTTAAATTATATTTATATTAGTATATAGTGTTCCTTAAGTGTATCCCCAAAATTAATGTGGCTGACTTTATGAAAATTGTTCCAGGAAATGTACCTTTCTCAGTCCTCCACTTTATTATACTTTTTGGTGTTTCAGATGTATGCTAACACTTCCCTCAATTTGTGGATAATACATCACCCAAAGTGGTTAAAGACTTGCGATATATTCAGTGTAATTGGAAATCCTGGATTTATGGTGACTATAATACACCACTATACTTCAGCACTTACAAATTTATCCTTGGCTCATATTTTTCTATATTTATTTGTATTTATTAGAAAAACAATACACATTTCCATTCAAATAATACATTTTAATTTTATGTTATTCATAATTGGGCTTACAACATTAGGATTTTCCTTACTTTATGAAGTGACTGATAAGTATATTCCCAGGATATAAGTATATTCATGCAGTCTCAATCAGCTTAACCTCACTGAAATTCAAGGGGATGTCATGAGAAAGACAATCACATAGTAACTTACGATACAGATTAAAATCAAGTTTACATATATAGACTTCTTATAATAACAGAGGAGATATTCATATTATTACATACCTATACTTACTGCATGAGATTAAGAGTAATATGTTTAAATATAGAATTATTTCATTTTTGTTGTCTCAATTATCATGACAATATGATATTTTCTAGTCCACTTTAGAAAATCACTAACCCTTCAAGTCAAAAATAGCATGCTTAAAGGTGTTATACATTCTTCATATAGCACTGATATTACTTATCTATACATTTTTGTTCCTCAAGTCATTATGGATTATAAGCATAGTGAAATTTCTTTTTACCTGTCATTAATTATCATTCTTTTACTTTCTTTTAGATTTTATATACTAAAATACAGAAATAACTTGAAATATAGTGAGGTATCAGTATAGCGAGGTATTTATAACATGAGTAGACTTAGTTTTTGGATACTAGGACCTCATGGAGAGATGATTAAATAAAAGATATTTGACACTTCTTTCTATTATCTCTCCACAAGTACTTAGGAGTTCAATGTATCCATTAGCTCTTATTTAGCCTGTTAAATTGACTGGTCTCTGTAGTGTTTGAGAGACAGCCAGTGTAATAAACAGTTTATTAAATACTTAAAATGAGGTGATGAAATTATTATCTTCCTATGGAACTTCAAACAGGGAAGTCTTGTCATTAGAGTTCCCTCAACAGTAAACACAAGGAAAGTATATACTGTGAAAATGGCATAAGTAACATCATTGGGTTTCTGAGCATCAGCTAATACTTAGTTTGTACACTCATTAAATTTGATTCCTAAGATCACTTTTCAACTGTCTGCCATATCTCTTAATATCCACTCACTGTTTAGTTTATTGAGAACCAAAAAATAATTTGAGCCATTTTACATTCAATTGTGAATAAATTATTGTAAAACTAAAATAAATTCTTTTATTACTTTTAGTTCTTTTGCATGAATTTCTTCTCACTTTTTATCTGGAATTATTATTGTGAATATTATATGATATAATACCCATCACATTTAATTCAGTTGCAAAAACTTATATGAATAATACTTTAAATATTCTATTCTATTCTCATTATAGAATGTTAATTTCCACTTATCTTAATATATTAGAATCCTGCCATTTTTAGATATTAAAATCAGCCATTATACAATTGCATAAGCAATGGCAGATATATGGTGCTTTGAATTAAAAATAATTGAGATATTTAGGGTATTATTTGCAGAATATTGAATTTAAAAATCAACCATCAGAAGGCCAATCATACGCATGGATGTTTTTTACTTGTTTGTTTGATTGATTTGTTTTCTGTTTTTTCTTTTTTTTAAATTTATTATAATTTAATCAGGAATACAAACAGATTGTTATCTCCTAGCTTGTTTGTTCCCATTCCCACCCTCCCTCTTTTTTCTACCCTATTCCTCTCCCTTAGACTTCTGCCAGAAGGGGACCTCCTCCCCTACCATATAATGGCAGCCTGTCAGGTCTCATCTGGATAGCCCACTTCCTCTTCCTCTGTGTTTCAAAATGACCTCCACAGCATGGGGAAGTGATAAAATCGGGGGCTCCAGAGTTTATGTGAGACAGTCCCTGCTCCTCCCACAATGGTGAAAATGAGATATCTATTGGCTCTGTCTGAATAAGGGAACTATGTTCACCGCATGCATTGTTCTTAGTTGGTGCTGCAGTTTGTGCTGGCCCCCTGCATTCTGACCTCCTGACTCAGTGATATTCTCACATACTCAAATTTATGGGACACAATGAAACAGTGCTAAGAGGAAATTTCATAGCACTAAATTCCTTCAAAAGATAATTCCAGACCAATTTGTCTTATGGATATTGATGCAAAAGTATTCAGTAAAATTTTTAGAAACTGAATCCACAAACACATCAAAGATAGCATTCGCCATGACCAAGTAGGCTTCATCCCAGCCATGCAAGGATGGTTCAATACAGCAAAATCCATCAATGTGATCCACCATTTACAAAAACTGAAAGAAAAAAAACCCCACATGATCATGTCCTTAGATGCCAAATAGTTTTTTGACAAAATACAACACCCATTCATGTTTAAAGTCTTGGAGAGAGCAGAAACACAAGGCACATACCTAAACATAATAAAGGCTATATACAGCAAGCCCATAGCCAACATTAAATTAAATAGAGAGAAAGTCAAAGAAATCCCACAAAATCAGGAACTAGACAAGGCTGCCACTCTCTCCATGTCTCTTAAATATAGGACTTGAAGTTCATGGGGCTGGAGAGATGGCTCAGAGTTTAAGAGCACTGCTTGCTCTTCCAAAGGTCCTGAGTTTAATTCCTAGCAACCAAATTGTGGCCCACAACAATCTATAATAACATCTGGTGCTTGTGCATGAGGACAAAGTACTGCATACATAATAAGTAAATAAATGAATATTTTTAGAAAGAAATTCTATCTAGAGCAATAAGAAAATAAAAGGAGTTCATGGGAACCCACATCAGAAAGGAGGAATTCAAAGTATTGATATTCACAGATGATAAGAGAATGTGCATAACAAATTCCCCAGATTCCACCAGAGAACTCTGACAACTGATAAACACCCTCAGCAAAGTGGCCAATACACAGGCATTATTTATTACAACTCTTTGGGTTCCTTCCCATTATCCATATCAAACAAGGGAATGTGATGGATTGAGAAGTTTATGATCCATCTCAATGACCCTAGATACTGACATATGAATATAGAAGAATATCATTAAGAGTTATTTTATTGTTCCCTTTTTTGATCCAGTAGTGTTTGATTTTACACTAAGTCTCTGAGCTATCTGTCATTCAAGCAGTAATGGGTATGGGTTCTATCTGATAGAGTGTGCCTTATGTCAATTGAAACAATGGTTGGCAACTACCAGAAGCTCCCAGCCACTCTTGCCCTAGCATATTTTATAGGCAAGACGGATTGCAGCTCTCCTTGCGTGGACCACGTTTATGTTTCTCTTTTGGTAGACTTCAGAGTATATTCTCATACCAACCACATGAGAACGTAGGAGTAAAGGTGATGTGTAGGCAATATCTTTACCTTTCCTGTTTATCCAGTTGTCTGATTGTTACCCATGCCCAGCAGCAGGTAGAGACTTAGTATCCCAGCCTTCTGTTGATTATAAATGACTAGTGTGTGAGGAAATCATTGATTTGGTGTGTGTGTGTGTGTGTGTGTGTGTGTGTGTGTGTGTGTGTGTGTGTGCAAAAGCCTGTAAGGTTGGCCAATTTCCTGGAGAGCAGGCTTTTGTGTTTGCCATGCAGGCTCTGAGACAATTTGCAGCTAGAAAACTGCAGATCCAGCTGAAGCAGTCTGTGAGGATTGGGTCAGCTCTAGCAGCTGGCAGGATAAAGGAACATATATATGTTAGGAACAGAAGATAAAGTAAAGGGGTTTAGGGACAGAAAACTTTCCTTTGGAATGCATTTGAAACTTTTGGGCTCATGGTTTTGGTAGGTGAAGATGGAGATGTCCCAGGACCAGGAAAGGAGACTAGATCCCACACTATCCAGACAGACTGTTGTCCTTAGCTGGAGTCAATTTTCCTGTGGGAAGTGTGGCACTTGAAGCTTAAAAGAATAATTTACAGAAAAAAAAAACTTTAAAAGTCAGCATCATCTCCAACCTTCATAGCTTGTATTTACCAACTTTAAAACACCTTATACCCTCAGACATTTTATTATAAGTTCAAACCATACATAAACTGTACAGTTTTATGAGAAGGCAGCTGAAACCGAGGTTTCTGCTGTGAAACTGATCTTCAAACATACCAGAAACCTGAAAATGGATTATGAGGAACTTTCTGAGGAGTTACATAGAAACCAAATAGAGGAGAAGCCTTCTAAAATATACACATAATGAAGTCAATCTAAATGAAATTAAAATTTAACATTGGAGAAGAAACCCTAACTGGGCAACTCTTATCAACAAATGAAGCTTCCAACACTGGCAATGTATTATATCCAATTAAGCCACTAGGCAAAGGGGCTGCAAAAGAACTGCCAAACAACACAATTATTGTTAAATATATTAATTTCTCTCCACAAGTTGAACCAAATAAGTTAAACTTATGCCTATGTAGTTCCTTAATTAATATGTACTATAGTATTCATGTTTTTTGAAGGTTCTCATCATGCTAGCAAATAAGAAAGGTAAACATAACCCCGATATAAACCCTTTCATTTACACTGATAACCTGCCTGCAAGATGTGTTAATGCAGTTGTGGCACAAAGTCTGTGAGAGTTACAAATCAGTATCTGATTGATCATACTCCATAAAATGGACCTCAATTGGAACACTGCTCAGATGGAAAAGGACAGATACTAGATAGGCCAGGGATGTACGGGAAATCAATAAAACTGTTTTGCTAAAGATAAAATAACTCCTAAAGACATTCTGATATGTTAAATTAAGTGCTGTATTTAATCATCACCAGAGAAGCTACCTTCTGAAATAGCTGGGACAAGTACAGAGATCCTAGCCAGACACTATGAAGAAAGAGACACCTTGGAACACCATCACTAAATGAGATTTCTCCAGCATATTTTCCCTTAAGTGAACTGGGATAATAGTTCTACCTTCAAGAGAGGAGGTAGAATGATTCTAAGTGCTAGAGAGGATGGAGGACACCAAGAAACCAAGAGCTTTGCAACACAGTAAGTCATATGCACATATGAAATCAAAGAGTATGACAGCATGAACAAAATCTGCACAGGTCTGCACCAGATAAGGTTCCAGTACTTAAAGGGGAACTGTAGTACATAGCCTCTATTGCTAAACCCAAAGCTGTATTCAATTGATAACTACTCACACATGTAACATTAGTTTTCTCCAAATGAGTCTCACTGAGGCTACAAACCACTCTTAAAGGTAGGAATGCCACCCAGCAAGTAGATGCCCAATATTATAGCAAAAACAATAGCATCCTTGGTGGTTCCACTCTCATAGTTTTGTTCTGGAATTTTATTTTTTAATCTTACAGGTCTTTTGTGTATATATTATGGCTTTGAGTTTTTATTTTTAAGATCAAATATGTGTGGCTTTGAGTCTTTATGTATTTCCTCTGTTTTTTCCTTAGCTCTTTTTCTTCTAAATATTTGTGGGGATTTTTGTTCTATCTCTGTTTGTCTGTATTTTAAATTTGGTTATTATTATTTTTCTCTAGTTGCCTCTTGTTTTTTAAAAGATAAATTAAGGGATGTGGATTCAGATGAGAGGGTATGTAGGGAGGTTGTTGTCAGAATTGGGGAGTGGAAAACCTAATCATAACATATTATAGCCCCTTTTTGTTCATTAATTTTTACATACATAATGTATGCAAACACATGTATATTCATAAATACATAAATATAATTTTATAAATCTATATGTTACTTGTATGTATGTTTTCATTGCTAGCCATTTGGTATTATAAAGCCAATTGGTATATTTTTCTTTGAATAGGACCATTTCTCTCTCTATCAGCATTCATTAGTTGCCATGAGCATTTTAGCTGAATGTGGATGGCTGAAACTTGGCTTGAATCACATCCAATCACCTCAGGATGTTTGTTGATTTGGTCATTCTTCATTTCACCTTTAGTCAGTCAATTTAGTCAGATTTTATGTGTGTTCCTTTTTACATTCCTAGGAGACACTGCTTGGTCTTCTCATAATCTGAAAATCTTTCTGCACCCTCATCTTAGATATAGAATTTGTTCTTTAGATGTATCATTTGGAAAATGGTTCCACAAATATTCATTTTGATTGGTTGGGGTTTTATGCAATCATCTCTTTACATTGAAAAAAGGTATTTTCTTTATCCATTCTTCTACTGAGGGACACTTAGGCTGTTTCCATGATCTGGCTATTATGATTAAGGCTGTTATGAACATGGTTGAGCAAATTTTTTTGTTGTGTGCTGGAGCATCTTCTGGATATATTCCAAGGAGTGGAATAGCTGGGTCTTGAGGAAGTCCTATTCCCAGTTTTCTGAGATAGCACCAGATACATTTCCAAAGTGGCTATACTAGTTTGCATTCCCACCAGCAATGAAAGAGTGTTCCTCTCTTTCCACATCCTCACCAGCATGTGGTATCACTTGAATTTTTGAACTTAGTCATTCAGATGTATGTAAGATGGAATCTCAGACTTGTTTTAACTGCATTTCCCTGATGACTAAGGAAGTTGAGCATTTCTTTAAGTGTTTCTCAGACATTTGATATTCCTCTGTTGAGAATTCTCTGTTTACTTATGGAATACTACTCAGCTACTAAATACAAGGATTTCCTGACAATGGATGAGTGGACAAATGGATTGAACTAGAAATGATCATAATGAGTGAGTTAACCCAGAAGCAGAAAGAGTCAAATGGTATATACTCACTTATATCAGCATACTAGCACAAGGGGCATGTCCCATGAAAGTCTTCACTTACCAGGAAACTAGCACAGAGGGGAGGACATCCTATTAGGACCCTAGATGAGAGAAGCATGGGAGAATGGCAAAGCAGAAGGATCCATAGGGCCCTTTAACCTGCAAGAAGAACATTATGATAGACAGATTTGTGCCCAGGGGTCCCGCTCAAACTATCGTACCAGCCAAGGACAATACAGGCTGTAAACTTCCAACCCAACCCAGATCTAGCAGATGGACAGGAAATTCTTCACAGTTGAGTGAAGAGTATGGTATGACTTTCACACGTACTCTGGTGCCTCATATTTGACCACGTCCCCAGATGGGGAGACCTGGTGGCACTCAGAGGAAGGATAGCAGTCTACCAAGAAGAGACTTGATACCCTATGAGCATATACATGGAGAGGAAGTGCACCTCCGTCACAGTCATAGGGGAGGGGAGTAAGGGAAAAATCGGAGGGAGGGAGGGATGGGAGGATACAAGGGATGAGATAACCATTGAGATGTAGTATGAATAGATTAATTAAAAAATTAAAAAATTGAAAATTAAAAACATAAAAAAAAGAAAAAAAGAAAACAGGTATTTTCTCATTGAGCTGTAAGAACCATACTTCTCTGTGCGTTAAGGATACATATTCTTAATGTACTTATGGGTTAGGTTGTTTCAGTAAAAATGTTTCCATTCTCTACAAGATTCATGATGACACTAGCACTGGGAAGTAGGCTAGCTTTTAGTTCCAGGACTGATTTTCCTTTTCTTAAAAGAGTATTAGATCTTATTAAAGAGCTGTAGATTACTCCAAAGTATGTGTACGAGGACTATACCCATAGTGTTATTCTGCCATATTAGGTGTTATAGTTTATAGAGATTATACCTGTATAAAGCTGTTGCTTTATCTTGACACTTTGAACCTTAAACTCAACTTGCTTGTACAATAAAAGAAAGGTATCCTCCCTTTTATTCATACATCTCAGAACCAGAGTTTTAAGTATTTCTCTTTCTCAGAGTCATCTACTAGTTCAGAAGTTGGTAAATGTTTTGTTTTTTAAACAAAATGTCAGACAGCAAGTATTTTCATTTTTGTAAGTTGTATGCCTTGTTGTGGTTGACAGCTCCTATTAATACAAGATCAACCATAGAAAACATAAAATAATAAATCTGGTATATTTTGCTATGACATTATTAACTGAAAAAGGTACTTTACTTGATTCTGACAACAGGTTGTTGTTTTTTAAGTTCTCACAATGGTTAGAACTACAGAGTTTTTAAATCACGTACATAACCCTTCTATTTTTTTCTACTTTTAATATCAAATTTATGTTCATTTTACTAACTGATCACAAATTAATACTCAAATAAGTAATTTAAACTATTTGTACAATATTGAAATTATATGTTAAAATGGACAGTTATACTAATATAAAAATTAAAATTGTATGGAACTTTAAATACATACTGAAAAAAATTTCTTTTTGAGTAGTCTAAATACCAAAGCCAATGGCTGAAGTGATGACTTAGGCATTAAGAGTATATAGAAATATTTGAGGATATATGAGTTAAGTTGCCAGCATTCTCATAAAACGGCACATAGCTGCCTATAACTCACTTTAGATTATCTTATACTTCTTGTCTCAATGACTAACTTCATGTGTGGGTATGAGAATATGCATGTCTATACCGAAATTAATTAAAATATTATAAATCATTAATAAATATATTTAAGTGACCTACATTCCTGATCACGGTGTAGTTTCAAAATGAAACATCAGAAACATTTCACAATATTTTATCCTGGGAAGAAAATTAGTTTAAAAATGAAGATACATATAAATATACACTGGGTTTTTATTCTACAAATTTATAGTATGACCCAGGTCAATATAAAGTTAATTAGATTTGAAATGTCTACTGTTAATCCAAATAAAAGAGCTTTGGAATTAACTTCAATATAGCTGATTAGCACTTTAATCCAGTATTCCTTGGGGTGCAATTTATACTGCATAGGAGTTTGCTGAGGCAGCATTCACAAAACAAGTATGAGAAAGTTTTTTTTTTCCCCACAGATAGTAATAAATGGTAAATTCCAGGATTCTTTAACTAAAAACAGTAGAGTTTATTGAGAGACTTTCAACATTTATGGACACAAGACACATAACACATTATCTGAGGGGCCCACAAAAGCAGTTCACCATCAGTTCTCCACCATGGGAGAAATATGGCTGGCTGGGATAAAAGTAATACAGTAAATTGTTGTGCAAGACTGACTGGAACAGAGCAAGCCTGTTCGGAACAAGTCCTCTTCATCTCATGATATTGCTATATGAGTTCATTCTCCAGCTTTTCTTGAAAAACAGAAGTGAGAAAATGACATCAGGGACACAAAGATATATACACACATATGTGTGTGTGTATTAAATAATGGTCAAGTTCAAAGCTAATGTATTGACATGGTTATTTTTTCAATTTATCTGTGTAAAATATATGAAATACATGTGATTTCTTCTTTAAGAAACAAAAATTAAAATTAGAAGCCAAACAAGACAAAAATAATGTTCTATATGAGGCTTAACACTATTAAACATTACTACTACAACTACTACTTCAATTAATAATAATAATAATAATAATAATAATAATAATAATAATAATAATAATAATTACAATAATAATAAATATCATAGTGAACAAAAATTGTGAGATTAAAACAAAATAAGTTAAACAAATACATATTCAAGAAAATAAAAACAATATTTAAATATTCTTAGGAGTAAGTTCTGAGAAATCTTAATTTGACAAAGATTTCAAACTAAGGGTTATATAATTGTATTTTTAGCATTTACTTTACTTGTATGTATACTTGTGTGTGTGTTTGTGTGTGCATGCATGTGTTTTGTGTGTATGCATATGCATAATATAACAATGTGTAATACATGTATGTGTAAGATGAGTTGTTGTCTTTCTCTTTATGTGTGTTTATTCCTGTGTGTGAAGTATATGCATATGTGTGTGTGTGTGTGTGTGTGTGTGTGTGTGTGTGTGTGTGTGTTTGTATGGTCTGTATGTGTGAATATAGAATGTGTTTGTGCATATAGAATGTGTGTGTGCCTATAGAATATGTGAGTGTGTGTGTGTGTGTGTGTGTATGTGCGTAGGATCTGTGTGTGTCCATATAGAATGAGTGTGTGTTTGTAGGCTCTCTCCTTTCTCTCTCTCTCTCTCTCTCTCTCTCTCTCTCTCTCTCTCTCTCTCTCTCTCTCTCTCTCTCTGTGTGTGTGTGTGTGTGTTTGTTCTAAACAAAAATATTCACATGGAGTTTAATAGGCAACTTGCAAGAGTCACTTCTCTACTTCCAATCAGTTTCAGCCGTGGAAAGAAGTGCCTCTTCATGCTCCCTCCATCAGGAATGTGTTTGCTTGCTCGCTTGCTTGCTTGCTTGTTTGTTTCTTACTTACTTGGGGGAGAATCACATGGATGCCATGATGTATCTTTTGAGATTAGAAAACAATTTATTATGTGGGAGTAAATTATCTCAATCCAAAATATGGTACCACTGGATTCAGCTAGGTGGTAGGACGAGTCAGGACTTACTTTTGCTAAATGAGCCATTTCATCAAATCATATAGATGTGTTTTTACAGAAGAAAATCCTTGAGGTAGAAGTGATAAGCAACCACAAGTGAATCATTATAAGTACTCAGAGGGGTCATTTTAGGAACAATTGGAAGGTCTTTGAAGCCAATATACTAAAGAAGGTTCTGTTGGCTGTGTTGGAGATATTCTCCCAAGACCTATGTGCTGAAAGGTTTTAATTTCTGTGGGTTTGTTGTTTTGGTTATTTGTTGGTTTGTTTGTATTCTAATTTAATATAATTTATTCAGATTACATCTCCACTGTCCATTCTTTTGCTTGATGTTTTCAAGATTTGTATGTTTGTAATAGCTGTTTGATTTTTAATTCGATGTTTATCAAGAACTGTCCTCTGTTTATGACATCAACCACCACTTTCTTGAAGTTTCAGCAGATTCTTTATCCATATAAGACTTTTCATTATAAAAGTTGTGTATAGAAATGGAATGTAATGGTTAATATTGGTTTTTGCCTTAAAAGTACTAAGAATAACCTAAGAGAAAAATTTATAGATATTTCTCTGAATAAATTTTTATATTAGCTTATTTGAGTAGGATTAAAATATACCTTAAATGTAGGCACCAGCATTCTATGTCTTGGAATCTTAGGCTGAATAAAAATTAGGAAGACTCCTGACTCTAGAGGCAGTGGTGGCTTATACATTTGCTCCATGACTTCTTTACCATGATTGTCCATATCCTCAAACTGTGAGAGAAACTAATGCTATCATTCCTTAAGCACCTTTGCCAAGTAATTTGACAAAGCAATGAGAAAAATAATTAGTGCAGTAAATTGGTAGCAAAGGAGAGACACTGCTAGGGATCAAAAGATTAACCATGTTTTTCTTAATTATTTAAAACTGATTAGAGAGTTTAACCATGGGATTCTGACTTTTACCTGTAAGAAATATTGCAAGTATTTTTTACCTAAGTGTTTTTTTGTGGATCTAGAATATAATACAGGCTTCTACTTCTAAAAAGGTTTATTTTAAACTTATTCTATATTATGGCATTACTAAAATGAGGTAGATAGTTTAGTGTTTTTTTTTTAAATACATCAACCTGTTAGCTAATACAGAAAGCTTCATTCAATGTATCTCAAAATCATTATTCTGGCACACAATTCAGTTTTACTACAGTCAGAGAATTACTTCAGTAGCTCAGCATGGTAGGGTAAAGATTTTATCAATAGCAATTTCATCAATGACAAGTGTTTTTCAGAAACATTACCAACATTTCTTATTATTGAATTTTAACCTATCTGAATAAATAACTTTGATTTTATTTAAACATTTTCCAATAATAGTATTATTATTTTAACCAAAGCGAACTTTAAATGAAAACACTATGTTTTCCTAAAAGAAAACACACACACACACTATATGTATATATATAGTGTGTGTGTGTTTATATCAATTTTTAAAGGAAAAGATAATAGAAGGGAAAGAATACATCTCAAAGGAGTTTGAAAACAGAAGGGAAGCTACTAAACTAGAAAAGCCTATTGCCAGTGACATACTTCCTCCAAGAAGGCCAACCTCCTCCCACAAAATCATACTGCTCTTCCAAGGCCTCACCTCCTAACAGTGCCACTCCATATGAGGCTATGCTGACCATTTTCTTTCAATCCACCATATTCCACACCTTGGCTCCCATCTGCCTATAGCCATACCATAATGCAAAACTGCATTCAGTTCAACTTCAAAAGATTCCGTAGATTATCAAAGTCTAAATAATGTTTGAAAGTTGAAGTTCAAAGTTTCTTTTGAGGCTCATGGCAAACTCTTAACTATAATATAACCCCTGTACAATTGAAATCATAAGGTAGATCACAGATTTCCCACATAAAATGCAACGTGGTATATATTACTGCATGTAAAGAGAATACATAAAAGCAGCTGGGCAAAATCCAAACTCTCTTCTGCATATTTGATGATGGAGTGCTCTTCGGAACTCAAACTCCTTTCAGATTTGTTGACTGCATCACAGCTATCTCTCTTGGGCTGATTCCACTCCCTGGCAGCAGCTTTCCTTGACAGGTATCCTACATGTCTGGCATATTCAACGTTTTGTGGTCTGAAAGCCATTCCAGGCTTCACTTTTCCAGATTCATACAATGGCCTAGGCTTCCATGCAGGAAGTTCCCTGTCAATTGCCTTACCGCTTGACTGCCACAGTTTTTTGTAGCCATGGATGGAGATTCCATAGCTCCTTTCTTCTATCCTTCACTCTAAAGCCAGAACTATGCAAAAAAAAAAGCTATCATGTTTTTCTTTTTGCAGGAGCTGGAACATGAACTCCTCCTTCAATTGTATCTTCACGAGCTTTCTATTTTGATGCCTTCCTTCAGTGCATAAGCTTGAGTGTCCTAGAATTTTCTCTGGCAATCAAGCTGGATTTTAACTCAATATTCTCTTGCCTCTGTATCCTCAGTGTAGGATTAAAGGTGTTAACCATCATGCTTTGACTTAAGCTGGTCTTTCATTTCTTTTCAGAAGATAGAAACTTAGCCTGATGGGGTCTTAGCCTAAGGTTACCACTTCCTTTATTCCCTTTAGCATCAGGATGTTCTTTAAATATTTTTCTGGTGATTCTTTTCTCCTCAAACTGTACATCTTGTATTTTTCTTAATCAGATTGCATCTATTCTTTTTTTTATCTTCTTTATACTGGCAACTGATAACCCAGAAATATGTCAATGCTGGTCTGTTTTGAAATATCCTCTGCCAAAACTGCTAGTCTATAATTGTTAAGCTTAAATATAGGCAGATGTTTTTTGGGGGGAAAGGGGAGAAAGCAGTCAATTCCTTCACCAAAATATCATAATAATATTCTCAAGAATAAATATTAATATTCTTATTCCCTGTAATCTGTTGAGTTGGGCCCCCACAATTCAAATCATTCTTAGCACCATTGACTTCCATGTTCCTACTAGTAAGGCTCATTAAGCCACACCTGAAGCATTCTACTGCTTTACTAACATAAAGTCCCAAAGTTCACATTCCTTCAAACAAATACATCTGTCAGTCAGTCACAGCAATGCCCAATTCCCTGATGCCAACTATCATCTTAGTAAGGGGTTCTACTCTTGTAAAGATACACCATGACCACAGCAATGTCTTTAAAGAGAAAAAAAAAATACCATTTAATTAAAGCTGACATAAAGTTCAGAGGCTTAATTCATATTAATCATTGTGGAAAGCATGACATCCTGTAGGCAGATTGGTACCTCTCAGTTGGAGAACTATTTTAGTGTTCTGTAAGTGGATCAGCATGCAGCATAAAGAGAGAGTAACATTGGGACTGTTTTGGGCAACTGAAACCTCAAACCCATTCTCATGGATGCAATTCCTCTATCAAGGTCACATCTACTCCAATAAGACCACGCCTTCTAAATACTACCCACTATTACCCTAAGGATGCCATTTTTTTTCAAGCCATCATAATCCTCTTTTGTCCATGGGTTCACACCAGAAGATGCTGCTCATATTTTTTTAATTTATTAATTCATGCATATTATATCTCAATTGTTATCCCAATGCTTCTATCCTCCCATTCCTCTCTCCCTCCCACTTTAACCCTATTCCCCTCCATCATGACTGTGGCTAAGGCGGACCTCCTCCCCTTGTATATGATCATAAGGTATCAAGTCTTTTCTTGATAGCCTGCTATCCTTCCCCTGAGTGCCACCACGCCTCCCCATCCAGGGGATATGGTCAACTTTAGGGTACCAGAGTTCAAGTGAAAATCAGTCTCCAGTCTTCACTCAACTGTGGAGAATGTCCTGTCCATTGACTAGATCTAGGTATGGGTTTGATGTTTACTGAACATATTGTCTTTGGTTAGTGCCATAGTTTGAGCAGAGCACGTGGGCCTAGATCTGCCCATTATAATGTTCTTCTTATAAGTTTCTAGAACCCTCTGGGTCCTTCTATTTTCTCATTATCCCATACGTCTCTCACCTAGGGTACCAATAGGATGTCTTCACATCTATCCCACTTTCCTGGCAGGTGAAGACTTTCATGGGACATGGCAGGTGGGCTAGTGATAGTTATAAGTGAGTATATACCATTTGAGTCTTTCTGCTTTTGGTTAAATCACTCATTATGAACATTTCTAGTTAAATCCATTTGTACACAAATTTCGGGAATTCCTTATTTTTAATAGCTGAGTAGTATTTCATAGTGTAAATGTATCACAGTTTCTTTATCCATTCTACTACTAAGGGACACTTAGGCTGTTTCAAGTTTCTGGCTATTATAAATAAGGCCCCTATGAACATGGTTGACCATATGTTCTTATTGTGTGCTGATGCATCTTCTGGGTATATTCCAAGGAGTGGAATAGCTGGGTCTTGAGGAAGCATTATTCCCAGTTCTCTGAGATAGTGCCAGATAGATTTCCAGAGTGGTTGTACTAGTTTGCATCCCATCAGCAATGAAGCAGGTTTCCTCTTCCTCCATAGCCTCACCAGCATGTGGTGTCACTTTTTGATTTTTGATTTTAGCCATTCTGATGGGTATAGGATGGAATTGTAGAGTCGATTTGATTTGCATTTCTTTGATGACTAAAGATATTTAGAATTTCTTTCTTTAAGTGTATCTCAGCCATTTGATATTCTTCTGCAGAGAATTCTGTTTAGTTCAGAACTCCGTTTCTCAATTAGGTAGTTTGGTTTGTTGGTACTTAATTTCTTTAGTTCTTAAATATTTTGAATATTAGACTTTTTTCAGATGTAGGGTTGGTGAAGATCTATTCCCAGTCTCTAGGCTGTCACTTTCTTCTGTTGACAGTGTCTCCTGTCTTACAGAAGCTTCTCAGCCTCTTAAGGTCATGTTTATTAATTGTTGACTTTAAGGCTTGGGCTGTTGGTGCTCTGTTCAGGAAGTTGTCTCATGTGCTAATGTGTTCCAGGCTCTTCCCCACTTTTTCTTCTAACCAAGTTAGTGTCTCTGGTTTTATGTTGAGGTCTTTGATCCACTTGGACTTGATTTTTGTGCATGGTGACAAATGTGGGTCCAATCGCATTTTTCTTTTTACACATACATATCCAGTTAGAGCAACAGCATTTGTTGAATAGGCTATCCTTTTTTGATTGAATAGATTTGGTGTCTTTGTCAAAAATCAAGTGACTATATGTGTGTGGACTCATTTCTGTGTCTTTGATTTGATTTTAATTACTTTCTGTTGCTTTATAGTACAGCTTGAGTTAGGGTATGCAGATTCCTCTGGAGGATCTTTTATTGTATAGGATTGATTTTGCTATTCTGGGGTTTTTTTTCCATATGAAGTTGAGAATTGATATTTCATTGTCCTTAAAATTTTTGTAGGTATTTTGACAGGGATTGCATTGAATCTGTAAAATGCTTTTGGTAAGATGGCCATTTTTACTATGTTAATTCTCCTGATCCTGAACTAGGGGGATCCCTCCATCATATGATGTCATCTTCAATCTCTTCAGAGATTTATAGTTTTTTCCAAACAGGTCTTTCACTTGCTTGTTTAAAATTACTCCTAGATATTTTATATTACTTGTGGTTATCATGAAGGGTGTAGTTTTCATAATTTCTTCCTCTGCATGTTTTTCATTTTTATATAGGAAAACTACTGACTTTTTTGAGTTAAATTTGTACCAGGTCAATTTGCTGAAGGTGTTTATCTGCTGTAGAAGTTCTCTGGTGAGATTTTGGGGTTCACTTATATACACTACCATATCATCTGCAAATAGGGATAGTTTTATTTGCTCCTTTCTCATTTGGATCCCCTTGATCTCCTTGTGTCATCTTATTGCTCTTGCTAGAACTTCAAAATCTGTCTTTAAGACATATGGAGAAAGTGAACAGTGTTGCCTTGTTCCCAATTTTAGAGGAATTTCCTTGAATATCTCTCCATTTAATTTAATATTGGCTATTGGCTTGCTATGTATAGCCTTTATTATGTTTAGGTACTTGCCTGGAATTCCCAATCTCTCCAGAACTTTAAAAATGAATAGGTGTTGGATTTTGTCAAATGTTTCTCTGCATCTAAGGAGATGATCATGTGGTTTTTTTTCCTTCAGTTTGTTTATATGGTGGATTAAATTGATGGATTTCCACAAATTAAACCATCCCTGCATGCCTGGAAGGAAGCCTACCTAGTCATGGTGAATGATATCTCTGATATGTTCTTGTATTCATTTTGTGAGTATTTTATTGCATATTTTTACATCAATGTTCATAAGAGAAATTGGTCTGAAATTTTTTTGCTGGGTCTTTGTGGAGTTTAGGTATCAATGTGACTGTGACCTCGTAGAATGAATGTGGTAATGTTCCATCTGTTACTATCTTTTGGAGTAGCTAGAAGACTATTGGTATTAGATCTTCTTTGAGGGTCTGGTAGAATTCTTTGCTGAAACCATCTGGCACTGGACTGTTTTTGGCTTGGAGACTATCAATGATTGCTTCTATTTCTACAGGAGAAATAGGACAATTTAATTTATTATTTGATTATGATTTGTTTTGGCAAGTGCAATCAATCAATGAAATTGTTCAAGTTTTGTGGTGTATATGCCTTTAAAGTAGGATCTGATGGTTCTTTGTATTTCTTCAGTGTCTGTTGCTTTGTCTCCCTTTTTGTTTCTGATTTTGTTGATTTGGATAGTGTCTCTCTGCCTTTTATTTACTTTGGCTAACTGCTTGTCTATGTAGTTGATTTCCTCAAAGAACCTGCTCCTGGTTTTGTTGATTCTTTGAGTTGTTCTCTTTGTTTCTAATTTATTTATTTCAGCTCTGGGTTTTGTTATTTCCAGATGTCAATTACTCTTGGGTGTTTCTATTTCTTTTTTTCTAGGGCTTCCAGGTATGTCTTTAAGTTGCTTATGTGGGATATTTCCAATTTCTTTTTAAAGGCACTTGGTACTATGAATTTTCCTCTTAGCACTGCTTTCAATGTGTCCCACAAATTTGGGTATGTTGTTTCTTCATTTTCATTGAATTTTAAGAATTACTTAATTTCTTTCATTATCTCTTCCCTGACCCATGTGCCATTAAGTAGAGAGTTATTTAGTTTCCATGTGTGTGTAGGCTTATTGTTAATTCTGTTGTTGAAGTCCAAATTTAAACCATAGTGATCTGATAGGATACACAGTATTATTTAAATCTTCTCCTATTTGTTGAGGCTTGCTTTGTGACCTACTATGTGACAAATTTTTGACAAGGTTCCATGGGTCCAGTTAGAGTCTGTGGTCTCTTCTCTGCAGATCATGCAGCATGTGTCTTCATTGCCATTGTCTTGGCCCCTTCCCTCTGCTTATATTTTGAATGGGTCTTCCCAAACTCTTTAAGGTATCCATGATAACTGTCCACAGATGATACCACAGGCCATACTGATGTACACAGTGTCTCAATCAAGGGTCCCTCTACAGTTGATCCTAACCTGTGGAAAGTTAAGATTCACACAAGCCATCGCAAGTCCATAAAAGAAACAATTGTAAATTTTACTAGTGTATAAATGTGTAAGCCAAACTGTTCATTGTTCTATCAGGTGTTCTCTTTTCCTTAAATACCAGTAATGGCTAAAGGGTTAGGGGTGCCTTTTCTTCTTCTGGTGTATCATTCCTCTTTTGGTAAATATTCCCAGTTTTACAATGATTTGGAGTCAATACATGAGCAAGACATTGCAATGGAGACACATAAAAACCTTAGGGGGTTTATAACTGGATTGACCATATCACTACCCTAATGATGACTCATCCTAGTAAAACCTTATTACTAATAACCTCTGGATACTTACCGTCAGAGAACTTTCAGCATTGTTGGATGCACTGGTTATACTGTGTTTTACTTGCTTTCTTATTCATAATATATTTTTCTAAAATCCACCTTACCACCTTACCATTATATCAATACTCATTCTTTGAGTTGGTAAGAAAAAGAATCCGTTGGCATATGGTTGCCTGAATGGCCATTTATTTTTGTCTCTAATCTTATATCTGCTCATAAATTATGCTCATCTTCCCCAGAAAGGAGAAGCAGAATATTCAGTTATGGAGAAAGAGGAGGGTGAGTGAACTGGGAGGATTATATGGGAATTGGAATGGAAGAGAAGGTAAAGAAGGTTCAAGCACCAATTTAGGCTGTTTGAAAAGACACAAGTTTATGACTGTAGAACCTTCCTAAAATACACATATAAAAAAGTAAACTGAATCACAAAAGAGTGGATGAGACAATGCATCAACTAGCTAGCTATTACCACAAAATAATATTCCAGCACCAGGAATGGATTATATTGAGTTGAGTCATTGGCCAAAGGAGCTCCGTAGAAACCACAAAATATCTCAGACTATTTCCAAGGCTCATATTATCCACAAAATGAGGATATAGACCTATTGCTGAAGGCAACACTTGAATATCTCTTAAGTCACAGATAAGAGGACCTCTTCCTAACTATAAGCTTCACACCTACTGACTAATTCATGATAACGGAATGTATTCTGCACACTGCCAGAGAAGAAATGTAACCACTGAGACTCCAAAATAGCATTGAGCAGTGCCGGACCACGTTTAGAAACTCCGGTAAAGGATTCAGGGAATTAAACGGAATTCTTAAACAGGAACACTAAGCTAGACACCCCACTATTTCACAGTTCAAAAAAAAGGAACAAAATACAGAAAACCTGCATAACACTGAACACGGGAGGAACACGGAAGTTCTCCGACTATAGCAGTAGTGGCAATAGCTGAGGGTGGCAGCTAGGAACCCTCCAGCAGAGGTGATTGGTCTGGTGACTGTTGGGAATTGCTGAGGGAGAGGGGACTTACTTAGTGCAAGATTTGAACCTAAAGACCCTAGCTGAGCTTCTTGTGCAGTTTGGGCCCAGAGACTCTAGCTAAACTTTGCATTTGGTTTGCAACCCATGACATAAGCTCAACTTGGCACATGGGTCAGGACCAGAGAACCTAGCTCAACTTGACATGGAGTTTGGCCCCTGAGATGCTGACTGAGCTTGGTGCACAGTTTGGGCCCTGAGACCCTGGTTGGACTAAAAACTAATTGGACTAGGAGTGTGGATTGGGCCCTGAGACCTGTTTGGGTCCAGATATGCAAACTGATGTGTGTGCGGCTTGGACCCCGTGACACTAACATGGACACTGCAAGCAATCTGGATCTGGGAATCATATGCCAATGGAGCATCAGAGCTCCAGGTCTAGGGAAATCTTGGGGAGACAGGGAGTAGAATGGCCATTAGACCCCCTCCACCTGAAGTGCATCAGTCCTCGGAGGGCTCCACTGCCACAAGGGGACCCAGGAGGCTCTGGACACTTGGACCTGACCTAACATGCATTCTGAGACCCAGGACAATTCAGAGACCCACAGTACAGGGAAGCTGGGGATAATTGGCTATGAGAGACCCACACTACAGGATTGGTCCTATGCCATCCAGGCCAGGGAAGCATCAGAACTTCCAGCCTAGGGAAATCATGAGAAAATTTCTCTCTATAAGATACTTCCCAAAAACTAGAGATAGCAAGATGACTAAAGGACAACATAAAATCATAAACAAAAATCTCAAAACAATATGGCATTTCCAGATCCCAGCTGTCCCAATAAAAGCAATGAGGAGAACTCAACCTCAATGGAAATACAAGAAAATGACCTCAAATCCTTAGTAATGAGGATAATGAAGGAAATAAATAAAATTCATAATCAAATGCAGGAAGATGCAGACAAACAGGTGGATGACATAAAAGAAGCCTACAGAGAGGCACTGGAAAAATTCATGAAAAGACAAACCAGATGAAGGAAATCAGTAAAACTATTCAAGCTCTGAAGGCCTATAACGAGGCAATGGAAGAAACTCAGGAATATACAAATAATCAGATGAAAGAAATCAATAAAACAGTTCAAAATCTGATGACTAACACAGATACAATGATAGACACCCAGAGAGGAAAAAAATGGGAACATGAGAGCTTAGAGAGGAAGGCAACGCAGAGGTGAGCCTGTCTGAAAGAATCCAAGAGATAGAGGAATGAATCTCAGGTCTAGAAGTTTCAATCATAGATTTTGAAGCAACCATTAAATAAAATGCTAAATCTGGAAAATTCCTGACACAAAACATCTAATAAATCGAGTACACCAAGAAAAGAATAAATGTGAGGATAATAGGATTGAGGAAAGAAAAGATGCCTAGAAAATACTCTCCACAAACTCATAGAAGAAAACTTCCCCAATCTAAAGAAAGAGATGCCTAAAAACATACAAGAGGCCTACAGAACACCAAATAGAATAGACTGGAAAAGAAAGACTTCCTGTCACATAATAATCAAAAGACAAAATATACAGAACAAAAATAAAAATATTAAAATCTGCAAGGGAAATGGGTCAAATAATATTTAATGGAACCAACATCAAAATTAAGGATCTTAACAATCACTGGTTAATAATATATCTCAGCATCAATGGTCTCAATTTTCCAATAAAAAGCACAAACAAACTGAATGGATGCATAAACAAGATCCAACTTTCTTCTACATTCAAGAAACACATCTCAGACATTACCTCAAAGTAAAGCCTGGAAAAATATTAGAAGCAAACAGTTACAAGAAGCAAGGTGGTGTAGACATTCAACAAAATCAGAAATGAAAAAGGAGACATAAGAAGAGACATTGAAGAAATACAAAGAATCATAAGATCCTACTTTGAAGGCATATATGCTACAAAATTTGAAAATCTAAGGGAATTGGACAATTTCCTTGATCAACCCCAAGTTCCAAAATTGAGTGAAGAACAGATAAACAAAGTAAACAGTCCCATTTCCTCTATAGAAATAGAAGCAATTGTTGATGATGACCTAACCAAAAAAAGCCCTGGGCCAGATGGTGTCAACACAGAATTCAAAGAAGACCTAACACCAATAATCTTCCAGCTACTCCAAAAAACAAAAACAGATGGAACATTACCAAATTCATTGTATGAGGCCATAGTCACATTGATCCCTAAACCTGACAAATATCCAATAAAGAAAGAGAATTTCAGACCAATCTCTTTTATGGCTATTGATGCAAAAATATGCAATAAAATACTTGCAAAAGGAATACAAGCACACATCAAAGATGTAATTCACCGTGACCAGGTAGGCTTCATTCCAGTATGCAAGGATGGTATAATATGTGGAAATCCATCAATATAATTCACCATATGAACAAACTTAAAGTAAAACACACACACACACACACAAGCACACACACACACACACACACACACACACACACACGTGATCATCTCCTTAGAGGCAGAGAAAGCATTTGATAAAATTCAAAACCCACTCATGTTTAAAGTTTTGGAGAGATCAGTGATAAAAGGCACATACTTCAACATAATAAAGGCTATATACATCAAGCCAATAGCCAAAAGCAAAATAAGTGGTGAAATACTGAAGGAAATTCCTCTAAAATCAGGAACAAAGCAAGGCCAACCACTCTCATGATATCTCTTCAATATAGTCCTGGAATTTCCATCCAGAGCAATAAGAAAAAAATAGGAGATCAAGGGGATCCAAATGAGAAAGGAGGAAGTCAAATTATCCCTATTTGCAGATGATGTAATAGTGTATGTAAGTGACCCTCAAAATTCCACCAGTGAACTACATCTGATAAACATTTTCAGGAAAGTGGTTGGATACAAACTTAATTCAAAAAACTCAATAGCCTTCCCATATACAAATGACAATCATGCAGAGGAAGAAATTAGGAAAACTAAACCCTTCATGTTAGCCACAAGCGAAATAAAATATCTAGGAGTTACTCTAACCAAACAAGTGAAGGACTTGTTTGAAAAAAATTTTCACAATTCTGAAGAAAAATATTGAACATGACATGAGAAGATGGAATGATATTCCTTGCTCGTGGATCAGGAGAATTAATATAATAAAAATGGCCATCTTTCCAAAACCAATTTATAGATTCAATGCAATCCCTATCAAAATACCTACACAATGTTTTAAAGACATTGAAATTTCAATTCTCAACTTCATATGGAAAAACAAAATTCCCAGAATAGCTAAAACAATCTTGTACAATAAAAAACCCTCAGAGGAATCTTCATATCTGATCTCAAGCTGTATATAAAGCAACTGTAAGTAATTAAAACAGCATGGTACTGGCACAGCATTAGGCTGGTTGATCAATGGAATCAAATCAAAGACCCAGAAATGAATCCACACACATATAGTCACTTGATTTTTGACAAAGATGTCAAATCTATTCCATTGAAAAAGCATAGCTTATTCTACAAAATGGTCCTGATCTAACTGAATATCTACATGTTAAAAAGTGCAATTGGACCCACATTTGTCACCATGCACAAAAATCAAGTCCATGTGGATCAAAGACCTCAACATAAAACCAGAGACACTAACTTGGTTAGAAGAAAAAGTAGGGAAGATCCTGGAACACATTGACACAGGAGACAACTTCCTGAACAGAACACCAATAGCCCAGGCTGTAATGTCAATAATTAATAAAAGAACCTCATGAGGCTGAGTAGCTTCTGTAAGGCAGGGGAAGCACTGTCAACAGAAAAAAAATCAAGATTATAAATTGGGAAAAGATCATCACCCACAATCCATCTGAAAAAGGTCCAATATCCAAATATTTAAGAACTAAAGAAATTAAATACCACTAAACTAAGTAATCTAATTGAAAAACAGGGCTCTGAACTAAACAGAGAATTCTCAGCAGAAGAATATCAAATGGCTGAGAAACACTGAATGAAATGCTCAACCTTCTTAGTCAACAGGGAAATGCCAGTCAAAACAATTCTGAGATTCATCCTTACACCCATCTTACACCCATCAAAATGACTAAGATCAAAAATTCAAGTGACACCACATGCTGACGAGGATGTGGAGAAAGAGAAACACTCCTCCATTGCTGTTGGGAATGCAAACTAGTACAACCACTTTGGAAATCTATCTGGCACTGTCTCAGAAAACTGGGAATAGGGCTTCCTCAAGACCCAGCTATTCCACCCGTGGAATTTACACAGAAGATGCTCCAGCACACAACAAAGATGTATAAACAACCATGTTCATAGCAGTCATATTCATAATAGCCAGAATCTGGAAACAACCTAAGCATCCATCAGTAGAAGAATGGATAAAGAAACTGTGGTACATTTATACTGTGGTATACTACTCAGCTATTAAAAACAAAGAATTCCTGAAATTTGTGAAAAAATGGATTGAACTAGACATGATCGTAATGAATGAGTTAACCCAGAAGAAGAAACACTCCAATGGTATATACTCAGTTATAACTGAACACTAGCCCAAGAGGCATGTCCCATGAAAGTCTTCACTTGCCAGAAATGTGGGACAGAGGGCAGGACATCCTATTGTGATTCTTGGTGAGAGAAGCATGGGTGAATGGGAAAATAGAAGGATCCAGAGGTTCCTAGAATCCTACAAGCAAAACAATATGATGGGCAGATCTGGGCTCAGGTGTCCTGCTCCAACTATGGCACCAGCCAATGACAATATGCGTAGTAAACTTCAAACCCTACCCAGATCTAGCCAATGGAAAAGATATTCTCCCCAGTTGAGTGGAGATTGGCGACTGACTTTCATGCGAACTCTGGTTCCCCATCCTTGAACAAGTCCTCTGCATGAGTAGGCCTGATGGCACTCAGAGGAAATATAGCATGGTACCAAATAGTGATTTGATACTTCTATGAGCATATACTGGAAAAGAAAGTCCCCCTCAGTCACAGTCATAGAGGAGAGGAGTAGGGGGAAAGCAGGAGGGAGGGAGAAATGGGAGGATAGAAGCAATGGGATAACAATTGAGACGTAATATGAATAAATTAATAAAATATATTTTAAAAAGAAAAAGAAATATAACCATCAACCCTGCTCCAAACTCTGTGATGTGGAAATGACTTGTCCACGTATGCTAGTACAGTTGTTTCTCAAACATTGTCCAGATTACCAATCACTCTTTTTATTGAGAATGAGACCCATTTTATGAGAAGTAACCCATGCCTGATACTGCTCAGGTGGCCAAAACCTAAGAGTAGATAAATAACAGATCTAGGAGATAACTTAATTCTATTGTTCTTCTAAAGGACACAGCAATAAAGTGAATACTAATGACATTTTTATGCCCATGCAGCAGTTCCTTGTTCAGCCATCATCACAGAAAATTCCTTCAGAGATGATAATGAAGACAGAGACCCACAAGTAGTCAATGTGCATAATGCAAAATTTTTGGAACTCTGAGCCCCAAATGGGGTTTCTTCATCAAACAATCCTATCAGATTTCAAGGACCTATGTACAAAAGAAAGGAGAAAGGTTATCAGTGTAAGAGGGAATAGATAAAACCAAGGAAAGAGTGATTTCCAGACAGAATAAGACTCACAAATATATGAACTCACAGACATTGACACCATGCATAAGGCCTACACAGGTTCAAGTCAGACAGGGTCCCAATGCTAAAATAGAGAAAAGGTCTCAGGCTCCTACCGGTAGCTGAGAAGATATCTGTAATTGTTCTGGCCTGCAAAAGAAAAATAAGTTCTCCAAATGGAGTTCCACTTAGTATAATAACATCAATTCATGGTAGTCTCCATATCTAGGAGTATACTACCAACACAAAACAAACCTAGACTCATTTTTGTTTTTGAGTTATTGTTATTTTGCATGTAAGTTATGGTGCCCCCTTATACACACATACACACAAACATTGGAGTGTTCATGAAATTATATGTTTTTTAAGTTTGTTTTGTCTGCCTTTTTGTTTCTAGAGAAAGAGAGTTGGAGTTCTATGATTGGCAAGGAGGTGGGGAGGACTTGAAGGTGTTGGGAGGAGGTTAAACATGATCAGAATACATTGCATGAAAATGAAGTCCTTCAACATAAGAGAAATGCTAAAACAGTGCATAGGAACAAAAGCTAGGCAAAACATAAAATAAATTATATTTCAGGCTATATTTTGATATGTATGCTTGAATATTTTGTGATAAAACCCTTCATTACCTACTAAATTTTTAGTTAGTTTCTCATAAACTGAATTTTTCATGAAAATGGAGTTGTTTAATGATTAACCAAGGAAATTTGTAGGATTTTATAATACTAATAGTAGTTGATAGTTAAGAATTCATAAATGATCAGATTATCAAATATTTAGCACTAAATATTTAACATTACCTGAAGCACATGACTTACTAATATAGTTAATTCAATGTATTGAAAATAGGATTTTCATTTCTATATTCCAATGTGATTTATGTATATGTCTTTCACATCTATATTGTATTGAGGATCTTGAAATTTCATAAAATATAAATATGATTTTTAAAACGCCTAAGGTTATCATTTAAAATTCAGAAACTTTTGATGAAGAGAATGTTAAGAAGTATATTTGAATCAAATATCTTCATTGAAAAAGTCAAATATTTAAAAACAATAGAATTGGAGTAGTGTGGATAAACATAAGTCCCTGAGGATATACTCATCATATATACTAATTATGCATTAATGTAAGCAAAGAAAGACACTGCATCCTTCAAGAACGGAGATGAATTCTAATGAAATAGTGATGGAGTACAGGGTGAAGTGTTCATAATACTTTTTCTTATGTTAGTATTTTCTACTTAATCAACTTGTACAGCAGATGTTAGATAAGTCCAAGACATGAGAGTAATAACCATAATGTGTTGAATAAAAATAGTTTATTTCACCTAATAGTATATAATCATTTATATCTCAAGTAACCAGGGGGGAAAAGGCAGATCTTATTAATTACACATGATCATAAAAAAAGGCTTCTGAGGAAAAATCACTCATACATTGAAGCCAGTATTAAAGTGCAAAAGTTAAATGCTCATTTTTGGTGTGAGGTACCTGATGTGATAGCTCTGCCTTATGTTCTGAATTTTCACCAGAGGACCTGGTAGACTGAGTATTGATTCAATAATTTAGAAATCTGTACCATCTTTACATACTTACATCTATTTTGAAAGTCTTTGTATTTATCTGCACTAATATACATCATCTATGATGTCAAACTTTTGATGAAATCCTTTCATATATACATCTTACTATCTATCTATTTATTTAACATATGACATTTTTGTCCACAAAGTTATAGTCCAATATTATTATGTAAACTGGCAAGATAACTTAGGTCAGTGGAAAGTAATTACTTACTTGAAATTTTTATCTATGGATTAAATTTAATATGCAAACTAATGAGGATCAAGTTAATAATACAGCTAAACGAATGTATGAAATAAAATACACTGTGCATTGTAAACAAAGCAGAATAATTTCAACAAAGAATATTATTGTCAGAGGCACTACTGTCTAATAAAATAAATTCAGGAGTGATTTATAAATTATTATACGTGAAATAAATTTTAATATAATGATTCTATTTAAAATATATTCGTTTATTTGTTAAACTAAAAATAATACAGTCCCATTTTCTTTTTTCTATAAATGTTTTTTATGTATTTTATGTATATGAGTGCTCTTTCCTAATGCATGCCAGGAGACAGAATCTGATCCCATTAGAGACAGTTGTGAGCCACCTGTGGTTGTGAGAAATTGAACTGAAACTTTCTAGATGAATGGCTTGTGCTTTTAAGGGCTGTGCCATCTCTCCAGCCCCACACAGCTTATTTTCTTATAGAACATATTTCTACTATCCCAGGGGGACACTCTCTACAATGGGCTGACTGGGCTCTCCCACATAAATCTCTAATTAAGATAATGCTCTGAAGTTTAGCCTACAACTCTATCTTCTGGAGGAATTTTCTCAATTTAAACTCCCTGCCCTCAGGTGAATCTCACTTGTTTCAAGTACACAAAACTATGCAGCACACCCAATGAACCATCAACTCCTCTGTTTCATTGTTTCCTCTGGGACTCAATCTCTGAGGGAAACAAGGGAGAAGAGGTTTATTTTAGCTCATGTTCAGAGATGTGCAGTGTATCACAGCAGGGCAGGCATGGTGGTGTGGCTCAGTCCATGGGATCTGGAGTGTGTGGCACTGGGTGCTCATGTCATGCCAGACCAAGAAAAACAGTGTGGCTAGAACCAAAACAATTCTCATTTTCAATTCATGTGTTAGGAGATGGAGTTCAAAAATAAATAATTCCAGGTATTTGTCAGCCACTTCCATTTTTTACACTTCTCTTTGATAGATGCCTAGTATAATTTTTTCCAAGATATATATTATTTTATTAATTTGTTCTTGTTACATCTCAATGGTTATCCCATCCCTCGTCTCCTCCCATTCTTCCCTCCCTCCCATTTTCCCCTTATTCCCCTCCCCTATGACAGTTCCTGAGGGGGATTTCCTCCCCCTTTATATGCTCATAGGGTATCAAGTCTCTTCTTGGTAACCTGCTGTCCTTCCTCTGAGTGCCACCAGGTCTCCCCCTTCAGGGGACATGGTCAAAGGTGAGGCACCAGAGTATGTGAGAAAGTCATATCCAACTCTCCACTCTACTATGGAGAATGTTCTGTCCATTGGCTAGATCTGTGTAGGGGTTTAAAATTTACCACCTGTATTATCCTTGGCTGGTGCCTTAGTTTGAGCAGGACCCCTGGGCCCAAATCTGCCTATCATAATGTTCTACTTGTAGGTTTCTAGGACCCTCTTGATCCTTCTACTTTGCTGTTTTCCCATGCTTGTCTCATCTAGAATCCCAATAGAATGTCAGCAATTAGAGAAATGCAAATTAAAACAACTTTAACATTTCATCTTACTCCAGTCCAAATGTTTAAGATCAACAAAACAACTGACAAATCCTGACAATATTGGGGGCAATGGATGCCTTAATTCCCTATCTTTAGGAATAAAATTGGTACAGACAATCTGGGAATCAATATTAAAAATACTCAAAATAGAAACTAAAAAAAATTCAAAAAAAATTTTAAAAAATAAATAAATAATTCTTTAATAATCTATACAATTAACTTCACTTGGAGGGAGATCATAAAAATATTCAGCAACACTTACTGATTTTATTTTAAGCACTTTCTTTATTTTTTAATACAATAAAACTTAACAACATACGTATGTTAAGTTGTGACTCGTAAGTCTTAAAACACACTGATCTTAGTATGTTCTCTTTTGCTTTCCTCCATAAATATAAAACCACTTTGTGAAATCTCATGTACTAATGAAGAAAGACAGTAAAGAGTAACTCTTTTGTATTTTTCTGTAATTTTATTGAAGGTGAACATTTATTTCTAGAAATTATAATTTACTTTTGTAACTTAAAAAGAATTCTTCATGTCAAGTTAAGTCTCTGAGGGGCAAACGGTCGATTCAGAACATAATTAGACTACTGCATTCATGCAGATTCTTTAACAAATTGGAGGACGGGCAATGCCTAGAAAGTGCCTGAACTGAGTCAATCTACAAATGCAGTAAAAAGGACAGTGAATCCTTCAATAAAGTATTTCTCCTTTAAATATACCTCCTTTGAAATACTCAAAAATAGAGGTGACCTGATACGTCTCTTTTAGTTTATTTTTAAAACATTAACTGATTGATAGAAACTGACAGCCAAAAACCAAAGTAAATACAAAGAAAAGTCTGTGAAAAATATTTATGAGTCAAGATGGATGCCTTAAGTAGGCTAAACCTGCTGCTTTCCTTGACATGTTTTTTATACTATTAGCATGAATGATTCAGTAAACGTCCAAGTTTATTGTATTCTTTATTCATTAATTCATTAATTATATTTCTTTGTGGAATTAATAAACTCCATTGTTAATTTAAAGCTGAGACACGTGTATAATTTAGACAAATTATTTTTATATATGACTAAATTTTACTTAGATTTTTTATAAATAATGCTACTTCAGTAAAACATTTAGTTACTGGAAGGTTATTAAAAAATCTTTAAAGATACTATTTATATATCAAGGTGGGGAAATCCTCATTTGAATTTGATTTCACTAATCACAGAGCAGTTTATCACTAGTATAGAAATGTGTTGGCCAAGTATGGTGGCGCATGCCTTTAATCCCAGCACTTGGGAGGCAGAGGATGGTAGATTGCTTTGAGTTCGAGGCTAGCCTGGACTACAAACTGAGTCCAGTATAGCCAAAGCTATAGAGGGATAGTGTCTTGAAAAAAACAAAAACAAAAACAAAAAACAATCAAACAAACAATCAAATGCCCAGGGACAAAGATGGAACAAAGACTGAAGGAATGGTCATTCAAATACTGTCCATACTTGAGATCTGTCCCAGGGTCTAGAACCAATCCCTGACATTATTAATGTTATTCTGTTATGTGTATAAGCAGGAACATAGCATAACAACTATGGGAGGCTATACACAGCAGCTGATGGAAACAGATGCATAGATCCACAGCCAAAAACATTAGACAGAGCTTGGGGAGACCTGTGGAAGGGGAAGGGGAATTGAGGGAGCTGGAGGGTTAAAGGACTCCACAAGAAGACATACACAGTCAACTAACCAGGTCCCATGGATGCTCACAAGAGATGAACCACCAGCCAAAGAGCATGCATGGATGGGTCATAGGTCATCTTCACATAATGTAGCACATGTGGAGCTTGGTCTACCTGTGGATACCCCAATAAGTGGATCAGAGGCCAATCCTTTTGGATCCTTTTCACCTAACCCAGATACCTTGCCTGACCTCGGTCGAAGAGGTTACAGCTAGTTCTGCAGTGACTTAATGTTTAAGGATGGGTACATGCCCATGGGGGAATCTCCCCTTCTCTGAAAAGGAGACTGAAAATGGGAGGAGGACTGTACAAGGAAGGGACTGGGAAGAGAAGGGGAATGTAATCATGATGAAAATTGAATAAATAAATATTTTAAATGGAATAAAATAGATCTTCCCTTGGGGACAAATATATATAATTTGTATTAGGAAAGGAGTAGAAGAGAAAGTAGCTCCTATACTGGGCTCTATTCAGTGGCATCTTCTTGTTAGACAGGGCTTGAAGAAAAAGTTATTTGGAAAAATCCAGGTGCAGTTGCTTTGTATGCTGTGATAGGCAGGAGAGATGAAATGAAGTGCGGAAGCCCTTATACCATTCATCTTGCCTCAGACTATGTCCTGGAACACGAGGATGGGGGAAGCGCCACTCTCATTTTTGCTTCTTTGGATTGTTGACCACCACAGAGTAATAGAGAACCAAAAGCAAGAAAAGTGACATGCCCAGAATATTAACTAAGATGTTAAGCTGCATGTCTCTGATCATCCTGACCAGCTCTACTCAACTCTGAGGCTATAGCCACACAAACTTGAGGTAGTAGATCTGAGCTTGAACTTCTAAAAATGGACCTTATTAAGTTTAATTCCTGGTTCAATGACAGGAAAAACATCTGTTCTACATGGTCAAATTAGGGTCCATTAGAAAAAAATGGAAAGTATAAGATGAGAAACAGAATCATAGAAGAGTAGTTTGTGTGAAAAGAGAAAGAAAATAATAACAAAACTTACATGTTCACTGTTGTTCACTGTTTATTCTGGGATTGTTTCTAAGAATGAAAGCAGAGAAGGCATCCAGACTATATTGATGCCTCAGTGTCCCTCAGTAGAAGAATGGACTAAGAAACTGTGGTACATTTACACTATGGAATACTACTTAGCTATTAAAAACAAGGAATTCCCAAAATTAGTGGACAAATGGATTGATCTAGAAATTATCATAATGAGTGAGTTTACCCAGAAGCAAAAAGAGACAAACGGTATATCTTCCATCATCTTTAACATGTCTTTTCCATTTCATTGGTGAACATGCTTTGTATTGTTAGTTAACTCAGAAATTAAATGTTAAAGAGACTGAATATGTTGTATCTCAGAGGTAAAGGTTTTGTCTTCTACTCATGAGGATATGAGTTTAATTGCCAGTGGTATAAAATTTTTGAATGCTAATAAACCTTATGTTGGAAGACTGTTTTCAATTACAGAATGTGTGATTTCTCTTGATAATTTTTCTTAATTTATTTTTCTAATATGAAAGAAAGTTTTTAAAATGGTGTAGTCTTTTGAAAAATCAATTATAATGAATAGACTGAACTATATGTTCACACATTTTTATTCAGGTAAATCTCTACTTATGTTATTTTTTGTAGTCAACTGTATATTTTTTCTTACCATTTAAAAATAAATTTGATATTGTACTAGAATTACAATATTTTTTAATTCCCTCTCCTCCTTCATACTCTCTGATATAACCCCTTTCTTGCTTTAAAATTCATGGCGTGTTTTTCTTTAATTGTTGTTGCATGAATATGTATATGTAATATATTATAATATAATTGCCATATATATGAACCAAATATCTACTCTGATTAATGATACTTGAAACTAGGATGACACCACTGATATATATGCCAATACGCACAAGTAAAAGTCAGTGATTCATCAATTACACTAAGTACTTTAGGCAAATAAATACTGTTGAGATCTAGAGAAAAAATATTCCCCAGGGAAAAATCATAGGGAACATGATAAAGGAACTTAATAAGATGCCATTTATTTGGAGTTTATTTTTTCATAAGATGAATCCATGTCCATCATGGGTGGCAGAAGGCAGGTAGGTAGAAGCTAAGATGTTAAAACTTTATTAAAAGTAGTAGGTAAAGTTCACAGATAAGTAGGTAGGTAGATAGGTAGGTGATTGATAAGTACACAGATAGATGGATGTGTGTGTGTGTGTGTGTGTGTGTGTGTGTGTGTGTGTGTGAGAGAGAGAGACAGAGAGAGAGAGAGAGAGAGAGAGAGAGAGAGAGAGAAAGATTGTTGACTTTTGCAAATTCCAAGCCCAACTACAGTAAAATACCTCCTTCAAGACCACGTACCATAATCCTTTTCAAATATCATGTGAATACCAGGTATTCAGAATGTGAGTTTATAGGGGCAATATACATTTAAACTACCTCACTGAATTGATTGTTTCTCAGGCTGTAGGTGAAATAGTATAAAGTAAGTTCCAAATTTTTCCTCTTCTATTGTCATGTGGATAACTTCCTGAGTATTAGCTAATATTATATTGTTTTATTTGTAGTTTTTCCTTACAAAGTATGTTTTAGAGGAATGTTAATCCACCAAAATGACTACTGTGCAACAGATCACATCTAAAGACGTTGTAAATCTATGTGATCTGGATGGAACGCAGACACCCCATTAGTACCCACCTTTAGTCCCAAACAATGAAAGCAGGATTAGCTTATAGAAGGAAGTAGAGATGTTTAAAAGTGGAATCTAACTGAGGGCAAAGAGATGAATCAGACAAAGATTTGACTGAATGAATCAGAGATAGGACATGCCCAACTCCCATGATAATAGCACAGGAAATAAATTCTACTTAAGGGCAGCACATAGAGAGAGCAGCAGCAGCAGCAGCAGCAGCAGCAGCAGTAGTAGTGGTTGTGGTAGTGTTGGTGGTGATGTTGGTGGTGGTGGTGGTAGTGGTAGTCTTTGTGGAAAAATGTATGGCAATGCCACAGCAATAGTTTTACAGAGACAGATTACAGAGAGAATGAGCCAGAGATTGGAAAGGAGCTAGAAGATTAGAAAACATTGCCAGAGTTTGTTTGAGGCTTGCGGAGCAATTAAAAATAAGAGAAGGATTTGACCGAATAAGTCAGAGATAGGATATGCCCATCTCTCAAGAGAACAGTCCAGGAAAGAGTTGCTATTTAAGAGCAGCCCAGATAGAAAGATGTAATAGTGGTAGTAGTAGTTACAGTAGTAAGGTCGTAGTGTATGGGACAGTTTTACCAGGATAGTGTTACAGAGACACATTGAAGAGACAACAGGCTAGAAACAGGTAAAGACAAATAAGCCAAAGAATGAGAAGGAGCCAGAAGATTTAAAGCATATTTCCAGAATTAGTTTGAGGTCAGGCAGAATAATTCCTTAAGAATCTAAAATAAGCAAGTTTGAATCAGTCAGCTTGGAAAGGAGTTTGGGCCAGAAGCTCTGAGTTGAAACAGCAAGTGAGAGTTCAAGAAAAGCTAGAAAAGCTTAGTAATGTTTCACACATCATTTCTTCATCTGAGGAAATAAAAACATTTACTATATGCTGCTTTGCAACAGCTTCTTGACAGAATATTTAGTGTATGCAATGAAACAGACACTACTGAAACAAATATATTAAAAGACATATGTAATTCATCAGTTACAAAGACTATCTCAACATTACTTTAATATATACTAATTTCTTGATTATGAGTTAATAAAGTATGTATTATGTGATGAATAAATGCTAAACTATCTAAGAAAAATTATAAAAATTTGATTTTCATGTCATTATATACACAGAATTATTTTATCAGATAATAAGGTAGGTGAGGAGATATTTGGAGCATGGATAATCTATCATTTTATTTAAAAATATTTATTTAATTTCTAATTGTTTCGTGGTCCTTCTTGAGAATGTAGTTTATTGTACATATGTATAATAATATAAATTTATATATAAGAGTAAAAAAATAATAAAAGAAAAAAATTAAATTGATTGTCATAGAAAAATAAATAAATAAGCACAGAGAAGATCAATTCATGGCTAATATATTTCTTGGAAAGGGAGTAAGGAAATGTAATTTAGAAAAATATATGTACATTGAAAGCATGGAAGTAGATCATAATGAGAAATAAAGCTGTAGAAAATCAAGTGATGTAGCAGAGTTCAAATCCTGCAATGATTCTGATAGAAGTCATCCCTTAGATCTTCATGTATGCTAATTATTTAAAGGCATAAAGGAGAGTGCTGACAATGGTAGCTTAGAGGGGTTTGCAGAGAAGATGTTCTTTGAAAAGGTTTTTTGAAAGCTGTGCCATCTAATATCTCTGGGTTGTACCTATAGGAGAATGATGTTGTGTGCCAGAAAACCTGTGCCTGCAGCTCATATCCCATATGGCTATAAGCATCTGGAATCATAAGCCCAAATAAACTCTTTCTTCTCAGTGGATCTGTTTAGGAGAGAATTACAAAATCCACATCCCTGATGGTGTCAGTTTCCTCAGAGCTAGATGTGTTATGCAAATCTCACTGAGTAATTTCTCAGTTTTCAGTTATATTCAGTGTAAGAATATTTCAATAAATACAACTATATATAACTGTATATAACTAATATATATATATATATATATATATATATGATTAAGAGTTCACCTCTTAGTGTTACATTAGAAGATACATAGGTGCTGAACAAGAAGACTCGGTCATAGCAAACACAAACAGAAGCTGACAAAATAATCCTTTGGTTAGGACACACAGCCCACCACCTTAATGTAAATATTGAGTTGAACTAGATTTCGCCATTGAAACCAAAATGTTAACAATGTGAGAAATTGATGCATGTACAGTTTGTACAACTTTCTAATTTAAGTTTATATTCATATACAACTGTGTGTGTGTGTGTGTGTGTGTGTGTGTGTGTGTGTGTGTGTCTGTGTGTGAGTATGTTTATAGTGTTAGGTGAGGGCATATTTTAATGCCCTTACTATCAATGTGCTTAAGAAAAAATATTTTTTGTCTAATTTTTTATTATTCATTCTATACAGGTTTTTTAGTTTTAATATTAAAGGACATCCTATAGTACTTTAAAAAAAAAGAGACAATGGAGAGCGTGTTTTTTACCAATGTTAGGTTTAACATCTACAATGTAACTTTATGTATCATGCTTAGAATACCTAAAAATTATTTCAATATAATCTGGTAGATAACTATGTAGCTCAGGCTGTTGTTGAATTTATAAACTCGAGTTATTCCTACCTTAGCATCATGACCGATGGGATTTTAAGACTCAAAACATGAATATATTTTTCATGAAATGAAGAGATTCATTAATGAAAGTATTATAAACAAAAATTTTTATCATATTTAAGTGAATAGATAATAATATGGAAATTAGAGGAAAGTGATTTTACTTGTGGCTTGAGAGATGGCTCATCGGTTAAGAAATCTGGCAAGTCATCCAGAGGACCAAGGTTCAATTTCAGGCACCTACATGAGGCCTCACAATTCTCTGTAATGCACTGCATGACTGTGGTGCCAAAACATAAAACCAGGGACATACAACAAGACATAAAATACTCATTCACATAAAGTAAAAATGAGTAAAATCTCAAATATACAAATATGTAAGTAAATAAATGCAAGGCTGTAAGAATGTTCAAGCTTTTTCTTGGGAAAATATGCACTCTAGTGGCCCAACAGTAAAATGTATGATTTCTGCTTGTGAAAAACAGTATTATAATTATTTATAATGCAGATTTTTGATTGGCTAATACTTTTATTTAAGGAAATGAATCTTTCATGATTTGATGGCTTCATTGGTGTTGACTTATTTACTTATTTATTGTACTAAAGAATACATGATCATTTTCATATGTTCCCAATGATCTAATAATTACTATTGGGCAAGGCATTGGTGACCCACACCGTTAATCCCTGTACTTGTGTGGCAGATGCAGGTGGATCTTTGTGAGCTCAAGGCCAGCTTATTAAATGGTGTCAATTTGGTGGCTTCTAAAAGTTAAATTTTTATTAATTTATTCATATTACATCTCAATTGTTAGCCCTTCTCTTGTATCCTCCTATTCCTCCCTCCCTCCCGCTTCCCCCCTTCTCCCTTCCCCTATGTCTGTGATTGAGGGAGACCTCCTCCCCCTATATATGCTCTTAGAGTACCGAGTCTCTTCTTGGTAACATGCTATCCTTCCTTTGAGTGCCTCCAGGCCTCCCCATCAAGGGGATGTGGTCAGAAAAGGGGCACCAGAGCTCTTGTGAGAGTCAGATCTCACTCTCCACTCAAAGGTGGAGAATATCCTGTTCATTGGCTAGGTCTGGGTAGGGGTTCAACGTTTACTGCCTACATTCATCTTGTCTGGTGCCTTAGTTTGAGGAGGACCCAAGGACCCAGATCTGCCTGTCATAAAGTTCTTCTTGTAGGTATCCAGGACACTCTGGATCTTCTATTTCCCCATTCTTCTATGCTACCATCGCCTAAAGTCTCAATAGGATGTCCTCTCCTCCGACCCACTTTCCTGGTAAGTAAAGTTTTTCATGGGATGTATCTTATCAAATGGCTGAGAAACACTTAAAGAAATGTTCATCCTCATTAGTCATCAGAGAAATAGAAGAAATCATTGATAGTCTCCCAACCAAAAAAAGCCTAGTATTCTATTTATAAACACACAAAGACTATATGTATGCTATTTCAAATTATATATAGCTATAGGATCAAAATTGCATTTGCTGCACTTAAAAAAATTAGAAGAAGAAGGAACTGCTTTGAAAATAACTGAAGTACCAAAATTTTGCATATTATATAGTATAACAGCAAGCACAGGGTAATAAACTATCAAATATTAAGATATATCTATATTCAGTGAATGCAGCTTTGTTTCCCTCAAAGAAGCTGATTTTATTTGTATTTATGTTGCTTTTTTTTTTCAGAAACAATTTTTTGATTCAGTAAATTTAGCTGGAAATGTCAAAATATTCAAAAGAATAAATTACATATTATGATCTTACTAATTTATTAGAGTACACCTGCAAAACATCAATCATAATGTGCTTTCTTTAACATGGTGGTGAAAGAAAGTATTCTACACTGATTTTAAATATATCACAATATAATGAAGAATGAAAAATTCTTTCAGAATTCATACATTCTTATCATTTAAATTTTAGAGTGGTTCATTTTCACCTTATAAAGGGAAGCGTTTATTATTTATGAAATGTAAGCAAAAGGTACATGTATTATTTATAGGCATTCAATGGCTTCAGATATGTAGAAAATTGAGCACTGACTTTGCATAATCATGATAAGACGCATTCCAGGTTATTTAGAAAACAATTTTAGCAAATGAAAGTATTAGGATCAAGTTATACAGAAGCAAAGGTGAATAATTTCTCATTCCTGACTAACATACAGAAGATTATATTACTCACTGACATGAAACAATTCAGGGAAACTTCCAAAACATAAAATTGAAATAATTCCTATCTGGTCACTAGTTTTACTTACTATGCTTTATTTTACCCCTTTTGTTCTCAGACAACTTTTATGTGTTATAGGTTTACAGACTACTTCGGAAATAAGTTCATTTTTAGTTCATGTTGATTTTTCATATTAAATCTTGTTTTATTTTAAAACATACTAATTTCTCAGTGTCATTCTTCCAAATATACATTTAATAATAACTATTATTACTTGTAGGTAATTAAAAATTTAGGGTATCATTTTACTACTCTGAACTATCTCACATATATTTTATTAAACTTTCTCATGAGAAAATTTTTTTATCAATATCAGATTCTTCAGGAAATTCCAATTATTTTCTTGTTTCAAATATTTTTGAGTTCCTTAAACAAGCACGCTATATCAAGATTATTCATGTGACAATTCATTTAAAGTACAAAGCTTCTCTTTTTAATTTGTTTTTCTTCAAATTTAATTGTAATTTTACCTTATTTTAAATAGCAGAAGATAAAAATTAATAATGTTCTTTTTCAGGTGTATTTTATTTTTACAAAACCATGTGACAGTACTTTATATAAGTTATCATTTTGCAAAAACAATGAAAATGTTCCTTTATTGATAATAAATAAGAAAAATTCTAACATAGTTTTTGAAGTTTGCAGGAATAAAACTTGTACTTTAATTTACACAGGCCCACATGATGTTTGCATCAATTTGATCTATATTAACATATTGGCAAATGGCAAAATGAACACAAGATGGCTTTCTATGAAGATTAAATAAGGAATGATGTTTGTCAAGTGATTTTTCAAATGTACTTTTTTGGAAACGATCAATTACTGAAAGGCATATGCTCTTCAATTTTTGTTGTTCATTATTTTCTCAAGAATAGAATCATAGTGTGAATTCTAGATAGGTACAACAAATACAAGGAGACTGTTTCTCAGAAGGATACACTATGGCTTTCCTCTTGAGAAATGGGTATTAAAGAAAGATTTAATATGTTGAGGGTACATGTTCATTGGTAAATGTTAAGAATTAACGTATTCATGCATTATGTTCTAATCATAAATTACACGAATTTGCTAAAATAAAATGTTTGCACTGTTTTCAGAACCTCATTGACCTGATAATCTAATGTATGTGGTGCTATCTGATAATTATAAATGTATATAAAAATCAGAGAAGAAATTCATCTGAGAAGAATGTTGATTTGATCTCCTTTCACATAGTTAAAAACAGATTTCACCCAAATGGTTATTCTAACAACTTTATTTTTATACCCTAACATCTTAATGAGTAAAACCCACAGTCTTGGAGTGTCAATAACAGATAAAATTAAAAGAAATATTTTACCCTGTACCGAGAATAGATTTTCTTCCTCACATAAATGTAGGTACACTTGTTTACAAAATATAGCAATACCATGAAACACTAAACTAGAAATATATGTGGAGAGGTCCTGGTCAAAACCCATGCACCCCTGTGCTTGCAGCCTCAGTCTCTGAGATCTCTGTCCTTCATTTAAACTTAGTTCATGTTGCTTTAGAAGGCCTTGTTTAGCTTGTTTCTTATTTCTTTATTTATTTTTCTTTCTCATACACTATCGTTATTTCTGATGATTCAAATATTATACAGAATAAGTCTGGTGATAAATAATGACATTGTCTTTTCCTAGTTGTGACAGAAATGCTTGCAGATATTTCTTATTCGGCGTGATGACAACAGGATGTTGTATTATGGTGAGATCTGAACCATAAAAAAATTGCCCACTAGCTTGAGGCTTTTCTCATGGAGGGCTATAGAGACAACAAATACTTGCTATGTGTACTCTGAGATCCTTGCCTGATTTTAATCTTTAATGTATGTGTCATGTGAAATTTTTTGAGTTGTGTATAAACCTGACCTGATCACTATATATGAGCTTTTGAATTCGTGTGTGTGTGTGTGTGTGTGTGTGTGTGTGTGTGTTCTTTTTGTTTGTTTAATTTCCAGATATTTTCTGAATGAGTTTTGAACTTATGTACAGCAAAGACATTGGTCAAGACTCAGAGGAAGGACAGCAGGTTACCAAGAAGAGACTTGATACCCTATGAACATATACAGTAGGAGGTAATCCCCCTCAGGAACCGTCATAGGGGAGGGGAATAAGGGGGAAATGGAGGGAGGGAAGAATGGGAGGATACAAGGGATGGGATAACCACTGAGATGTAACAAGAATAAATTAATAAAGGTGGAAAAAAAAGAGTTTTCTTTGTTTTTCCTTACTTGTTAGATATATTATAGTAATGCCTGTCTCATAAAACTAGTTTAGAAGAGTCCCTAAATTTCAATCCTAATCAATGAAATAGTTTGATAATTAATCAGTTAAAACTGTATATAGAAAGTATACCACAACAGATCCTTCCCCAGACCCTTACAATATCACATGTGATCAATGTATAAAACCTATGCTTATGAATGAAATAACATGTAACTTAAAAAGTTTCAATGTAGTCATGCCTTAAGCTTTATTGTACATAAATATTGACTTAATCAACACCAGGAAACCTTTTTCTAAATTTAGATGTACTTAAGTAGGACTAAAATAAACTGTCTGAGATCAGATTCTCAAAGTTTGAGCCAAATCAGAAAGTACATTGTATTGAACCAGACTTCCTGCTTGCCTTCTAAAGATCACAGTGCTGGTTCAGTGTTTGCAGACCTCACAACAACTATTCTTTGGTGGCACTGATCTTTAATCCTAGCACTGTGGAGACAAAGGCAGGGGGATCTCCGTGAGTTGGAGGACAACATGGTTTACAAATTTAGTTTCAAAATAGGCAGAGCAGCACAAAGAAACATTGTCTCAAACCAAAACAAAAACAAACAAATGAAAAGTAACCCAAAAGAAACAACAAAACACAAAAAGGCATAGAGGAAAAATGAGAAGCAAGTTGGAATGAAGGATTATGTTTCAGTCATAAGATCACTAGGTCTCAGGATTTTCTTTGTTGGGAGACTTTATTACTGATTCTGTATCATTAATTTATATTGCTCATATATATATTTGTAGGTTTATATTGGTACAGAAATTTCTCTATATTTTGTTACCATATACTTTAAAAAAATAATCCCTACCTTTTTCAATATCAAATTGGTCTTTCAAGATGTTTAGAAAATTGTGTAGGTATTTTGATAGGGATTGTACTGAATCTGTAAATTGTTTTTTGTAAGATGACCATTTTTACCGTTAATTCTTTTGATCTAATAATAAGAGAGATCTACATCTTCTGATGTTATATTTAATTTTCTTTTTCAGAAACTTGAAGATTTTTCATACAAATTTTTAACTTGCTTGGTTACAGTTACACCTAGATAGTTGATATTATTTGTGGCTACTGTGAAGGTGTAGTTTCCCTAATTTCTCTCTCAGAATGACTGTCATAAGTTATAGACTAAACACTAATAAAAGAGGAGAGTTTTCTTACTCTGAAGACCTATTTCATAGATTTGTGTTTATTTTTTAAGGGGAAAGAGTAATTGTATTTACTTACCTCCTCATTATTTCTTGTCAATATATTTTAGTTGCTAATGTCATTGAAAATAAGATTCTCTTCTAAGGAACAAAAAAGAATAGAAAATCCAAGGTCATAAATATATTTTGAGACTCAAGGCAGTCTCATAACTGTAACCATTATACAACCAAAAACAAACAAACAAACAAACAAAAAACAAATCAGATGCTTCAATCTTTTAATGGTTCTAATATTTATTATCATTCCATAATGGAGGAAAGGGAAGACAGTGAGCATAATTAGTAAATACTGGACCAAATCAGGACTAAAATCCATTACACCAAATTACAAACAATGTATCTCCATGTCTGATGTCAAAGCAACATTTTGATCTTCAAGCTTTTCGTCTTTTTTGACTGTGACACATGTCTTCATCTTGGGATGGATCAATGGCCAATCTATATCTCTCTGTGGTGAGAATTCCACCATTTGGAAGTTGCCAACACAATTCAGTTATCACCTTCACTACTTCAGTTAACTTCCTCTCCAGCCTCCAATACAGGGAATGCCTTACCTCATGTGCCTCGGCGGCTTTCTTTTTTCTTTTTTTTTTTAATTTTTAATTTTAATTTTATTAGTTTATTCAGATTACAACTCAATTGTTATCCCATCACTTGTATCCTCCTATTCCTCCCTCCCTCCCTCCTGCTTTCACCCTATTCCCCTCCCCTAGGTCTAAGACCGAGGGGAACCTCCTTCCCCACTTTATGGTCATAGGCTATCAAGTTTCATTTTGGTAGCCTGCTTATTCTTTCTTTAGGTGCCACCAGGCCTCCCCACCAAGGGGAGGTGGTCAAATATGGAGCAGCAGAGCTCATGTCAAAGTCAGTCCACATTTTCCACATAACTGTGGAGAATGTCCTGTCCATTCTGTATATCAGAGTAGGGCTTTGATGTTTACTATTATAATGCCCTTGGTTAGTGCAATAGTTTGAGCAGAACCCCCTGGGCCCCAATCCACCAATCACGATGTTTTTCTCGTAGGTTTCTAGGACCCTCTGGGTCCTTCTATTTCCCCATCTCCTATATTTCTCTTACCTTGAGTCTCAGTAGGATGTCCTCACATCTATCCCAAACTCTTGGTAAGTAAAGACTTTTGTGGAATATCCCTTTTTGGTGAGTGCCCAATTATAATTGAGTATATACCATGTGAGTCTTTCTGCTTCTGGATTAATTCATTCATCATGATCATATCTATTCCCATTCATTTCTCCACAAATTTTGTGATTTCCTTGTTTTTAATAGCTGAGTATTATTCCATAATGTAAATGTACAACAGTTTCTTTATCCATTCTTCAACTGAGGGGCATTTTAAGGTCAACAATTAGTAAAAGGGACCTCATGATGCTGACAAGCTTCTGTAAGGCAGGAAACACTCTCAACAGACCAAAGCGATAGCCTACAGACTGGGAAAAGATCTTCACCAATCGTACATCTGACAAAAGTCTAATATCCAAAATATATAAAGAACTCATGAAATAAAACACCACCACACCAAATAACCCAATTGAGAAATGTGGCTCAGAACTAAACAGAGAATTCTCAACAGAGGAATATTGAATGGCTGAGAAACACTTAAAGAAATGCTCTGAGTGCCACCGGATCTCCCCCTCCAGGGGACATGGTCAAATATGAGGCACCAGAGTACGTGAGAAAGTCATATCCCACTCCCCACTCAATTGTGGAGACTGTTCTGACCATTGTGTAGATCTGGGTAGGGATTTAAAGTATACCACCTGTATTGTCCTTGGATGGCGCCTTAGTTTGAGCAGGACCCCTGGACCCAAATCTGCCTACCATAATGCTCTACTTGTCAGTTTCTAGGACGCTCTGGATCCTTCTACTTTGCTATTCTCCCATGCTTGGTAGCACTCAGAGGAAGGACAGCAGGTTACCGAGAAGAGACTTGATACCCTATGAGCATATACAGGGGGAGGTAATCCCCCTCAGGAACAGTCATAGGGGAGGGGAATAAGGGGAAATGGGAGGGAGGGAAGAATGAAAGGTACAAGGGATAGGATAACCATTGAGATGTAACAAGAATAAATTAATAAAATAGTAAATTAAAAAAAAGAAATGCTCAATGTCTTTAGTCATCAGAGAAATGCAAATCAAAACAACTCTGAGATTCCATCTTACACCCATTAAAATGGCTAAAATAAAAAATTCAGGTAACAACACATGCTGGCTAGGATGTGGAGACAGAGGAATACTCCTTCATTGCTGGTGGGAATGCAAATTTGTAAAACACTTTGGAAATCTATCTGGCAATTTCTCAGAAAGTGAGGCATAAGGCTTGCTCAAGTTCCTGCTATTCCACTCCTTGGATTATACCCCCAAAACGCTCTACTACACAACAAAGACTTATGTTCAACCATGTTCATAGCAGCCTTATTCATAATGGCCAGAACCTGGACTCGGCCGCTTTCTTTAACCCCTGAGGAAGTTTCTATAACTTCTCTCCTGTATTCTTAACTGTTAAGCCAGAAGAATGTGTCAGAAGCTAACAAATCCTTCTGTTTGCTGTGGTGGGAATCTAGGACCCTGCTTCATTTTCTTTTGAAGCAGCTTTCCGTTGTTGTTATGGTTTCCTTGTTACTCATGCTTTCCTTCAGCCCATTCCCAAGCTTGGAAACATAGTTGTGTGGGTTATTTCCCTGAAGTTGTCACTCCTTATTCCACTACCATCATATTTTTCATAAAACCTTTTATAATGGTGATCATCAGACTTGTCTCCAAGGTTTCACTTTCTGTTGTTCTCTCCCTCAAAATAATCATTTTATATTTTTCTTTACTATGAGTGCTCCTTTTTTAATGAATATATGCTTAAAAATGATCACTGATAGCCACATGTCTACTTGACTTGAAATCCCTGCTGGAAAGGACAATAATTTAAAACTCTTCATTCTTTACTTCACATATTTTTAGAACAAGGTCAAAAAGTGGTCACATGCTTTAACAAAACATCACAAAAATGTTCTCTGTGTCACCCAAAACTATTCTTCCCTTTGAAACTCCTTGAGCTGGGCCCTCACACTCCATCTTGTCCTCTGCACTATTGCCTTCCATGCTCATGTGATATAGGGCCATTTTACCCTTCTAGTTCATAGTGTCAAAATATTTCACATTCCTTGAAACAACAGCATGGTCAGGCATAACACAGTAATGGGCACTCCTGATCCCAATTCCTCTCTTATTCACTGATCTCTTTCTGTGATAAAATAGCTTGACCACAGCAACTAATAAAGGGGAGAATTTATTTGTGGAATTGCTTACAGTTTTAGAGAGATAGACTGTGAATGTCATGGTGGCAAACAAGCAGGCAGGGCTTTGGCGTAATAGCTGAGAGCTTTATATACCAAATGGCTGACAGCAGACAGAGACAAATGAACTGGCATGTGTTTGTAAAACCTTTACTTCTATGGACCTCCAGCATGTTCACACATCTTAATCCTGTTCAAACAGTTCCACGCCCTGGTGGCTAAGCATTCAAGTATATGAATTGATTAGGGCTTTGCTCCTTCAAACCATCATGTGTGGTCACAGTTAAAGTGCTAAAATACAGAAGTAGCCTAAAGAAATTGCTACTTTCTATAATACAGGGTCTACATTCACAGTTCACAAATTAATATTTCCTAGTCTATGATACCATATGCTATCATAAAACTAATTTAATAGTTAGATATATTTAGTACTCTTTAAAAATATTATCAAATAGCCCAGACGCCACAATAGAATTTGGCCAGTCTTCTCCAAACTTTTGACCTCATAAGAGATAGAGTCTAATCTATTTAAAACATTGGTTGTTCACGTTTATCCACATTATTAAATTAGCATTATGTTTTTTGATTTTATAGGTGAGATTATTAATATTTTATATACCCTTAGTGCAGTTTTTTTTTTAACAGAGACTCTAGAGTTGGTATTAAAAGTCAATTAGAACAAGAGTACAAAGGTAGCATGCCCATGCACATAACTTGAGCTACAATCAACAGGTTGCAAAACAAAAAAGGAGGAGGATGGGGAGACATGATACAGGGAAGAAACATGTCATGTAAAAAGAGCAGTAGGAAAATCGGTTGAGGGACCAGAAAAGAGAAGAAGCTCAGTATGGTTAGAATGTATTACACAAACTTATAAAGTGGCCAAAATTAAATTATTTTTAAAATGCAAAAGAACAGAAGACTGCTTATCCTTGTTTTGGGTGAAATAAATGAACAGATGTTGACCAAAGGACATGAGACAAAAATGATTTTTTTTTAGTTTTAGTTTTTCATAACTTGTTCATATTATATCTGTATTGCTACCCCCTCACTCTTATCATCCCTTTCCCACCCTCCCTCACTTTTCTGGCCTGTTCCCCTCACCTAGCCCTACGACAAGGGGCCTCTTCCACCACCATATGACCACAGGCTATCAGGGCTCATCTACATAGCCTGCTTTCCCTTCCTTTGTGTGCCAGCCTGGCCTCCCCACCACTGGGAAGTGATTAAGTCATGGGCACCAGAGTTCATGTCAGAGGCAGTTCTGACTCCCCTCAACAACCTTGGAGAATGAGCTGTCCATTGGCTAGTTCTAAACAGAGATTCTAGGTTTACTGCATACATTGTCCTTGTTGGGCCCAATAGTTTGTGCAAGCGCCTCTGGGTCCAGATCCTCCGGCCTTGAGGTTTTCTTGTGGGGATCTTGGACCGTCTGGGCCCTCCTATCCCCCCTTTTTTTCATTCCACCCACACTCAGAGTCCAGCATTGAGTCCCAGCATCTGATCTGATCCATCACTAGGTAGAGCCTCTCAGAGGTCATATATGGTGGGCTTATATCCACTTATAAGTGAGTGTATACTATGTGTGTCTTCCTGGGTCTGGGTTACCTCACTCAGGATGATCTTTTCTAGTTCCATCTATTTATTGAAAATTTCAAGATTTCCTTGTTTTTAATAGCTGAGTAGTAGAATCATTGTGTAAATGCACTACAGGTTTTTATCTTTAACAGAGAGACATCTAGTTTGGTTCTAGATTTTCACTATTACAAAGAGTAAAGCTGCTATGAATATAGTGGAGCAAATATCCTTGTTGTATGGTGGATCATCTTATGGGTGTATTCTGAGGACTGATACAGCTGGATCTTGAGGCAGCTTTATTCCCATATTCCCAAGAAAGTGCCAGATTGATTTCCAAAGTGGTTATACAATATTGCACTCCCACCAGCAGTGGAGGAATATTCCCCTTTGTCCACATCATTGTCAGAATGTGATGTCCCTTGAATTTTTGATATTAGCCATTCTGGTAGATGTAAGATGGAATCTTAAAGTCATTTTGATTAATATTTCCTTGACGACTAAGGATGTTGAGCATTTCTTAAAGTGTTTTCTGACAATTCAATATTTCTTTGTTGAGAATTCTGCTTAACTCTACTCCAATTTTATAAATTTCTTTTATGAATTTGGATGCAAAAATACTCAAGAAAAACACTCAAAACTAAATTTAGATTACATCAAAAATATCATTCGCCATGACCAAGTAGTCTTGCATGCATAGTTCAACATATGGAAATTTATCAATGTAATCCACTATGTAAACAAACTGAAAGAGGAAAAAAAAAGATCATCTCATTAGATGCTGAAAAAGTATTTGGCAAAATCCAACACCTGTCCATGTTTAAAGTCTTTGAAAGATCAGGGATACATGGCTCATATATAAACATATTAATGTATATACAGTAAGCAAATGGCCAACATCAAATTAAACATAGAGAAAGAGAAACTCAAATCAAATCCACTAAAATCCTGGACTAGACAAGGCTGTCCACTCTCCCCATATCTATTCAATATAGCACTTGAAGTTCTAGCTAGAGCAATATGACAACAAAAGGAAATCAAAGGGATCCACATAGGAAAGAAAGAAGTCAAATTATCCCTTTCATAGATGACATGGTAGTATATATAAGTGACCCCCAAAATTCCAAGAGAGAATGGCTAGAGCTGATAAAGACCTTCAGCAAAGTAACTGGATACAAGATTAATTTTAACATATCCGTAGCCCTCTTGTATACAAATGACAAACAGGCTGAGAAAGAAATAAGAAATAAAAAAGTATCTTGGTATAACTGTAAGCAGGCAAATGAAAGACGCAAACAATTTCTATTCTACTAGGACCCAGAACTGATGAAATGAGAGCATGAGTATATAAGATATAAATCTATATGTTTTTAAACAAACTCAATTAGATGTTTCCATTATATTAAACCACCTTTCTGAAATATTTTCAAATGTGTGTATATGTTAATACACACGTATATGTATGCATACACTTTGATGCATTTGCAATCCTATTTACTTTAAAATGAAAACATAAAGTGTATTGTTGTGCATGAGTTCACACCAGTGGTGATTTTATACCCAAGAAGTGAACCCTCTCATGCTTAAAAAATTAATTAATGAACTGAGTGAGTTCATTATCATTTATGATCTATCTTAGCTACACATTTTAATATTCTGTTTTTGTTGCTGAGCTATTTAGATACAGCCATTGAAGGATAATAAGTCATTTATTCCTCATTAACTGTTAGGATGGATGTAGATATTCATTACAGCCAGACAACAGACTCATTTAGCTGCATACAGTACATGATTATATGCCATGTGAATGACTAGAATGCAAATTGCTTTGCACATTAAATCCCTTTACTTAAGCATTTTCCAATGCCTCAGATATTTTCTGCTGTAAATTTCCTTTCAGATAAATTACCATGCATTTATTTATTTTTAGATATTCTAAAAGAAAATAAATGAATACTATGTTGTGTACAGTGGAAAGTACAACTTAGAAGAAAGGATGTGTCTGCCATGGTACCCAGGGCTTTTGAAAATGTGTGCATGATTTCAAACATTTCCTGCTGTAAAATTTTATGGTCATCAGCTTGTCCTTAAACCATGTGTACTTGTTTTCAGGCTCACAAATTGTCACATGGACAGTAAATGGTGGAAGAAGAGAAGGAGAAGGACACAGACTAAAAGGGCACAAAGGAACATAATAACATAGAAAGCTTTAGTTAAATTCACTGGGCCATAAAACAGAACAAAATTGTTCACATAGAAAATGAATTGTAGAAAGAAGGGAGAGCTGAACTGGGAGGAGATGTGAGTCCTGCAGGTAAGAGTTATTGAAATGTATTGTATACATTTATGAAATTGTTACAGGACAAATTGAATTAATCTTAAATATGTTTTAACCCACACCAATTCTGTCAAGGGATAATGTGTATATATGAGTCAATCAAAGTCAATTTTAAATCAAATATTTCTTTACATTATCTCTTAAGAAAAAGAATTTTGAGAACATAAAGGAATAAAGAGATAACTCTTATGTAAGATTTTCACTTCTGTTATTGTTATTATTATATTTTATGCTGGTGGCTTTTCAGACTATGAGAGCTGGTTTAAAATCCTGATATAGATATGATTCAGTTTTAAAGATTTCTGTACATATCAGCAAAATTTTAAAATGGAGAATTTCAAGATTGCTTGACTGTAAGTAAAATTTGTTCTTTTATGTTGAAACCAAGTCTTTTAAAAATATTGGTAGAAAAAAAATCAAGAAAAAATGAAATATGATTTATAAGTCACCAGTTATTTTGTCTTGATTTTCCTATTACTACAAGTACACAATCTTATAGTATCACATCAGACTTTTGCATTATCTTTAGAGGGTGAAGTTGATCAAGTTAAAGTTCCCAATTGTGGAATTCAAAATAATTCAGAGTCAGTAAAATGTTCAGCTGAAAAAGATTCTTGCTATAAAGCCTGACTGGCTGAATGAGATCCCAAAAAACACATAGTGTAAGGAGAAAAATGACAAATAACCAGTGATGCTAATTCTGATAAAAACACTGCAAAGAAAAGAATATAGAAAAGGAATTTTAATCTACTGATTGGCATTTAAATCCTTTCTTACATGTATATATCTATTGTGTATGGAGAGGGCAAGGGGTGTGTACATGCACATCTACTGCTAAGTTCATGGGGGTTTCTGGCATCAGAAATAAAGAAAAGAAGGAAGGAAAAAAGGAAGGAAGAAAGAAAGGAAGGAAGGAAAGAAGGAAGGAAGGAAAAGAAAACCATTAATATTGAAGGCTACAGAATCAACTTGTATAAATGAAATGGTTTTCAATACCAGCAGTAAATTCACTGGGAAATGTGAGTACACACACATTCATAGTAGCCTTGGATAAAATATAATATCTAGGAATAAATCCCATAAGGAGGACAAAGACTCTTTAAAATGAAACCTTAAAATCATGGAGGAGAATGAAAATGGCACTAAATAATAGAATGTGGTACCATTCTTATGGCTTGGTAGAATTAATATTGTGAAATTAATGACTTTAACAAAGGCAATCTCAATCAAACACATTTCTTCTTTACAAATATAAAATTTCTACCCTAAAATTAATCTGGAAATAAAAAATGATCCCAGAGAGGAGAAATAATCCTGTGCAAAAGTGAACAATGCTCAAGCCTCAAAACCAAGCCTGAAGACATATTTCAATCACATTAAAAACTGTGGTACTGTTACACACACACACACACACACACACACACACACACACACAAACTAGGGCAATGGAATAAAATGATAAACTAAACATGAGTATACGCAATGTTAGTAATTAGATGTTCGACATATCTATCAAAAACATGGGGGAGAAAAGAACACACAATCTACAAACCTAACATTAAAACAGTTCAAATGGAGCAAGTGCCTGAATGTGGAACGGAAACACTGAAACAAATAAAGAGGATAAAGACAGAATATAGAGGATATAGATACAGGAGTATTTTAGGAATTGACAAGTGGGCTTTCATAGAATTTACAATCATCTACACAGATTAAATAAAAACAAGTGACTACATAATATGTGTGTCTTTCTGTGTCTGGATTACCTCATTAAGGATTTTCTAGTTCCATTCATTTGTCTATAAATGTCATTATTTCCGTGAAATCTGGATAGTATTCAATTGCGTAAGAATACCAAAGTTTCTTAATTCATTCTTTTAAAAAAAAGATTTATTTATTTATTCTATATGAGTGCTTTATCTGCAGAAGAGGGCATCAGATCACACCATAAATGGTTGTGAGCCACCATGTGGCCGCCAGGAACCGAACTCAGGACCTCTGGAAGAGCAGGTGAAGCTCTCAACCACTGAGTCGTCTCTCCAGCCCCACTTAATCCATTCTTTAGTTGAGGGGCATCTAGGTTGTTTCCAGATTCTGGCTATTATGAATTAGGATGCTATGAACATAGTTGAACAAGTGTCCTTGTATATCTTTTTGGTGCATCTATTTGTTATATGCCCAAGAGTAGTATAGTTGGGTCTTGACATAGAACTATCCTCAATTTTCTGAGAAAGCACCTGATTGATTTCCAAATGATTGTAAAAGTTTGCACTCTCACCAGCAAGGAAGGAATACTTCCCTTTCTTCACATCCTTGCCAGCATGTGTGGCAATTGAGTTTTTGATGTTAGCCATCCTGAAGGATGTAATATGAACTCTCAGAGTCTTTTTGATTTGCATTTCCCTGATGGCTAAGGACTCTGACCATTTCTTTAAGTGTGTCTTGGCCATTCGAGATATCTCTGTTGAGAATTCTGTTTATCTCTGTGCTCCGGTTATTAACTGGGTTATTTTGTTTGTTTGTGTTTAATTTCTTGAGTCCTTTATACACATTTTGGATACTAGCCCTTTGTCAGATAGAGAATTGGTGAAGATATTTTCCCAATCAGTAAAATGAAGTTTAGTTCCATTGACAGTGTCCTTTGCCTTACAGAAGCTTTCTAATTTCAAGAGGTTCCATTTATTAATTATTGATATTGGGGCTTGAACTGTTGGTGTTCTGTATAGTAAATTAATAAATTAATAATAAAGGCAAGGAAAAAAGAAACAATCAAATTTCTGAAGGGGAGGCCACAGAATGAGAATCTTTGCTATATAACTACAAGAGGATTTATATCCAGAATGTATAAATAATTTAAATGACAGTCAATAAACTCTTATGATCCACTCTGAAAATGGGACCAGAATCTGCTTAAAATTCCACATAGAAGAAAAGACAGCTTAGAAATAACAAAATATAAAAAGATGGGTAGAATTCTGTACTGAATCTTTCTTTCTGGAGTGCTTTTGTATGGGATGTTTTTAATTATTACTTCTATTTTAGTAGCGACTGTATAGATCTGGTTAAATTATTTATCTGACCTTAATTCAACTTCAACTTTTGTATTTGTTATATACAAATATATATATTTGTATATATATATATATATATCCAGGCAATAGTGATTCATGCTTTTAATTCCAGCACTCTGGAGGCAGAGACAGGTGAACCTCTGTGAGTTCGAGGCCAGCATGGTCTACAAAAATGAGTCCAGGGCAGCCAGTGCCACAGAGAGAAACTGTACCTCAAAAAAACAATCAAACAAACCAAAAAAAAAATAAGAAAGAAAGAAAGAGAGAAAGAGAGAGAAAACCCAAAAGAAAGAAAGAAAGAACAAATTAATTTTTCTGTTAATAGTTTTCATCAGTGAAATGAGTATCCTATTTCATTGTTATGTATACTTATTAAGATTCTAAATTATATCTATCAATTAGGATTCATCAGCAGAAGAATTCACAGCTGGTCTATATAATCACAACACCTTGCAGAGTTATGCTTAACTCAAGTTACTAAGAAACAAACGGAATTGAGGAGTTTGTTTATGCATATTGTATCCCAAATGCTTTCATTGCAAAATTCTCTTAAACTTTGAAGTTTCTCACTCAGAAATTATTCCAATTTTTAAATTTTCACTGATATAATAAGCAAATTAAGCTTGATTATAAATTTAATGAATTAAAGGTTACATTTCTAATCATTGCAATTAGATTTTGAAACAAAAACAAATGCAAAATTAAGTTTAAAGCTTATACTCTCCTCCAAAGTGCAGGTACTTTTTGTTATTTTACCCCTTTTCTTTAACCTTCCTTATACTAAATGTGTAATTTACATGATTTTTAAAAATATTTTAGTTTTAATTTGTTCACTTTACTCCTGGATGGTAGCCACCTACCTAGTTACCTCCTGATCGCACCCTCCTTCCCTCATCGACTCTCCCTCCTTGCCCTAGTCCTCAGAAAGAGGAGCCTTCCTTCCCTATATCAGATCTCAGCCCATCAAGTCTCATCTGTACTACCTGTATGCTCTTCTTCTGTGGCCTGGCATGGCTGCCCAACCAGTGGGAAATGATCAACAAGTGGGTCACAGAGTCCATGTAATAAGTAGTCCCTCCTCTCCATATTTTGGGACCCAAAAGAAAACTGCACTGCCTATTCACCACATCTGAGAAGAGGGTGTAGGACCACACCATGCATGGTACTTGATTGGTGTATCAGTGTCTGGAGCATCCCCATCCTCCACTGGGATTTGTTGGCTCATTGGTCTCCTTTCGTGGGTCCGGACCCTTCCAGGTGCCACTATGACACCCACTTTTCCATAAGACTCTCTGTGCATGACCAGGGAGTTTGATTGTATGTCTCAGCCTCTGCACAGAGCTCTTGCTGGGTGTAGTCTTTCAGAGGACCTCTAAGGTAAGCTACTTTCCTGTTCCATCTATTCAGCTGCTCTTGGGGACTGTTTTGTCTTTCTTCATGAGAATTAAACATTCTCCCTCAGATCTTTTTTGTTATTTTTTTTTTTTTAGGTCTGGGTATTGTAATGTGCTTATCCTGCTTTATTTGGCTAATATTTGGACACATAGTATGGCGAGTGTATATCATGCTTGGCTTTCTGGGTGTAGATTACCTCACTTAGGTTGATTGTTTCTAGTTGCATCCACTTGACTGCAAATTTCAAGATTTTCTTGTTTTTAATGGTATGTAGTATTCCATTATGTAAATGTATCATAGTTTCTTTATCTGTTCTTTGGTTGAGAAAAATCAAAGTTATTTCCAGATTCTGGATATTATGAATAAAGCTAATATGAACATATTTCAGCAAATATCCTTGTTGTATGGTGGATCATCTTTCAGGTATATGCCCAATTTTCTGTGAAAGCACCATATTGATTTCTAAAGTGGTTGTACAAGTTTGCACTCAAACAAGACATGGAGAAATATTCTTCTTTCCCCATACCCTCAACAGAATGTGCTGTCACTTGAGTTTTTGATCTTAGTAATTCTGGTAGGTGAAAGAGTAATTTTGATTCGCATTTCCCTGATGACTAAGGATGATGACCATTTTTTTAAGTGTTTATCAGATATTTGATATTCTTTTATTGGTAATTCTCTGTTTATCACTGTACCCCATTTTTAATTGGGTTGTTAGGCTTGATTGTGTTTAATTTCTTAATATATAAATATATATTTATATATTCTATTTGTTTGATGTAGAATTGGTGAGGACCTTTTTCCAGTCTGTAGGATTTTCAGTTTCTTACAGAAGCTTCTTACAGAAGCTTTTCAGTTTCAAGGGGTCCCATTCATTCATTGTTGACCTTAGAGCATGAGCATGTCTCCTGTGCCAATGTGTTCAAGGTCCTTCTACATTTTAATTCAAACAGATTTAGTGAGTCTGGTTTGACGTTGAGGTCTTTAATACACTTGGACTTTAGTTTCGTGAAAGGTGATTAAATAAAGTTCTATTTACATTTTCTACTTGTAGACATCCAGTGAGACCAGCACCATCTCTTTTTTCCTGGTTTTGGCTTCTTTGTCAAGAATCAAGTGTCTATAGTTTTGTGGGTTTATTTCTGGGTCTTTGATTCAATTCCATTGATCAATGAGCCTATTTCTATGCCAGTACTATGATGCTTTTATTAATGTAGCTCTGTAGTAAAGCTGGAGATCAAGGATAATGATTCCTATGGAAGATCTTTTATTGTAAAGGATTGTTTTAACTATTCTTGTGTTTTTTTTTTTCATATGAAGTTGATAATAGCAGCTTTACTCATAATACCAAGAATCTGGGAACAACTTAGATATCCCTCACCAAAGAATGGAGAAAGAAACTGTGCTACTTTTACAGAGTGGAGTACTATTCAGGTATTAAAAACAAAGAAATCTTGAAATTTGCAGTCAAGTGGATGGAACCAGAAAAGATAATCCTGAGTGAGGTAACTCTAACACAGAAAGATACACATGGTATATAAACATTTATAAGTGGATATTTGCCCAACATAGATGTACTCTGAGAGAATCAACCTAGCAGGTGTTCTGGACCAGATACTGGGACTCACAGCAGGCCTCTGGGTGGAGGACTGAGAGATGTATGGAAGAGTTGGGGGATGTAAGGACTTGGGGTGTTCAGGATCTACACAAAGAGACAATTGAACCTGGATGATCTGGACCCAGGTGGGTCTGGCCAAACTGGTACCCCAAGAACATTGCAAGGAGAGAACCTAGACTGCCTGTTCATGTGTAGCAGAAGGAAAGCTCATTCTCCAGATTTGTGGGTAAAGAAAAACAGAGGCTGCCTCTGCCATGAATTCTGGTGCTTTTAATTTGATTGCTGCCCCTTTGCGAGGTGGCCTTTCAGTCACACAGGGGAAGGGGAAGCAGGCTATCCTGATGAGACGTGATAGATTGATGTCTGGTTATGGAGGAAGAAGGTTTCCCTCTCAGAGGTATAGGGGATGGGTATAGGATGGAGGCGAGAGGCAGGTAAACAACTGAAATATAAGAGCTAGGGGATAAGAATGCAGATGAAATGTAAGTAAAATATAATAAATTAAAAATAAAAATATATAAATTATTAATTTTTACAGCATTGGAACTATTTTCTGTATTGTGACAGAATCATTTCTAGACTTCTATTATAATAATAGTATTTTCAATTAAAATTTAGTGTTTTGTTCTATTTTTAATAAAATATGCATCATTCATTAAAGTTGATTCATCAAAAAGAGCTTTAATACTTTAAGATGATCATAAATACTGCTTTATATTTATCTATTTTTATTCTTATCTAGATCCCTTTATTTTACCTTCACACTACTAATATGTATACACTACCTGAGAAACAGTAATAGATGAAGAAGTCATCATTTTTAATGGAAAACATTATAATTTGAGAGACATATCAATATTTTGAACAAGAATAGTTGCTTCATTTTTACAGGAGAGACTATAACTGTGATTTTTACAACTTTTGAGGGTAACATATAAGTTTCTGAAGCAGTTCCCAAACTCTATCTAACTTTCAAAATATATTTTATAACAACTTGATACTCTTTCATAATTTTATACTCATAATATTTCAATAATAAGCTGAAAGCAATTTAGCAACAAAATAATACTGGACAATGAGCAATCGTAGTGGTTGTGTCATCAAAAACTAACATTAATTTGACTGATATATCAATAGTTTATTAAACTATGTACATTAATATAATATCAAAATAATTAATTCAATATTAACATAATTAAATTATGCTAATATTTTCTCAGTTTTTATGATTACAACAAATTACATTGGAACTATCTTATACCTATACTTATCTTTTTAGATTTACGCTGAATTTAAACAAGATAACACTTTTGACATTCTGCCACAGGTAATAGCCATGTAGGTGTACGATGTACTGATAAAAATATGCTGTTACACAGCACTCACTATATGTCGGTAATTAGTTGAAATGAGAGTATGTATACATGTATTGTTTTTTATATCATCTTCAACTCTTCAAATGAAAAGCATGTACATGACAGAACTCAGGTTTCAACTTTAGCTACCTGATTACAGCTAAGTTTATAGCTGTATGTAGCTGAGTTTGTTTTTAAACCATGGAAGCATAAATAGTGTATAGTTTACTTTTCTCTAAAACTTCTGAATATAAAACATTATACTGTATAAATATTCTTAATACATTGAGAAAGTTTTCTTGGTAAGTATAAAAACATATTTATCTGCTCCATCAGAGTATAGAAAAAACTATGTTTAGTGTATTGCTATATTTGCATTATTTTTTAAATCTTTATTTTTCCCTTTACTGAATTAAATTAAATTCTTTGATTTTACTTCCTTACAATATAGGGATCATGATAGTAATAAAAAACCTTATAATTCTTTACCTCTAAAGATCCCTTGTATTACATAAATGATATCATTCACCTATAGATGTTAATTTTTAATAACTTTTCTCAGTAAAGATAAGTTAGAAAAAAACTGATTAGCTTCTTGGCAACTATGATTACCAAATTATATTTATGAATGAAACTTGCATGACTTGAACACACATAAAATAATGTTATTTATAAAATATGGTATTATAACTTCTAAAAGAATTAGAAATTACAATTTTACATATTCAATGAAAAGACTATTTAAAAAATACTAAATAAAATATGTGTCTCTCCAATGTAGTTTTAGTTATGAATATTTTTAAATGTGTCCTATTTTCACTTAGATTATTTAAATTTAAATAATTTATTCTGATTACATCTCAATTGTTATCACCTCAGTTGTACTTCCCATTCTCCCCTCCCTCCCCTTCTCAATCTATTTCCCTTTCCTAGGCCTGTGACCGAAGGGGACCTTCTCCGCACCATCTGATCATAGCCTAGCAGGTCTCTCCCAGGTATCCTGTTTCCCTTTCCTCTGAGTGCCACCAAGGGGAAGTGGCCAAATAGAGGGCACCAAAGTTCATGTCAGAGTCAGTCCCTGCTGTACACACGAAGGTGGAAAATATGCTGTTCCTTAGCTAGATCTGAATGGGAAGTCTAGATATATTGTCCTCTGAGAGTCTTCACTCAACGAGGGATGAGTTCACATGATGACACTTGCTATTGGTACTCCAAGTGATAGAGGTATGGGAGAATGGGGAAATAGAAGGACCCAGAGAGTCCTGGAACCCTACAAGAAGACAGTCAAGGCTAGAGATCTGGACCCAAGGGGGGAACTACACAAATTACTGTTTCACATAGATTTTGAAGTGATAGGTGAGACACTGGAACTGGCAAAAAAAATTGCATAAAATGAAGATTTTCTTAATGAGACTAGAAAAACAAAGAATCAGTTATCCTATAGCACTTGTTTCTGGTAATCTGCAGGAGTGCAGGCAATAGTTGTATGCTCATTTTGACATTTTAAATGAGAGGATAATAATATAATATACTTCATAATATCTGAAAGATGACCCTACTTTTTTCTGGAGTGAGGATATGGGAACAAGCCCAAGTATCTTTTTCTGTACTTCATCTTGAACTAATTTGATGACAGCAGAGTGAACTGACGTTGGTATAAAGTAGCTTGAAAATGCTTCACAAAAAGCATGCTTAGTGACTGTTTCTTCTTGACAAATAATAAGCATATATTGTTAGCTTTGAATTAATTTCTCAATAATAAATTAGAGTATTTAATTTGTGTGTATTTAACTGTGGCTAAAATGGAATATTTCATATCCTACTATGACGTCTTCACTTTTTTGTTGAGAAGCAATCTAGGATTGATCACAGACTACTTCTTTGACATTCCAGATACATAATAGCATTTTCATTTCACTTTTGTTTGGGAAGAACAGTGATAAATGGCAATTTTCACATCTTAGACTAATATAAATAAACACCAAGATTGATAGTTAGAGATCTTTCCCCGTGCAGAGATTTAATTCTTGCCACTGAGAAGCAGGTCGCCTGTAGAGGTTAAGTGGGACTATTTCTATTCTAAGGAAATTTGTTTGATGAAAAACATTCTGCTTCACTGTCCTTTTTCCCACTCTCTCTGACCACCTTGCAGATGTTTCCTGATGATTATCAGGAAAAAAAACTCATTTTAACAAACACATAATTAAAAGTAATCCTGCACAACCCTTTTCTACTTCTAAATCTTCTCTTCAAATGTGAGAAGACAGGGTATTGCATTCAGCCTTTTAAAAGAGATTTTAAAAAGTATTCATAGAGTATAAAACACTGGTTATACCAATTATAGGGTTGAGCAAAACCAAGAGAGCAAATACTCAGTGCCTGAATATACAAAGGGATTGCTGTTTTTTGTTTTGTTTGTTTGTTTTGTTTTGTTTTTTTACGTGCACCTCTGTCAGTGTCTCTGTGTTTCTCTCTCTCTCTCTCTCTCTCTCTCTCTCTCTCTCTCTCTCTCTCTCTCTCTCTCTCTCTGTGTGTGTGTGTGTGTGTGTGTGTGTGTGTGTGTGTGTGCCTCTCATTGGTTCTGTGTGTTTTTTCTTTTGCATATTTTTTCTCCCTAAGAGAGAATTTAGAGTCAATTTCTTTGCATATGTCTTCATTACACTTTTGGCAGTTGTAACATATGTTTATAATTCCTTCTGATTACTCTTTTTCCACATCTTCATCTACCTGTTTCCCATTTCCATGGCTCCCCTTTTCCATCACCCTTTTCTCAAAAATCACAAATTTATGTTTTGCTTTGTAACTCACTGGAGCCTGTTGGAGTCACAAGTGGATGTAAAACTGACAGCAATGACTCCTCAAAGATGGCGTTTGTACCCCATCTAAGATGTAATACACCTTACATCCATACAACCTGTCCCCTTTCACAGTGATTCCTGAACCTTACACTGTGTGGTATATTCCCCTTGTTTGGGGCTGAGCACTCATTTGTCACATATTCTCAACAAGCTGTGCATATCTTTCTTCCTTCATCACTATTCACTGTGAAAGGTGGCTTCACTAATTAATCTGTGAGAAACACTTGTCTATAGCTATGCGAACAAATATTTGGAAGGCAATTTGACGTGACGTTACTTTAGATAAACAATAGTACTAAGTTTCCTTTGAAGGTCTGTGATCTCCGCTATCCCTATTTTTTGATCAGGGTTATATTACCAGCTAAGGATTAATTCCTGGAACAAAGAAACAAGTATATTAAAAGCCACCATAAGGCAACCTATTAAAAGATACTTTGCTTGTAAAATAGAGTTTGAAGAACGATACTTGAAAGTCTGAGGAAAAATTCCTCCTAGCGATTTTTCTTATTCATTATCCTGTTTTTAAATTTACTATGACCCTGAGGTTTCTCTATGCTATGAAGAAGAGGGCTATAGTATAGATATAGTATAGAACAGATGACTAAAGCTTAATGAGGTAAAATGAAGCGCATGCTCAAATTGTTAGGGCATGTTTCCATTAAGATAGGGCATTGATTGATATTTGAGTTCAAAATGCACATAATAATCTCTGCATTGGTTTAGATTTTCAGAGGATATCTACCAGCAAGGAAAAACTGTAAAATTCTAAATTATTTTTGAATACTGCCCTCTTAAAGGACATGAAGATTGTTATGAAAGGTGTTGCAGTGATCCACTCGGCTGTTTCCCACTTCAAAATATAACACTGTATCTTGTAATTTTTGTGTGTGTGTGTTCCTGTGTAGAATACTTTCCATCCAGCAACGTGGCTGTTCTGGCCAGGGATAACATCTGAAGAGCTTCTTGGTCCATGTGATCCAGCTGGAATCCAGACACATCCTGGATTAAAGTATGATCTGGGTGGAATACAGACACTCCTTTAGTACACAACTTTAATCCCAAACAATCAAAATAAAACAGTGCATAAAAGGAAACAGAGATGGAAGGAGTGCGGGACCAGGACCAGAGGATGTATGGTGATGTAAGGTGGATAAATAAATGAATTATCTTTAAAAATATTCCAAAGGTGAAGTATAACTGAGAGGCAGACAAAGTGACAAACATTTGGCAGAGTGAATCAGAGATAGCATATACTCAACTCTCAGGTAAACAGGACAATAGAGGGCTATTTAATATCAAGACAGAAAGAGAGCATGAGTTGTTTAAGAATATTGAAAAAAAACAAGGACAGTTGTACAGACCCAGGTTTCTGAGAGTACAAGCAAGAAATAAGTGAAGAGAATAAGGAGATAGAAGATTAAAACACATTTCCAGAGTACTTTGAGGCCAGGCTGAGAAATTCTGTTTGAAGCCAAGGAAAGGCCATTTTATTTATTTTTATTTTTTTCTCCTTTATTAATTTATTTTTCTTACCTCTCAATGGTTATCCCATCCCTTGTATCCTCCCATTCTTCCCTCCCTCTCATTTTCCCCTTATTCCCCTCCCCTATGACTGTTCCTGAGGGGGATTACCTCCCCCTGTATATGCTCATAGGGTATCAAGTCTCTTCTTGGTAACCTGCTGTCCTTCCTCTGAGTGCCACCAGGTCTCCCCCTCCAGTGGATATGAAGGCCATTTTAACTTGGAAAAGAGTTTGGGCTACAAAATCGGAGTTGAAAGAGCCAGTAAGATTTCAGAAGGATCTAGAAAAGCCTGGGAATGCTTCTTATCTCTCACGCTCACTTGATGAACTAAAAGCACCTTTTACCTTCCCAATCAGAAATTGCCATACTTTTGCCAAATTTACCTTACAAAATAGTGACTTAAGTCAGAATTATCCCATAGAAAGCAGTATGTCAGGGATTTTGTTGAAGATATATGAGCTTGACTCAAGACAGGCAAAAGTGAATAGGTTTGGGGAGGCATGTATAGGAGAAATAAAACACATTGAACTTAGAAAAAATAAAAGGAAGATGGAAGTTAAAAATAGAAAGTGCTTTCTTCTATTAGATCACAAGTCAGGACTTCAATCTCCTATATTTGTATTCTTTACTTAAAAAAAGCAATGAGTTTCATACTTTGCATCTTTTCACACTTAGTCTGTTTGGACTGTTATACCCAGTATTTTATGATTAATATTCTATAACACATAAACTGATATATAAAAAATTGATGGATATAATTGAATGGATATATTGAAAATAATATTTAATGCAGTGATAAATTATAATATACCTTGTCAGTCATCATACATGTTTTAAAACTTAATTATAATAAAACAGTAAATTATTGAGAACAGCTTTACAATAGTTTAATGGTAAATATTAAGTTCTGTGCCCATGTTTTATATTTATCATGCCATTTGGAAACTATCATAAAATCAATCGCCTACCTTCAATAATGCTCCAAATATCCCATATTAGTCTTGCATATTATGTATTGATAATAGATTTTTATATTCAATAATGATCTTTTCAATTGGAATCTACCTAATTTAGAGCAATAGACTTGGCACATGAGTATAAAAATAAACTTCAGAGAATTAGAGACTTTGACTATTTATAAAATTAATCATTAGAAAACTTAAAAGAAGTTTTTTAGTTTCTGCAATGTCAGTGAAGAATACCTCCTACTCTTAGCAATAGTTTGATACATGTTTAGCTTTAAAATTGAAAGAAGATATTAAGTGGCATATCCATTATAGAGAAAAGAAATCCAATTATCCTTTGAGTTCCTTCATTTGCATACACAATTTATATCTATTCCTGTTTCAAATTAATGCTATGATTGAAAGGCAAATTACTTTGTATTATTCATTGCATAAATATTTTATAGAGAAATATTTATATGATGTTATATCTTGTCATAGAATAAATAGTTCAAACCAATCCATATTAAAGCACATTTTGTAGGCTTTGGGATTGACGACTTCATTAATGTACATCCATCACTGTGAATGGCAACTTAAATGCCATGGCATGAGTTCACAAATTACTGTGATCTTTGTTACAAGAATTAGCATTGAAGAGGGAGCTGACAGCTTGCTCTATAGAAAACCTAATGCTATGAGATGCTCCTGATTAGCCTCTAATTTTGGTTAATGTTTACTTCTGCTTTATTAATGAGGGTCTTATATAATGGAATAAACTTTTAAAACCTTACAAAAGTGATATTTATTTTAGGAAACAAAATAATTCAAATGAAAAAGAAAAGGATCGTTGGCCTTAATTCAAGCAAATTTGTGCGGAGGCTTTAAAAGTAATCTGTGTATGATTAATATTCATTATCTTTGAATTCTCCAAGAAAATGATAATAAATATGTATCAATTAAATACCAAAAAATAAAAATAAAAATAAAATCTCCATGATGACTTTTTAAGACAAACTAGAACAAAGGATGCTTGATAACATGAACTCTTTCTAAGAGTTGTTTTTGTGAAGAAATATTTAGACCAGCAAGAGAAAGATGGGGTAGAAATGTGTAAAAACAGTGTATGGTGAAAAGAGATGTTAAATGCTTATGCTGGACTTTGCAGGGTAGTAACTCACATTAATAAAGTAACTCACATATCTAAGCAAGTCCTGTATAAGATCAAATAAGTAAAAATTCTGCGTTAGATCACTGAGAAGACACCAAGACCCTCCCTCTTTCAAAAGAGTTATTGATGGTTAATGTCTTATTAAGATGAGAGATTCATTCTACTCTGTGGAAATGACCAGTTGTTTGTTGCCCAAATATCAGTGGCTTATCTCACAAATATACAACTAAGGGTAAAATAATTGGACTCAGAAATCCTTTTCTCTTTGATTTTATTTTTATCAGAGTGGCTAATGTTTAATTAGGATGGCCATAAATTCCATTGTCCAAGCCAGGACAATCCTGATAAAGAAAGAGATGCTGTTTGTAATGGACCTAGAACAGCATTCACAATACATGCCTGTTTTCTTCTGACAAATCAGGACGTATGAACACTTGTTGGTTTTTCTTGTGGGAGAGTTGTTTGTTTCGTGGGATGTACTCTGCAGGATACTGAGAGAGAAAAGTAAATACAAACCCAGCTACAAAACTTTGAACTGCAGACTGTCTCATCTGCTAGGACAATGGTGGCACAAAGCTTGTGGGAATATCCAATGAATATCTTATTTCTCATAAAGCCCACTCCTTGAGAAGAAACCCATACCTTACACTACATGGATAGTTAGTCATCAGAGGATAGATAGTCCAGAAAACTTAAAACTATTGGTCCAAAATATATTAATACAAGAATTCAAGTTGATACTATGATATAATCACAGAATAGTGCTGTGGTAGTTTGAATTGGTATGGCCCCAATAGATTCATATGTTTAAATCCTTGACACATAGAAAGGGGCACAACTAAGAGGTGTGACGTTGTTGAAGAATTTGTGACTTTTTTGGAGGAAGCTTGTTACTGTAGGGGATGGCTTTAAGGTTCCCTATGCTCAAGCTAGGTGTGGTACACAGGCTCCTCCTGCCTCCAGATCAAGTTGTAGAACTCTCAGCTCCTTCTTCAGCACCATATCTGTCCACACAGTGCCATACTTCTCTCTATGATGATAATGGACTAAACTTCTGAGACTGTATGCCAGCCACAATGAAATGGTTTCCTTTATGAGAGTTGCCTTGGTCATGATATCTCTTTAAAGTATTACTCCTAAGGCAAGAGCCTAGTTCAGTCATCAACAAAGACACTTCTACTAGTGGCATATGCAGAAATGTACAGCTAGTTATGTAGATAGAGAGAGTCCAAGTTGTAGGTTTTCTTCAAATTTCTTCCCTAAGTGCTCAGAGCATCCCTCACAAGAGGCAGAAAGAGTTCTATGAATAAAACTACAGGAAAAAAATTACCTTTAATAAATACTGTTAAGCAAATTCAACGTATAGACAACATGCCTGAATTTGGACTATTTCCCCACAAAATAAAATTACAAAAGATGAATAAACTAATTTCATATAATATTTGAAACAATAAACTACCAGAATAAAGCATATTAGAAATCATCCCTAACACTGATTGTTTTTACTAGGCAGGATTCCAAAACACAGGATCAAAAGTAAAATTATAAAATGTAGTTACAAGCAACAAAATGTTCATAACACCAAAAAAAGAAAAACCTCATATTGAATAGACAAACAGTGGATGTGAGAAAACAGTTTCTAATTACAATGTATATAGAAAATGACAACATAATATAAAAAATAAATATCAAATTAAAATGAGCCAATAAATAAACAGATAATCTTGAAGGATGTAAATCAGAAGTTAATTACAAATTATTCATCCACTCTAATGGTCACAAAACTATAAAGTCAACTTGAATGAGCTATCTTCTCCCATTAATAAAAGTGTTTATTAAAAAGAAAATATGAATTGAAATATTTTTCAATGATTTACATACAAGAAAATATATGTTATTGTGGTTATAAATTTGTACAAGTCTTTGAATATTGAATTCCTCTATAATTAGTAAATATTGTTTTTGACATTTTGTATAAAAAGTTAAAATGGAAACATTAAAGAGATACCTGTACTCAAAATTATATTAGAAGATTATTCATACACCCTAGCTTGTCTGGGTCACAGAAAGTGAAACAGCAGAGGTCAGTCCAGTGCCAGCCACAACTTACATTATCCACAATAACTAGGAGGTCTGAAGGGCACCCAAGTAGCTTTCAGGTTGGAGCTCTTTAATCCTGCTCGTCTCCTACCTGACCCAACAGGGACTCAGATAGTGAATCCAGCACAGCTGGGCTGGGTACAGGCTCTAATATCCATTGTCCACCATTCTGGTGGGGCCTCTGGGGAGCCCTAACAAACAACCCTCCTTTGGAGCTCTTTGTACCTCTTCCAGACCTCACTGTTACACTTAGGACAGAGACAGCAATACCATTGAAGGAAACTCCAGCCACAACAAGTACAAAAGCAACAAAACTCAGAGACATATGATGCTACTATAAACCAGTGATCCTATAAAGAGGAGGGAACATTTGTGTTAAGATCTGAAGGAAGAAGAAAACGTGTTCAGTTCAAAACAAAGAAAAAATATGGAAAGCTGTGGGGTCAAAATCACACTATGGACTGTAGCATATGGGAAAGTAATTGAAGAAATTACTCTTTAAAGTGTATGTTGTAAAATGGTAAAGGGCTTTAAAGCCTGCAAAAGAGAATCCAGTTTTCTTTGTTTAAAAGAAAAAATGCTATCTTCCGTTTTTCCTAAGAGGTCAATTTTCTACCACCAAATTGAGTGGATTTTTTTTTGTCATTTTGTTTTTTATTTAGAGGCCAATCCTGAAAGATTTCACTAACAAGCCCTTTCACTGGCAATTACAATGTATGTAGTTAATTGATGGCATTTGAGGGAAGGTAAGAAGAGAGGGTTAGGTATTTGTAGTCTGATAGGTCTATAGGTAGACCCATTCACCCTGGCATATAACAGTAGTGCTATAATGACTTCCAATAACCCTTTATTTTTTTTCCTTCTGGCTTATGTGGTGATAGACCTAATGTTCCTAGCCCAGCATTCTAAACCATTCTTTCCAGTTTCTCTGTATTCTGGCCAGACCATTGTGTAAGCAACATTTCCCCAAACAAATGTCTTTTTTTCAATATGAAAATGCCAGCCATTTCCCATTAGGACTTTAAATAACACAATTCAGTAAAGTATATTAAGTAAGTGAATGCCAATATCGTGTCTTTGTTAGTGGAAGAGCAGTGTGAGAATAGAGGTGGGGTTTATTGGGAAGAGGTGCAGGCTAAGGACTGAAACCTATTCTAGAGTTCAGGTGAGATATAGTGAGAGTTTACTTAATACAGGAGATGGGGGGTAGAATAAGAATTAGAATAAGCCTTAGGTGATAGCATGGCAGACAGTGCTGATGAGACTATACCTAAACCAGGAGGAAGTCAAACTTGGACAATAGAGAAATAAAATATTTTAATATTTAGCATTTTCTAATATGTTAAGTGATGAAACTTGATTATCTTAGCATTTATAAGATATCCTCAAAATGTAAGCTACAGATGCATAATTTTTACACTTTTTTTCTACTGGAGTTAATATTATTTTTTACTTAGTCATCTCTTGAGCAAAATTATCCATAAGGTCATAGATTTGATATTCAACCTACAACATTTTCTAGTATCCTTTAGGATGAAATGGGATCATATAGTTACAACGTTTGTATTATTAAATTAATCTTTTATATCACTGATATTATAACAGTGACAAAGTGAGAAATTATAAATTCAGTCATTTTAATGTTCTCTTCCCACTTTGAAACTTCCTGATTTAAATCAGATATTAAGCTTAGCACTTTTGGGGACCTAAGTATGCCCTGGCTGACATTTAACTGAGTTAAACTCTTCAGCTATTAAGGTGCCTTTTACTTGACAGAGTATTATCCTATATTTAACTTTACTTTGTGATTCCCTGGAAAAACTGTACCCTGTTGGAAAAAATGTAAAGTAATCTAACTTACAGATTAGGAGTAATTGATATGCCTGCCAAATTTTCCTGTATAGCCTACGTTTTGCCATGCAACAAGGTGATGGACACAAACATGTAGGACTCAATTATTATAATGCTGTTCCTTGACAAAACTAAGGTGGGGAAGGAAGAGAAAATAGTGACTACTTGTCTTTCTTTTTTATTAATGCACAATAAATATTTCATTAAACATGGTTAAGACAAAAATATGAATAAACCAGTGATCCTACAACATCAAGCCATGGAGATACTAACACACACTAAGAACAAAAAGTAGATTTTAAATCTGAGGTGTTAAAAATAATAGAAATCTCGAAGGCAGAAAATAAATTTCTCAAAGAAATACTGGCAAATGCATTCAAATAGATAAAGAAATTGAATAAACTCTGCAAAAAATTACAGGAAAATTCAATCAAACTGGAAAAAGAACTGCATAAAACAATTCAAGACTTAAAAAAGGAATTAGAAGCAACAACGAAAAACATCTGAGGCAATCTTGGAGTTGGAAAATGTAGGTAAGAAAACAGAAACTGCAGACATAAGCAACACCAAAAATACAAGAGATAGAAGAGAGAATCTCATGGAGAGAAGATAAGGTTGAAGTTATTGAGACATCAGTCACAAAAAAGTTAAAATGAAAAACTTCCTGATACAAAACATCGAAAATATATGGGACACTAGAAAAAGGTCAAATCTAAGAATAATAGAAACAGAAGAAGTAGACTCCATGTTCCACACCCCAGAAAACGTTTTCAATAAAATCATAGAAGGAAACTTATTCAACCTAAAGAAATTAATGCCATAAATCTACAAGAAGCTTATGTAACTCCAAATGGTTTACACACACACACACACACACACACACACACACACACACACACACAAAGACAACTGTCCCACAAAATAATAATCAAAACACATATTTACAGGAAAAGGAAAGAATTGTAAAATCTGCAAGACCAAATGGCCGGCCACGTCAAATATAAAAGCAAACTTATCACAATGACACCTCACTTTTTAACAGAGATTATGAAAGCCAGAAGTGCCTTAAATGATGTCATGCAGTCACTAAGAGACCACAGATATCAACAAAGACCATAAAGCATCAGTGATGAAAACTGCATGACACTGGTATAGAAACAGTTGGATTAAATAAATAAATTCAAAGACCCAGAAATAAAGCCACACCTTTGGAAAATTGATTTTTGACAAAGAAGCCAAAATTATAAAATGGAAAAGAGATAGTACCTTTAATCTTCAAATTGTGTTGGTCTAACTGGATGTCTACATGTAGAAAAGCACAACTAAACCCTTATTTAATACCCTGCACAAAAATGAAGTCCATTTGGATTAAAGATCTCAATATAAAACCATACACATTGAATCTGTTAGAAGAAAAATGAAAAGGAGCCATGACATCATTGGGACAGAAGACAATTTCCTGGATAAAACAACAGTTTAGGCTCTAAGATCAACAATTAATAAATGGGACCTCACAAAAATGAAAAGTTTCTGTAAGGAAAAGGACACTGTCAATAGAAGAAAATGGCAGCCTACCTACTGGGAAAAGATCTTCGCTAACCCTAGATCTAATCCAAGCCTAATATCCAAAATACATTAATAATGCAAGAAATTAAATTCCACCAAACCAAATAACCCAGGTAAAAAGTGAAGTACACAACTACATAGAGACTTCTCATCATAGGTTAGCAAATGGCCAAGAAACGCTTAAAGAAATGGTCAAGGTCCTTAGTCATCAGGGAAATGAATATCACAATAACTCTAAGATTCCATATTACATCTATAAGCATAGCTAAGATTAAAAACTCAAGTACCAGCATATTCTGGTAAGGATAGGCAGAAAGTAGAAGACTCTGTCATTGCTGGTGGGTATGCAAACTTGTCTAATCACTTTGGAAATAAGCCTGGTTCTTTCTTAGAAAATTGAGAATAGTTCTATGTCAAGATCCAGCTATAAAACTCCTGAGTATATACCCAAAAGATGCTCCAATATACAACAAGGAAATTTGTTCAACTATGTTCATTGCAACTTTATTAATAAGAGAATCTGGAAAAAATACTAGATGTCCCACAACTGAAGAAACTGGTACATTTACACATTTGAATGCTACCTAGCTATTAAAAACCAGACAATTGTGAAATTTGCAGGCAAAAATATAGAACTAGAAAATATTTTACTGAGTATGTAACCTAGACGCAGAAAGACATGAGTGATATATACTCTCTTATAAGTGGTTATTAGTCACATAATACAGGTTTACCACACTACAATACGGAGAACTAAATAAACTAAATAACAAAGAAGACCCTAGCAATAATGCTTAATTCTCATTCAGAAGGACAAATAGAATAGACTCTAGAAAGAGTTGAAGAGAGGCAAGAGGCCAGGAGCCTACCAAAGAGGTCCTCTGAAAGACTCCACCTGGCTGTGGATGCAAGCAGATGCTGAGACTCAGTCAAATATTTGGTCATAACACAGGGAATCTCATGGAAGTGTTGGGAGATATAAAGACCTGAAGGGGACAGACAGGAGCTTCACAAGGAGATTAATGGAGCCAAAAACTCTGGGTGGAGAAAGGGGTGCTGATGAAAAAACCAAGAACCATGCATGGTTCCTCTGTTAAGGTCATCTGTTAAGATGTGATATGTAGACATCACAGTCTCCTTGTGGGTCTAATAATATGCAGAGTAGGGACTAATTCTGACATGAACAGTCGTGCTTACCAGCTGGTGACTTTCCCTTAGTGAGGTGGCCTTTCCAGGCCACAGAGGAAGAGAATACAGCAGTCCAGATGAGACTTGATAGGCTGAGATCAGATGTTAGGGGAGCAGGGTTTTCCCTTTCTGAGGACTAGAGGATGGAGGGAAGAGGTATGATGGAGGGAGGGTGAGAATGGGAGGTGTCAAGGGAGAGGACTTCAGTCAGGAAATAAAGTGAACCAAAAAAAAGCTTAAAAAAGCACAAAAAAGGTAGATGAACAAATTCTATGGGCTTAATACAACAATAGAAGATTTTCAATGACTGATGCTTTCAAAAGTCCTTTAAGAACATAGTACAAGCTAGGAAACAATGGGGAACTGCTGGCAGAGGTGATTGGCATGGTGTCTGGGGAGAACTGTGGCAGAAAGTGGCTATCAACAGACGCTGCAAGGAGCTGAGAGCAGCAAGTGACTGAGAGTGGAGACCAGCGCCTTCCTCAGTGGTGGGCTACAAACAGCATGGAGAAATGGAAGGACCAAAGGCGAGCAGAGGCTACCAGCTGGAAAGCTAAGCACTGCAAAACAGGTGAGAGAATCAGCGGGCCACTTTCACACAAGCTTGGGGATTCCCCAGTCTAAACAAATAAGGAAGATAAAAGAGAAAGCCCTCCCCATATCCCCTCCCCAGCATGGGTGGTATGCTTACAAGATTGGGAATCACAAACTGTCAGCACACTGCACTCTTTAGAGATCTGGAACAGAGTGTCCCTCCCACAGAACAAGTGATTAAATAAACCGAAGCAACACTGCATCTGATACCCACACCACAGGTCTTCTGTATGGTGGACTCTTCAGAGGAAAAGCAAGTAGCCAGAGTAGCCCCACAAAACCATGGATCCTAGGTGGCAGAGCATGGACAACTATAGATACAGGAAGACAGAATCTGAGAAGCCAGTATAGAAAGCAGCTGCCTCTCAAAGGTACTCATCCCTGTGACTACCAGGTCAGAAAGCCCAAGCCCTCTAAGCATATGCCTAAAGGTCAAATAATAAAAGTCAGGACATATGGCTCCACCAGAAAGCCCAGAAACCAACAAATACCCTATTACAGCAGAGTCACAGGAAAATTACCTCAAAACCATGCTTATACAATTATTTGAGAACTATAAAGAGGAAATGTATAGATTCTTCCAACAATTCAAAGAAAATAAAAACAAACAAACTGAGTCTGTCCAGGAGAAACAAAAAACCACAAGCAAACAGGGAGAAGGAATTAAATAAAACAGTTCAAGACATAAAAACAGAATTAGACAATATTAAAAAATCATAAATTGAGAAAAACTGAAATGGAGCCATCAAAGTAGGAAGCAGGAACCCAAAAGATGAGTATAACCAACAGAATCCAACACATGGAGGAGAGACTATCAGGAGCTGAAGATACAATAGAAGAAATTGATACATCTGTCAAAAAATATTAAAACACAAAAATTGGTGACACACATCATCCAAGATGCCATGAGAAGGCATGACCTCAGGAGTATAGGAGTAGTTGAAAAGGAAGATGCAAGGTCCCAAGGACCAGAAAAATGTCTTCAAGCAAATCACAGAAGAAAATTTCCCCAGTCTACAAAAAGAGATAACCTTGAACATACAAGAAGCCTATAGAACACCAAATATGCTAGACCAGAAAAGAAATTCCTCCTGTCACATAATAATCAAAACACTATCTTCAGAATAAAGAAAATATATTAAGGGCAGCTAGGGGAAAAGGCCAAATGACATATAAAATCAGACCCATTAGAATTACACCTGACTTTTCAACAGAGACCCAGAAGCCAGAAGAGCCTAAGTGAGGTCATGCAGACTCTAAGAGACTACAGTTGCCAACCCAGACTACTGTATTCAGCAAAACTTTCAATTACCATAGACAGAGAAAATAAAATATTCCAAGAGAAAATCAAATTTAAACAGTACCTAAACACTAACCCAGCTCTACAGAAAATAGTCATCACAATGAAGTCAACTACACCCAAGAAAATGCAGCATACAGCTAATCGCTCATCAGCAAAACCAGAACAGACACTGTGACACACAATGACCATTAACTCCACAATAAAAGGATCCAATCACCATTGATCACTCATATCTCTCAACATCAATGGCCTCAACCACATAGTAAAAAGGCACAGGCAAACAAAATGGATGTAAAAACAAGATCCATCATATGCTTCATTCAAGAAACACATCTCAACAACAAAGATAGACATTATGTGAGCGTATATGACTGGAAAAAAATTCAAAGCAAATGGACTCAAGAAACAATCAGGAGTAGCCATTCTAATATCTGATAAAGTAGACTTTTAATTATAATTGATCAAGAAAGATCAAGATGTATACTTTGCCATAATCAAAGGAAAAATCCACAAAGAGGACATCACTATCCTGAATATCCATGCCCCAAATACTAGGCCACCTTCATTTGTAAAAGAAATACTTTTAAAGTGTAAATAACTCATTGATTTCAACACAACAATAGTGGGAGACCTCATCACCCACTACCACCAATGAACAGATCCTCAAAGCAAAGATTAAATAGAGAAATAACCAAGCTAACAGCAGTCATGAATCAAATGGACCTAACAGACATTCATAGAACTTTTTACCCAAATAGAAAAGAATATGCCTTCTTCTGTGTGCCACAAAGAACCTTCTCCAAAATAGACCATATAATTGGCCACAAAACAAGCCTCATTAGATACAAAAATTTTCAAATAATCCCCTATATCTTATCAGACCAACCGTGGCCTAAAGCTGAGCATCAACAAAAATAGAATTAACAAAAATCCTACAAACACATGGAAACTGGACAATGTTCTACTCAATGACAACTGAGTCAGGGATGAAATAAAAAAGAAAATCAAAGACTTCCTAGAGTTCAATTAACTCTAGGCTGAAGGCACAACAACAACTGAAGGCACAAGATATACAAACCTTAGGGACACAATGAAAGAAGTACTAATAGGAAAATTCATAGCATTAGGTGCCTTCATAAAGAAAGAAGCTGATACACGAAAGAGTAGTAGATGGCTGGAAATAATCAACTCAGGGTTGAAATCAATAAATAATAAACAAAGAAAACAATTCAAGATTAAATGAAACCAAGAGCTGGTTCTTTAAGAAAATCAAAATATAGATAAACACTTAGCCAAACTGACTAAAAGGCAAAGGCAGAGTATCCAAATTAACAAAATCATAAATGAAAAGGGATAATTCACCTGTATTGCTAGAGCATCTCGAGCACCTAGCTGTTGTTTTACAAAGGCAGTGAGGTGTCTAAAAGCCCAGGGGCCAAAAGAGATAAGGAGGAGAAATCCTACCAAGGGGCCCAGAATGAAGGGCAACAAGGTAGCAAGCCAAGGGGAGGTGGAGAACCAGTTATGGAACCAACTCTGTCCCTGTTCTCATTGCCCTTTTTTCTAAGCCTTCTCTAACCTTGGCCATGCTATCTTTGACTATCCCAGAGTGGTCCATATAAAAGCAACTTCTTTGAGGGCAGCACAAAGTCCTCCTTGCTGAAGATGTAGCAAGTCTAGACCTCTCCTGTTTTATAGAACAACCTCAGAGAGGGAGGACAAGGATTTTTTAAGGTGGGATATGGCAGTTTCCATCCGCTCCAGTTCTTCATCAATTGACAGGCAAAGGTCTGTTGATGAGGGTTGTCCTCTTGATTGGAGATCACCTTCTGGCCCCTCAACAGCATCCCAAAGGATATTATCCAAAGAAGCCTCATCCTGTCTTGGCAGAGTTTGGTCAACGACTCTGCCTGCATCCAAGCTTGTCCTTTTTTTAGGTAGAATTCTGTCAGTGGCCAAAATGAAGACATTTTGCCCTGTGCCTAGCTTGCCATATTTTGGAGCCATCTCCATGAGGAGAATCTTTGAATCTCACAGACCAAGGCCATGATGACCTTGAACACTAATGTGCCTGCATTCCTCTTTCCTTGACATGGTGAGAATGGCATGTACTCAAATATTGCCTGCCATAAGGCATGGGCACCTGCAAGGGGTGTGGGACAAGGTACTGCAGGGGGAGGACTCAATTGTCCAACTGAGTCCCCTGAGAAATAAACCTGATTGCATAGAGGTTGATGTTGAAAAATGTCTTGTTCACTGTATGTTGGGGATGCCCACAGACAGTAGATCAGGACCTCCTTCTCCTCCTCAAAAAGACATCTTGACAAGCCAATCTGGCCCTATGAGGATCAGGTCAATGCTTTCCCCCTCTGGTCAATGCCTACTTCCTCCCGGGATGAATGCTCACCCATATATATTGGATCCATCTGCCTCCTCTTTTAATTTTAAGAGAGGGAGGAGATGTTGGAGATGATAGGCCGTATGACCAATGTTCAGCCATCTTGTCCAAGTCTGCACCTTTAGGTCTCTGCCTTTCCCAGAACTTACATTTCAACAGAAACTACCTGACCCTGTTGTGAGTCAGCAGCTAAAGACAGATAGGGATAGAACGAGCCTGTCGAGAGTCAACAGTTAGACTAAAGCTAGATGAAGACAAAGCAAGATACCCTGCATAGCAGGACTTCATGACCCTGCCTGGAATTCCCTGTTTTGAGAAAAACCCGCAACTGCATTGCTATAGCGATATGCTTCTGTGCCTTCTGGACTATAAAAGCTGATGCCTGACTAATAAAATTGAGAGCTTGATCAACTAAAAAACAAAAACAAAAAAAAAATAAAAATAAATGAAAAGGGAGAAATAACAATGGATAACAAGGAAATCCAAAGAATCATTAGGTCTTATTTTAAACACCTACATGCCATAAGAAAATCTGAAGGATATGAAAATTTTTCTTGGTAAATTCCACTTTCCAAAGTTGAATCAAGATCAGGCAAACAAATTACACATTCCTATATCCCCTAAGGAAAGAGAAACAGTCATCAAAAGTCTCCCAACCAAAAAGAGTCCTGGGCCAGATTGATTCAGTGCAGAATTCTACCAGACCTTCAAAGAAGAACTAAAAACAATACTCCTCAAACTATTCTACAAAATAGAAACAGAAAGAACACTACCAAACTCATTCTATGAAGCCACAATCCCTTTAATACCTGAGCCACACAAAGATCCAACAAAGAAAGAGAAATTTAGACTAATCTTCCTTATGAAGATAGATGCAAAAATACTCAATAAGATTCTGGCAAACAAAATTCAAGATCACACCAAAAATCTCATCCTCCATGACCAAGTAAGCTAAAACCAGGCCTGCATATAAACAAACTGAAGGAAAAGAACCACATGATCATCTCTTTAGATGGAGAAAAAGCATTCAATAAAATTCAACACCCTTTAATGCTAAAAGTCTTAGAGAGTTTGGGGAAACAAGGCACATACCTAAACATAGTAAAGGCAATATACAGCAAGCCCATAGCTGACATCAAGCTAAATGGGAAGAAACTTAAGTCAATCCCACTGAAATCAGGGTCACAAAAAGGCTGCCCACTGTCTCCATTTCTCTTCAATAGAGTAATTGAAGTCCTGAATAGGGCAATAAAACTGCTGAAGGAGATGAAAGGGATACATATAGGAAAGGAAGAAGTTAAAGTTTCACTATTTGCAGAAGATATGATAATATACATCAGCAATCCTCAAAATTCTAGCAATGAACATCTACAGCTGATAAACAACTTCAACAAAGTGGCAGGATACAAAATTAACATGAAAAAATCAGTAGTCCTCCTGTAGGGCAGAGGAAGAAATTAGGGAAAACACTCCATTCACAATGGCTTCAAAAATATAAAATATCTGGTGTAAATCTATCAAATCAAGTGAAAGATCTATATGAAAAATACTTAAGTCCCTGCAGAAGGAAATTGAAGAGGATATCAGAAAATGTAACGATCACCCATCATCATGGATTGGGAGAATCAACGTTGTAAAAATGGGCATTCTACCAAAAGCAACCTACAGATTTAATGCAGTGTTTATCAAAATAACAACACAATAGTTTGCTGAACTGGAAGATCAACTCTCAACTTCATATGAAAAAAAAAAAAACCCTCCCCCCAGGATAGCTAAATCTATCCTATACAATAAAAGATCTGCTGGAGGAATATCCATCCCTGATCTCAAGCTGTAATATAGAGAAACAGTAATAAAAATTGGATGGTACTGACATAGAAATTGGGCAGTTGACCAATGGAATTGAATTGAAGTCCCAGATATACATCCACACACATATGGTCATTTGATTTTTGACAAAGAAGTCAAAACCTTACAATGGAAAAAGACAGCATCTTCAACAAGTGGTGCTGGTCCATCTGGATGTCTACATGTAAAAAAAAAATGTAAATAGATCCATATTTATCACCCTGTATGAAACAAATGTAAAAGTGGATTAAAGACCTCAACATAAAACCAGACACACTAAATCTGTTAGAATAAAGAGTGGGTAAGACCCTAGAACTCATTGACATAGGAGACAACTTCCTGAATAGAACACCAACAGCTCAGGCTCTAAGATCAACAGTTAAAAAACGTGACTGCATGAGGCTGAGAACCTTTTACAAGGCAGAAAACACTATCAAAAGAACAAAGAGACAGCCTACAGACTGGGAAAAGATATTTGCCAACCCTACATCTGACAAAAGGCTAAAATCTAATATATATAAAGAACTCAAGAAATTAAACACTACCAAAACAAATAACCCAAATTAAAAAATCGGGTACAGATCTAAACAGAGAATTCTCAATAGAAGAATATTAAGTGGCTGAGAAACACTTAAAGAAATATTCAGCATTCCTAGTCATCAGGGAAATGCAAATCAAAATGTTGAGATTCCATCTTACACCTAAGTGAATGGCAAAGATCAAAACCTTGAATGACAACATATGCTTGTGAGGAAGTGGAGAAAGGGTAACACTCCACCACTGCCGGTGGGAGTGCAAACTTGTTCAACCACACTGGAAAAGAATATGATGCTGTCTCAGAAAATTGGGAACAGCTCTACCAAAGACCTAGCTACACCACTCTTGGGCATATGTCTGAAAGATGCCCACCACACAACAAAGACATTTGAGTAATTATGTTATAGCAGCTGTATTTGCAATAGCCAGAACCTGGAAAAAAAACACAAGATGTCCCTCAACTGAAGAACAGATAAAGACATGGTGGTACATCTACACAATGCAATACTATTCAGCTATTAAAAACAAGGAAATCTTGAATAATGCAGGCAAGTGGATGGAATTAGGAATGATTATTCTAAGTGAGATAACCCAGACCCAAAAAGACATGCATAGTATATACTCACTTATATGTGGATTCTATACCAATGAAAACATTCTTGGAGAGAATGCATCCAGCGGGCATAGGGACAGTTACAAAGAATGAAAGCAGGACACTAGACAAAGTCACAAGAGTATAGGGTGACCCTATCAGACCACAGAGGAAGAGGTCATATATACTACAGGGAACACTAGATAAACTAAGGTCAGACATTACAGGAGAAAGCCTCCCTTTCTAAGGACTAGGGGTGGGAGGAAAAGGGGAGAAGACAGGGGATGGGATTGGAAGTTAATAAGGGAGGGAGCTACAATTGGGATGTAAAGAATGTAAACTGCAGAACAAGCAGGTAATTTATATTCCTAATCCTACTACATTGGAATAGCTCTAGGCTGGCAGAGATACCAATGTAAAGGCATAGAGAGGCCTCATGTTGGCCACAGATTCCTTGTGACTTAGTTTTATAGGCCACTCTAAGTAAGGCATGAAGAAAGATTTGCAGATGCCTTAAGTCAATTCATACAATGAAGAGAAACTAGCTTTAATTTTTCTGTACATCTTACACACCTCATTCAATTATAATGTTAGAACTGTATAATACTTGTGATAAATTGTGTTTTCAGAACAAAATAGCTGAACATTGATGCTGGATCAGATCTGACAGGATTTATTCCTTTTAGCATGATGGACTCTGAAATCCTGCATCCTTCTAGCTCCATCCCTGGATGACTCTCTTGCTGTTACCCATAAGATTTTTACAGGTTCAGGACAACATTGTAGAAAACTTCTGATCCAATTTAGACTACCACTAGACTCCCACTAAGCCTGGAATCTCTCAACATTTAGAAACTGGACCACAAATGCAATCCATGACTTGCTTAGCTATTTTCTCCTATCTTTTTGTGAGTCTTCCAAGATATTATTCGCCCCAATTAGGCCTAAAGAAACCTTAAGAGAACAATGTCCTATTCCCTCTAAAGGAGGTTGTATAGGTTTCTGTTTGTTCTTTGGTCTACAAATGTTTATTGTCATTGGGAGGTGGTCATAAATCATGATTATTCTAACACAGAAAAAAAAACTACGTGAAACACAGAGATGTCTCTCTTTCCCTTTAACTTGCATGCATGGGTAAGGAGGTAGGAGCTGAAAAGGAGATATAGGAACATAGAGAGAGGACAGAACAAAAGCTAGATGATTGAACCTACTCGTTAACTCAAGGTCTTAATTGTTACTCATAATGAAGGTTGTGTCTAAGTCATTGTATAGAATTTAGTATATGATACAAAACATGGTCATATCAAATACTTCTCAGATTTTAGCACAAGAATAAGTCTAACAGATATACAAGATTCTACCAATATATGAGTTAAAATAGTTGAATAAGATCTTCAAAAGCCTCAGAGACACACAGAATATGGTATTTTAATTTGTTTTTATAATGATGAATTTCTTTGAGAACAAGACAAGTTAACTCATGAATGCACCCAGAAGACCTACAAGAAGACAATGAGCATCAAAGAGGCTCCTTATTGGAGACGGCTTCAAATGTGGCAAACCGGCCACTGGCAAAATGTCCTGTTCCTGCCACAAAGAGAACATGCCTAAAAATGGGCAGTGTAGATACAGGCAGAGTCAATGGCTGCACTCTGCCATGACAGCATAAAAAGTCCTCAGTAGTTCTGGTCCTGCAAATGAGACTGGCAGAGATATTGGATCAGAAAAGTGAAGATGAGGCTCCAATATTATAGAGCATATTGGGTGACTGTTCAGGCAGTAAACCATCTAAGTCAATTTGTACATTTTGCAAGCTGCTAACCCACTCTGCTGGTTCACTCAGGAATTTAAGTTTTATTCCTTCTCAAATCTCTGAGTTTGGCAGGATAGTATAGTTTTACAATCAAGTTTAGTTGGTTTGGGGATAAGATCTTTTTTAGGTCAAGATAAAGAAGATAAGTTTTTAGAGTTGAGATAGAATAGACATTGAATTCCATTCAGAAATTTAGACCCCACAAGACAGGGAAGACATTTACTTCAAGCTGGACAAATACAACTAGCAAAACCACTATGAATGTAACATTTATAGAACTCGTGATTGTCACATGGTTCTCCTTGCTGTATGTAGTTTGTTTTATATATATGTAATAAAATAAATGTATTTTTTTAAAAATGAGCATAGTACAGAAAAAGTCCAGATATATAATCTGTAATCTTATTTTGTATTTTTATGATGTTGAATAAGGAAAAAAATATTATACTATCTTAGGGAATGTATTAGTCATTATTTGAAAAGAAAAAAAAAGACATTTTGGGGAATTTTAACAAGTACATCCATTGGAGTGGTTTATATTAAGGCGTATATATTTGTCATATTTTATTTAAAAATACAGTTCATATGGATCTGCATTTAAATGTGTGAGGATGTAGGAGTATAAGTATAACACATGTATACAGGAGCTGAAGGAGGATCAGAGGAGGGCAACAGGTGCCCCTGAACTGTACTCACTTTTAAGCAATTGTGATTAGTCATTGGGTGCTGGGAAACAAATGTTAGTCCTCCCCAAGAGATAAAACACTCTTAACTGCTTAGATATATTTCTAGCCTCCAATATGATTTTTTTTTAAGAAGTGAACTCGGAGCTAGACAGAGGTTCAGTGATCAAGAGCACGGGGTGCTTCCTCAGAAGACATGGATTCCATTGCAGTCACTCACATAGTAACTGACAACTGTTTACAAACCAGTCCCAGGGAACTTGCCTTCTGCAGGCATGAAGAATGTATTTGGTCCTTAAACATACATGCAGGTAAAACATGAATGCAGATAATAGTAAGACAAAGTAAATCTAAACTCTCCAAATGATGACTGAAAATAAAGTTAAAGTGTCTATTCATTAACCGTTGTTAATGATTTAAATGTTCCAAGGTTTGCACTTATTCTTCTATTTCCAATTTGAATAAGTCTGCATTTCAACGTTATTTTAGTGTAGGGCATTTTTAGCAATTGATTTTTACTATGAGCGATGATATGTGGATGTATTTTAAATATCACCTAAACTACATTCCGGCTTATAAAGTAATCAGGTAATTTAAATTTAAGAACTATATTTTCTTTTAAAATAACAGTTCTAATAGAGGCTGTACCAGGTTTTACTCAGTATACGATATAGTCATTTGTATGTAGTTTTTACATTATCTAATTAAATAATTATAAATCACTGGTATAAGAGATATATAATATGAAATTTTAATAATTCTTCATATTTAGATTATTTTAATTGGAATATTTGTTTAAGAAATTTCATTTTTCTGAGACGGTAGTTAATATTGTAGTCTATTCATCAACTAATAGTTATCTGGAATAACTGAGAATAACAGGATATAATAAACAAATTTTACTTACAGGTACCTACAACTCCTCCCAGAGTTGTCAAACATGTGTCATGATACTGATTCATATGGAAACTAAAAGGAAGAATTTGGCATTTTCGTGTAGGCAGTTTCATTTTCATAACATAGTACATATTTTCAGAGTAAACATTCCTATTGAAGTGTGTGAGAAAACTTATTATTGCGAATATTATGATTCAAATGTCAGCAAATGATTCCACCTTAAAGCATGAAACTCCATGAAGTATCTCAGAATATCTGTATGAACAAGTAAGAGTATGGAAATGATAAACTAAGCTTCCAAGATAAATAGGCTTCCATGGACCAATGTTATCATATTAACTAGTCAAACATAATATTATTTCAAATGATAATTACACATGACATTTCCCTATCTCAGAATTTAATATAGTAGAAGTCACTTGCTACCATTGACACTAATTGTAAAGTTCTTCCCATGAGTGACAATCAATTCTTCAATTCCCCTTCAATCAGTACCAGTGTGTCCACATAACAAATGTATAGTAAAGTTTATCATAGTATATACAAGCTTTTACATGTTTTATAGATTTAGATAGTATGGCAAACATCATGAAAAATACTTTCTTACTGTGAACTTGAATACCAGAGAATTTGGAGGATAGAAATACAATTATATAGATACACAGGCATGAAACCAGAATAGCATCTAGTTAACATATAAAGCTTTTAGCCAGGCACAGTGGTGCATGCCTGTAATCTCAGTACTCTGGGAGACAAAGGCAGAGACGGGAGGTCTCTCTGTATTTGAGGACATCCTAGTCTACAAAGTGAGTCCAGTACAGCCCACGCTGCACTATAAACCCTGTCTAGGGTAAAAAAAAAAAAGGCTTTCATCATTTCCTGGTACCCAATATTACAAATTATATACCCTCAGTTCTCCATAAATAGCTAGTGTGAAAGTAATAGAAGTCTAAATTTGAAAGTATTGTTGGTGCAAAATACAACACCTCCTCGAAAAGAAATAAGCAAGGAAACATTGTGGGTGAAATAGAAGAACTGTGGTCCAGACCATGAATTTTACTTGCTTGGTTAACTTGTTCCAATCTGGAATCAGTGTCATGAAACTAAAGGTTACAGAAAAAGAGAAAGCCGTAAATCAAAGAATGTAGTCATTAGATTGATGGAGACCACAGCTTGAAGTGTAATAGCATAGCAAGTAAAAGTTTCCTATGGAATACATTTGCTATGTGATAATGGTTTGAACTTTCACATTGACGGCAGCTCACGGTCTTCTAAAACTATGCTACAATTTTTGACACGAACAGAAAAAGGATGCAAAAACATACACGGAGGTTGACAATGCTTGATAATTGTGAAGAGCAGAGTTCACAACAATTTGATTTTAACTGTTCATCCCTCCAAACCCTCTCAAGCCACAAGGGGAGTGGTTGAAGTTGCTGCAGGAAAAGAATGGAAATGCTAAAATTATTTAATTGTACTTTAATCTAAAATTATAAAGATTATTTTTACAATATAAAAATATGAATTGAGAAAGGAAATGTATTGGGGATCATGTTGGGAAATCTATGGGGGAAACGGAAGGTGAATGTGATCAAGTTCATTATATATGCATGTATTAAATTAAGAAGAATAACTAAACATTATTAATAAAAAGTGAAAAAAGAATTGCTATAATTTGACTTTGTATATTCAGTATTTCAACTCTCCACATTCAACAATTTAGAAACAGTAGGGGACTTATATATTCTTTAACATGTTATAATTTTTTTCTTTTGTAGGAACTCAAGTTTAGACAGGCAAAAAATTGCTCCTGATATTGCTTGCAATATCAATGTTTGATCATTACACCATGAGCAGTTAATAGTGAAAAAACAATCACAATCCAATGGTAGCCACTTTCAAAGAGACAAAAACAGTTTTCTCTTTCTTACTTGAAAGTTCTTTTTAACAGTATTGCCTTTGCTATTTATCTGTACTAACTCAGGCTACATTTAGTATGGCTACACACTCCTATTTAAAACAACAACAACAACAAAAAACCCCATTGTATTTATTGCTAAAACCCCCTTTTTACTGTTCATGAATTTAAGTGTACTATTGAGCCCAAAAGTACACTTTAAAGCACACCCACTATTTACATGCCATGTTCAGGCCCTAACGCTTAAAGGAAAGAGGCAAGTGTTTGTTATTTCTATTAGAAGGAGGGGCTCATGTATTTCTGTGAGTAGTAGTAGACTTCAGAGTAAGTTACAATTTAAAATTTCCTACTGAGTTAATAGCAGGTAGCTAAAGTTCAGAACAGTAGCAGTAATTATTCTCCCCAAAGCAGAGAATTTTCTGGATGCATGTACATTGGAATTACGCATAACCATCCTTCCTTTGTGTTTCTAAATACATGCAATTTAGTGTTTCTTCTCCTAAAATAACCAAGCACCCTACCATAATCAGAGGATTTTAAGTTGAGATTTTATGAGAAAATTCACTAAAATGATACAATTATGCTTTCAGTTCATCAATATTCAGTGTCTCACAAGTTAATGGTTTTTGCTCTCAGTTGAACTACACAGAGCTAAGATGAATCACAATTTGATGGTTCAGATATTATACAATCAATGGTACCAATTGCCAAACAACAGACTCTTCCTAAATTGGTTAAGGATTATACTAACATATATTATACACATTGCAAGAAGATCTTAAGTTATGTTTTGTGACATAAATTTTTAGTAGCCTTGGTCATTTTGTAATAATGTTTTCATCCTATGTTCGTTGGTCAAGCAGCATGATCAAACTCTCACTGGCCCTTTATGTCTCTCATTTAGTTTTGTATTCCACACAGTGTCAAGGCCTCTGCTACACTATCAACTTTGTCCTCACCATTTGTTATTTCCATAGTTACTTTATTAAAGAACAGAATATTCCTTTTTTCTTGGTTTTTATTTCACTAGGATATAGGTGACAATATGACATGTCTCAAGATCTTATAACTTATGTGACATTATAAGACACTATTTTTCTACTGTTGTTTACCATTCACACATTATTGAAGAATAAGATATGGTGATAAGGAGTGAAGGAGAATTCAGAATAGAGACCTAGCAAGCAAATAAGGTCCATGGAGTACTGAAAACATAAAACTATTATTCTGGTTTTACACAAAGCATAACCGTTTATTCTTTTTTCCATGCAACATTAATCTCTGACTGATGATGCTAGACTTCCTATGTGAGTAGAGCTAGGTTTGTTGATGGATTTTGCATACATTGTATGAGATGCTCTTTGGTTTCTGAGCATGAGGAGGCAATAAGAGGATCATGATATCTTCCTAAGATCACTTATAGGCTGGCCATGGTGGCACGTTTCTTAGATCTCAGCAGTCAGGAGACAGAACCACGTGAATATTTGTGAGTTCTAGGCTATCCTGGTCTGCAAAGAAAATGATCACTTACAGAAAAAAAAAACTTTAAAAGAAGAAAAAGACAAAGGAGCAGGTAGAGGAGTCAAAGTACAATGTGACTAATTCTTTGTTTGCTTTGGTTGTGAACTACTCAGACTGCTTTTAATGTTCATCAATGCAGACGTATTTTTATCAAGGTTGATGGGTCATCATACAGAAGGATGCTCTTCAAGAGTGATTAGCCCCTATGGTCACTGAGATCTCTACCTGAACTTCCTGTATTACTCAGATTCCTGTGATAGCCTTCAAAATACAAATGAAGCACAGAGAGACTCTTGAAGAGGAAAGATAACAAAACAGTGAATTTGAAGTGGAAGATAGGAAGATCTACATGGTGTCAGGTGCCTGTCATCCTAGCACTCAGGGAGGCAGAGGCAGGCAGATCTATGTGAGTTCCAGGCCAGCCTGGTCTACAAAATGAGCCTAGGACAGCCAATGGTACACAGAGAAAAATCAAAAGAGAGAGAGAGAGAGAGAGAGAGAGAGAGAGAGAGAGAGATAAGCAGAGAGAGACAGACAGAGAGAGAGAGAGAGAAAGAAGCAGAGAGAGACAGAGAGAGAGAGAGAGAGAAGCAGAGAGAGACAGAGAGAGAACCAGAGAGAGACAGAGAGGGAGAGAGAGAGAAAGAGAGAGAGAGAAAGAGAGAGAGAGAAAGAGAGAGAGAGAGAGAGAGAGAGAGAGAGAGAGAGAGAGAAAAGAAGGAAGGAAGGAAGGAAGGAAAGAAGAAAAATAATTGTTTCTAAACATATATATGAAATCAAATATTATAGTCCTAAATTTTTAATTTAATCAAGTTGAAGACAATGAAAATATCCTTTAAAAAATCAAATATTTCTGAATAATTAATAATTTTCTCTTCTGTAATTATTGGTGGAGTGTATTAAAGTCGTGTGTTATTAAGCTAAAATGCTGGAATCCATAATTTATCATATTTTAATTGTTTAATTAATATATGAAGCTATTTTTTCAAAACCACCTATTACAAAATAAATGACAACCTAAGGAAAAAATTAAGATCCAAATTGTGTAATTGATAGCTATTTTAAAATCCTGTACACTATATGATAATACAAGTATTAAATAAGTCAGTCATAGATAGTGCACCATTTTAATCCCAGTACTTGGCAGGAAAAGGCAGGAGCATCTCTGAGAATTTGAGGCCAGCGAGTTCCAGGACAGAGAGGGCTACACAGAGAAACCCTGTCTCAGAAACAATAAGTATTAAATCTATAAATACAGATTAAGTAAAAGTTAAGAATGACATTTGTCCACTTGTGTAGTATGTTTTTCTGTCTTGCATCTTGCATAGTATTGATCCCTCCCTTGCCTCATGAAACAAAATATTGCACCACATGGAAAAAAATAAGATTTTTTTATTTTAAATTAAATATTAGGTGTTTTTTAAGAAGTTAATTTAAATATGACAGCGCTAACTTTTTATTGTTTAGTTAAATTTAGTTCAGTTCTTTCTTAGTTCAGTTAAATTCACTTAACCTTCTGTCTGCAATGTTAATTTTTACTTTTTTGTATAAGAATATGAGTAGGGCTTCTTTTTAAAGTATAGTTTTGATTATTTTAACAGTGCATATTGACAAAAAAGAGGATTAAAATTGCTAATTATGTAATTTAAAAAAACAGAGAATAAGGAAATGAAAAAACCTGTCCAGCTGTTAGTGAATTATAGTTAGTAGTAGTCTAGTGTTGGCTGAGATCTCACTTAAAAGAGACTAAATATGCATTTTTACTACATGTGGTTTTAGTCAGTGTGATATAATTTTCAATCCCTTTGATTAATGAGTACATCCTCAGTTCTCAGGTGTTGCCTATTTGTTCAGAAGCCGTAGAGTCCCTCTGACTTAACTGGCTTAAAAACACTTTTTGACTTATTTAATTAGCTTCTCTGGAGCTGCTAATAACCAGACAGCCTTGACTGTGAACCATGTAATTATCTTGACATTAATTCTCTCCCTGGGATAGCGTACTCTTGAGGTCATCATTTCTCCACTTCAGTTTCTGGTTAGTAATTTTTACAACAGTAATAAAACTAGTACTGAAATACATGCATGTATATTATGCCTTAGGATTTTCCAGGAGAAATTGGTTTACGTTTTGCTCTCACAACAATAACAACTAGATGCTGCATTTTATAGACTAGCTATACAGAATAGGGAGGGAAAGAATCCAACCATTTTATGAAAGTTTAATCAATGACAATCTGGATGAGTCTATGCAAAGTAATATGTTACTCTTAATTGTTTGTTTGCTATTTGTTTTTTTTTTTTTGTGATACATATGTATTTGGCTCATATTTGTTACCAAGAGGTAAAAATATGACAAACATTAAATTAAATCATTTATTAACAAAGAAAAATTAATTTTTAAAAACATATTGTGTGTTTCAAGGAAAATTGAAGTGTGTGTGTGTGTGTGTGTGTGTGTGTGTGTGTGTGTGTGTGTGTTTAAATGAGAGAGACAACAAGAAGAAATGACTGTGTCAGACAGATAATACACCAGAAAGTTCTTTCAATTCAAATGAGTATATTAATTATGTTTTCATGGAAATAACCCTTTATTGGATGAAATAACATTCAAATAACACTAACAAAATGTTTCTGAATGAATATCACTAGTTTTGAAACAGATCAATTATGCTCACCAAGATGAAGTTGTTATCCTGTGTTCAATCTGTGAGGAATAGTCACATTCATACTAATTACACACAACTTCAGAGTATCAGAAAAGACCGTGGATAACTGTATTTTCTTTTTTCATTTGACACAAGAATGGTTTCTTCAAGCCTCACCATTAAATTTGTCTAGAAGTAACAATACACATAGAAAACATCCGTTAATGGTTCCTTCCAACACTAGTGGTCATGGCTTTCATCATGCTTATACCTTTTATAAATATCCCAAATTACTTTAGACATATTGAGAGAAAAAGATACTACAGTTATATGAATTCGACTCACAAACTCGTCTTAATAGTACCATGTGAGATACATATGTGTAACCTCACTAAAACTCTTCATTGTCACTTTCCATTTGCCTGCCTGTTCTTGATTTGTCAACTTTACTCCCTAGAAATTATTCACCCACCAATCTATTTTTTCAAACATTTTTTCTTGATTTAGCCTGCCATTTTGCAAACATATAACTTGGTAATTTCAATAATTATAATCCTACAACTCCTCTCTCTCCCTCTTCTGATTCTTCTCCCATTCTTCCTCCCAATCTTCTCCTCAAGTCTCGATTATTCTCCTATAATAAATATATAATCTATTCTTTTTCTTAACTCTAGCTGGGTAACACTTTGGCAATCCTGAGAAATATATTTTAAATTCAAAATCCGCTCATCTCAAATCTGGAGATAAGGCATTTCACAGTTTAAAAGAATATTGATGAGTTTCTAAACAATTATAATTTAGTGCTTCAACTGGTAAGGTTCATCTTTTGCTAATAGTACATATTTATTTTCTAATGGATATCACAATAAAATGTGACAATTATTTAAAATAAAAGAGAAAAATTGCCATCAGTTTCTCTTAATAACAGAATCAATGAGGTGTTTGAGAACACACAATTAATAGAAGCAATGTAGTCTTCACTGTTTATGCCTAATTATACATTGATTGTTCTGAAATAACACATTGGTATATCTCATAAAAAGAATGAAATTGAGAAATTCATGATATGCATATTACACTTTTTAACAATTCTGTAGACCAGAGTTTAAAAGCTAATTAATGAGAATATTTTATAGTATTTTAAAAAACAGTAAATGATAATATTTAAAACAAAATAAGCTCCAAAAGAAAGAAAAACCCCATTTCATTTAGTTCTCAATATACAACATTTACACATCAGTTATGATAATATCTTTTCACCCTGTTTACTGTTACTTAAGTTAGAAATACTCAAATTTGCCTAACATGTATAGATTATGTGTAAATAATATTTTTTGATACCATAGCTGTGGTTATTTTGATAATTGGAATGATAATGGGACTCACAAGCTCATATATTTGAATGCTTGGTTACCAGTTGATGAAATTGTTCAGAAAGATTCGGCTCAGCTATGTGGCTATATTGGAGTAGGAGTGGCCTTGTTAGAGGAGGAGTGTCACTGGAGCTGGTCTTTGAAGTTTAAAAGTCAGGGAGGGGCATTTCTATGCCTGCCTGCCTGCCTGCTTGCCTGCCTGGGGGATTATGATGCAAACTCTCAGCCCCATGAACACCTGCCCGCCATGATGCTTCCTGTTTTCAGGATAATGGATTAATTATCTGAAACTTTAACCAAGCTCCCAGTTAAAGACTTTCTTTAATAAGAGTTGCCTTGGCTGTGCTGTATCTTCACAGCAATAAATCATTAACTAGGACAGTTTTTCAAGTAAGTACAATTCTAAACTAACCTACAATGAACTTTCTTTTTGTAAAGTTACAGTGTTTTAATGTGTCCACAGTTTATAAGTGGCAAAAGTGATGTCACAGTTATAGCAATGCTTAAAATAGGAAAATTTGCTAGGGATACAGTCCATTAACACAATAGAAATTAAATGACTTTCCCTGACAACAGTCAAAAAACACTGATTAAAGATTTATGTGATAGTACCAATTGAGTATGGGAAGAATAATGAGGTAAATATTTTAGGAGCCACTGGAAAAAAGAATAGACTCAATAGACCAATATGAATTAAAACAAAATAATAATAACAGTAAAAAGAAGAGGAAGGCTAATAAAAGGAAGAATATAACTTATGAAACAGAAAGAAGAATAAATATAAAAACAAGAAGGAAGGAAAGAAAGAAGCCAATCAAGAACAGTCTCATATGATGTTCTAAAAACAAAATAAGCTTTGAAAACATTTTGATTTTTTTTTTTTGTGTGTGTGTGTATTGGAATCAATCCAGCCAAGTATTTTATTTCAGGCTGTGAGAGTATGAAATATGAGTTCAAACTCAGGAAAGACATGGGCAAACTGTAAAATAACTTGGTTTTAATGATTTCTAAAAATCGCTTTAAATGTATATATGTATAGCATAAACTATTTATATATGCATGCTGTAAGTTTTGTTTATATGTCTTCGAATAAGTGGATGAGATGAGGGCCCTTTCCAGACCTTTCTAACTCTTTCTGCTCCCATTGGCTTGTTCTACTCACCTGTTCTGGCCTAAACTCCTCTCCACAAGGACTGATTAAAACTAGCTTCTCTTGGTTTCTTACTGAATTGCTCTGCTGCCTAAAATTAAATTCTGGTATTATGTTTTAACCTTCTGGATCCTTCTCATTCTTTGGCTCATTCTCTCTACACCTGTGTTTACCTTGTTCTTCTCTCTGAAAAGCTGTCCCAGCAAGAATCTCAATGTAAAGTTCCTCTATCCTCCTGCACTATTCATTTTTTAAAATTTTTATTTATTTATTAATTAATTCATATTACATCTCAATTCTTATCCCATCCCTTCTATCCTCCCATTCCTTCCTCCCTCCCTCCCACTTTCACCCATTTCCCCTCCTCTATGACTGTGACTGAGGGGGACCTCCTCCCTGTATATGATCATAGAGTATAATTTCTCTTCTTGGTAGCCTGATATCCTTCCCCTGCTATCCCTCCCCATCAAGGGGATGTGGTCAAATATGGGACACCAGAGTTCATGAGAAATTCAGTCCCCACTCTTCACTCATCTGTAGAGAATGACCTGTCCCTTGCCTAGATCTGGGTAGGGGTTCAATGTTTACTGCACATATTGTCCTTGGTTGGTGTCATAGTTTGTGCAGAACCCCTGGGCCCAAATCTGCCAGTCATAATGTTCTACTTGTAGTGTCTAGTAATAAGTGAGTATATACCATTGGAGTCTTTCTGCTCCTGAGTTAACTCACTCATTATGATCATTTCAATCCATTCAATCCATTGGTCCACAAATTTTGGGAATTCCTTGGTCTAATAGCTGAGTAGTATTCCATAGTGTAAATGTGCCACAGTTTCTTTATCCATTCTTCTACTGAGGGACACTTAGGCTGTTTCCATGTAATGGCTATTATGAATAAGGCTGCTACAAACATGGTTGAGCATATGTTCTTTTTGTGTGCTGCTGCATCTTCTAGGCATATTCCAAGGAGTGGAATAGCTGGGTTTTAAAGAAGCCCTATTCCCAGTTTTCCGAGATAGCACCAGATAGATTTCCAAAGTGGTTGTACTAGTTTGCACTCTCACCAGCAATGAAGGAGTGCTCCTCTTTCTCCTCATCCTTGCCAGTATGTGGTGTAGCTAAATTTTCTATCTTAGCCATTCTGATGGGTGTAAGATGGAATCTCAGAGTCATTTTGATTCGCATTTCTCTGATGACTAAAGACGTTGTGCATTTCTTTCAGTGTTTCTCAGCTATTCGATATCCCTCTGTTGAGAATTCTCTGTTAATTCTGAGCCCCATTTCTCAATTGGGTTATTTTGTTTGGTGGTGTTTAATTTCTTGAGTTCTTTATGTATTTTGGATATTAGACCTTTGTCAGATATAGGGTTGGTAAAGATCTTTTCCCAGGCTGTAAGTTGTAGCTTTGTTCTGTTGACAATGTCTCCTGCTTTACAGAAGCTTCTCAGCCTAATGGGGTCCCATTTATTAATTGTTGATCTTAAGGCCTGGGCTGTTAGTGTTTTGTTCAGGAAGTTGTCTCCTTTGCCAACATGTTCCAGGCTCTTCCCTACTTTTTCTTCTAACCGGTTTAGAGTCTCTGATTTTATGTTGAGGTCTTTAATCCACTTGGATTTGAGTTTTGTGCATGGTGACAAATATGAGTCCAATTGCATTTTTCTATATGTACACATCTAGTTAGGCAAGCACCATTTGTTGAATAAGCTATCATTTTTCAATTGAATGGGTTTGGCTTCTTTGTCAAAAATCAAGTGCCCATATTTGTGTGGATTCATTTCTGGGTCTTCGATTCGATTCCATTGATCAACTAGACTATTGCTCTGCTAGTACCATGACTACTCAGGAAATAGATAACTATACCATGGCAAAAACACAACTACACGAACGCTCGACTAGAACCAACATCAAAATTAAGACTCTTAACAGTCACTGGTCATTAACATCTCTCAACATCAATGGTCTCAATACTCCAATAAAAAGACACAGACTAACTGAATGGGTGCATAAACAATATCCATGTTGTTTTATTTACTGTTGCTCTATAGTACATCTTGAGATCAGGTATGGAGATTCCTCTGGAGGATCTTTTATTGTATAGGATTGTTTTTGCTATTATTGTTTTTTTTTTCTCCATATGAAGTTGAGAATTGATCATTCAATGTCTTTAAAATATTTTGTAGGTATTTTGATAGGGATTGCATTGAATCTGTAGATTACTTTTGGTATGATAGCCATTTTTACTATGTTAATTCTCCTGATCCACGAACAAGGGAGATCCTTTCATCCTCTCATGTCATCTTCAATTTCTTTCTTCAGAGATTTAATGTTTTTTCAAACAAGTCCTTCACTTGCTTGGTTAGAGTTACTTTTAAATATGTTATATTGCTGTGGCTATCATGAAGGGTGCAGTTTTCCCAATTTCTTCCTCTGCATGTTTGTCATTTGTATATAGGAACGCTACTGACTTTTTTGAGTTAATTTATATCCAGCCAATTTGCTGAAGGTGTTTATAAGCTGTAGGAGTTCTCTAATGAAATTTTGGGGTTCCTTATATATACTATCGTATCATCTGCAAAGAAGGACAGTTTGACTTCGTTCTTTCTCATTTGGATCCCCTTGGTCTCCTTTTATTGTCTTAATGCTCTGTCTAGAACTTCAAGAACTATATTAAAATGATATGGAGAAAGTGGGCATCCTTGTATGGTCCCCAGTTTTAGAGGAATTTCCTTGAGTATCTCTTCATTTAATTTGATGTTGGCTACTCTCTTGCTGTACATGGCCTTTATTATGTGTAGGTATGTGCCTTGAATTCCTGATCTCTCCAGAACTTTAAACATTCATGGGTGTTGGAGTTTATCAAATGCTTTTTCTGAAACTAAGGAGATAATCATGTGGTTTTTTCTTTCAGTTTGTTATATGGTGGATCACATTCCCTACACTGTTCTTAAGTCAACTCTCTGACCTGTCCTGTTCCCCAGAGAATTCTGCATATCCTTTCTCTGACTCATTTTGTCTCATCTTTTTCTGATTTGTTGTTTTGTCAGCCTCTTAGAAGTCACTTTTAAATAATGTTGCTTCCTTGTAAAAACTAAACTTGTTTTCATTATTTGGGATTAATGGTGTGTACTGACCACATGTTTGCATTCTAGCTGGATCACATAGATTTAGAAGGTTGTTGATGTGATCCCTTGACACAGCAGGCATGTTGATGGATTAAATTTCCTCTACAGTATACATTGCAAAATTAATAACTCCACCTTGTAGAATATGCATTACCTTTCATGCTGGTCTGTGTATGATGAGATCATTTACATATATTCCCTTACAGACTATCATGCATACATGTATTAACATAGTATATCCTAGAAGAGATATCACAAGCAGGTTCATCCATTTAAACTAATAATGTGTTCATCTTTGATGAAGTATATTACTAAAGAAACCAAGAGCCAAAGAATCTATTAATACTGCCTCTGTCAATTTCTTAGATGTATAAATGGGACAATGTATACAGAAGTAATAATTTCTAACTGATATTTTAGTTCCTGTGGAGACATATAGTGTGACTAAAGTGTAAAACAAAATATTTCCTGTTCTTTGGTCATTAAACAAGTATAACAAGCTAAGATGAAAGACAATGACCTTTACCTTGGATGAGTCTTTTATTTGCTTCAGGTTTTATTTCCTGATGTTTAATGAGGAAATCTTAAACTAATGAAAGAGTAAAATTGTTTCAAGGCTAAGCAACTCCTTTTTATTAAGTCAATTAACATAAGAGCCCCTTGACTTAGTTTAAAAAATTAGCATTTTTAATATAAGTCAACCTGTACTTAAATCAATAACATTAACAGTTTATATTAATATATGCAACAGCTAAGCATAAATTCTTTCCATATCACAATAAACTAAATTTGATCAATAAATATTAATTACTAACAACCTCAAATGATGAATAACTAGTTCACTTAGTGATTTAATAATGTAGGATGTCATGAATATTAATTATATTTATTTAGTTCATCTTTAGACATCAAAACTAGGAGGTGTTGTATTCAGTAATCTGTGTTTATTAAATGTCTATAGTCTTGATTTTTTCTCCTTAAATTGAGGATTACAATTTTTAGATATTTTCTGAGGATTACCATCCTTATGTACTTATCCTCTCCCAATGTCATTAGCATAATTTTGGTTCTGAAGATACACATCTACATTATTAAGAAATGCTTATGATATAAAAATGAGAATAGTGATGATGATTTCATTTGTCATCAAAAAACAATATGATAATTAAATAAAAATGAAGTATATATTAATGTGCCAAACTTGACTTGGACCATCCATTAAAACTTAAGCAACACAATACCAAAATTGTAAGTTGTCCCAAAACACTAAGAATGTAACATTTATATAAAACATGATTGTATCATGGTTCTTATTGCTATAGATAATCTACTTTATATATGTGTAACATTATAAATGTATTTTTTAAAAAAAATTTAAATGACTATTAAAATCTTAAAAACACAATGACATTAGAATTCTTCTTTATTTATCTTTAAAATCCAGTTGAGTGTTACTTCCATAAAAGAAACTAAGAAATTATTCACAGGCCATTTTACAAATATTAAGTCATGTTGGAAGAAATTGCTAGTAAAAATATTTTCAGTGAAAAGATACTTTTTAGTGATCATAAACATAGGGAGTTAGTATATTTAGTGCTTGTTTCTCAGGTTGAGACAAACTTTTGAAATTTGAGGTGACTTTTATCATCTATGTCAGCCTTAGGGATTCATTCAGCCAGAATAATGCCTGAGCCACCTAAAAATAACAAGCATAGCATAATATAATGATATAATTTACAATAAAGCAAGTTTTGCTTTTTATCAAATTGTAAGAATATATTAACTGGTTTTAATATTTTTCCATATTTTCACTAAATATTTTTTAATAAAAAATGATAAAACATCAAAAAAATTATTCTATTGCCATTTTAATATATGCAGTATTATATTTTCTGGTTTTGTGATTAATTTCTCAGTGGGTTCCATAAATGAGTCCTAGTATAAATGTATGCCAAGTCTTGAAGTCCTTCCAATTTTTTTTTCTAAATACGGCTTGGAAATCTTTTCATTAATGTTTCCAGTTGCTAAGCAACATCCACTCTTTCCTGGTTGTCATGGTGACCCTTGAATACAAGAGGACACATAGCCATTTATTTAGACCAGAATTTTTTTTTCCTTAAAATATGTCCTGCTTTTCTTATTCAACACTTTCTACAGTATAATAACAGGAGTCAGCATCTAAGTAGATATAAGTAAATGCCAAAAAATCATAATTCTTGTTTTATTTGAAATGTGATCAACCATTGGGAGAATATAGCATAGAAGCCCTGCCAAAATATTATATTCAAGACAGACTGTCATTGGTATATGAAGTAAGGACTATGTAACAAATATTTAAAAAGCCAACCAAAATCACTTTTTTTTCTTTTAAAATACTAGGCTTTATATTTTATAATTTACAGTGATTATCATTTGTAAATCACATCTTGAAATGTTATCTAAAAAGATGGTTATAAATCAGTAAAAAGATATGCTATTATTTTTTTTAATTAATTTATTCATATTACATCTTGATTGTTAGCCCTTCCCCTGTTTCCTCCCATTCCTCCCTCCCTCCCACTTCCCCCCTTCTCCCCTCCCCTATGTCTGTGATTGAGGGAGACTTCTTCCCCCTATGTATGCTCTAAGATTATTGAGTCTCTTCTTGGTAACTTGCTATCCTTCTTCTGAGTGCCACCAGGCCTCCCCATCCAGGGGACATGGTCAGAAAAGGGGCACCAGAGTTCACGTGAGAATCATATCTCACTCTCCACTCAACAGTGGAGAATATCGTGTTCGTCGGCTAGGTCTTGGTAGGGGTTCGAAGTTTACTGCCTATTTCTCCTTGGCTGGTGCCTTAGTTTGAGGAGGACCCCAGGACCCAGATCTGCCTGTCATAAAGTTCTTCTTGTAGGTTTCCAGGACCCTGTGGGTCCTGTTATTTCCCCATTCTTCCATGCTACTCTCGCCTAAAGTCTCAATAGGATGTCCTCTCCTCTGACCCACTTTCTTGGTAAGTAAGGTTTTTCATGGGACGTATCCCTTGGACTAGTGTTTTGATATAAGTGAGTATATACCGTTTGTCTCTTTTTGCTTCTGGGTGAACTCACTCATTATGATAATTTCTAGGTCAATCCATTTGTCCACAAATTTCGGGAATTCCTCGTTTTTAATAGCTGAGTAATACTCCATAGTGTAAGCGACAGCCTACTGACTGGGAAAAGATCTTCACCAACCCTTCATCTGACAAAGGTTTAATATCCAAAATATATAAAGAACTCAAGAAATTAAACACCACAAAACCAAACAACCCAATTGAAGAATGGGGCTTAGAACTAAACAGAGAATTCTCAACAGAGGAATATCAAATGGCTGAGAAACACTTAAAGAAATGCTCATCCTCGTTAGGCATCAGAGAAATGCAAATCAAAACGACACTGAGATTCCATCTTACACCCATCAGAATGGCTAAGATCAAAAACTCAAATGACACCACATGTTGGCGAGGATGTGGAGAGAGAGGAACACTCCTTCACTGCTGGTGGGAATGCAAACTAGTACAACCACTTTGGAAAGCTATCTGGCGTTTTCTCAGAAAAATGGGAATAGGGCTTCCTCAAGACCCAGCTATCCCACTCCTTGGAATATACCCAGAAAATGCTCGAACACACAACAGGGACATATGCTCAACCATGTTCATAGCTGCTTTATACACAATAGCCAGAACATGGAAACAGCCTAAGTGTCCCTCAGTAGAAGAATGGATATGCTATTATTTTTAATCTAATTAAATCTTTGGATGTGAAGTAAACACTTTGGTGGTCAAATCATCCTAAGTAACAATTAACAACTATATTTGTTTATATTTCCTAATAATAATAAAACTATGTGAAATACTAAATATAAAAGATCAGCATACTCTGGCAATATTGTTTTATTGATGATAAGCATTTCAACCAATTTCTGTTATTTTACATATGGATAAACATTGCCATTATGAACAATTTTTGAGAGTCTAATAACTAAAAATATAAAGTAGATTCAGATGTTTTATATTTTAATTTACTGGGCTATTTTTTCAGAAAACTAAATATAAGTACTTGTCTTTATTCATAATATTAAAATTAATTAATAATATTAAAATTAATCTGTCCATTTTCTTTCTTTTCATTAATACTACATAATATGCCTATCGCGTTAATGTGATATGATTTAGTTTTACTTATGCCTCATTTGATGACTTACCAAGGCTTGCTAGGGAGATCACTAACTTGATATATATGTGTAGCAGAAACAAAACTTTCTTCCAAACCTGCTGTAATTTTTTCCAAACTGTTTGCTTTCCAGTTTTCATATCACTTGCCATGTTTAGGTGTGTATATCAACAATAATGATTATTTGACAACTTAAATTAAGTGTTAAATCTGCCTATGTTATGATGGTTTTTTTCATTTATGTCTTTTAGAATTTCATACCTAAGTGCCTTGTATACATTTTCACTCACTCTTCTCCTTTTGCAAACCTCTGATTTGAAAAAGAGAAAAACTTCCCCATTCCAGTTTAACATGTCTATTGGTGTCTTCCTTGCTGAGCTCATATTTAATGAGACATATTGATGATATCATGGATGTACTTTCTCAGACACACTTTAGATATGAAACCTCACACTGGATTTTGCATTCTTCACTGCTCTGCCTGAGCTTTACATACAAGGATTGTGCTAAAAACTTAGCCTATGGGTCTGGGTACAATGGCTCTCAGAGATTGAAGGTTAGTTCCTTCTGCTGGAGATAGCATACAGTTTTAGAAAATGAAAAAAAAAAAAAAGGATGGGACCCTGATCAGATGTATGACTTTCTCACTCAGATTTATCTTTCATGGTTCCAAGAGGCATCATATCCTTGTAATGATGGACATCAACCAAGAATTCTACCCAGATGTGATGACTATGAAATAAAACTATGACCCAGAAGACCACTGTGTCCGTAAGGATGCAATAATAGGAAATACACTTTGATAGTTACCAGAATCCAAGTAGACTTAAGAAGCCTACTTGCTCATTGTGAATGATATTTTTGATATGTACTTGGAATCAGTTTGCCAGTATTTCATTGAATATTTTCACATCATTTTTCATAATATAAATTGGTCTGAAATTCTCCTTCTTTGTTGGGTCTTTGTGTGGTTATCAAGGTAACAGTGGTCTCATAAAATGACTTTGCTAATGTTCCTTCTGTTTCTATGTTGTGGAATAGTTTGAAGAGAATTGGTATTAGTTCTTTTTTGAAGGTCTGGTAGAATTCTGTGCTGAATAAATTCAGACCTTGGCTATTTTATTGTTTTTGTTGTTGTTGTTGTTGTTGTTGTTGTTGTTGTTGTTGTTGTTGTTGGGAGAGTTTTGATGACAGCTTCTATTTCCTTAGGAAATATAGACTATGTAATTTGTTCACTTGATCTTGATTCAATTTTGGTAATTGGTAGCTATCAAGAAAATAGTCTATTTTATTTAGATTTTCAAATTTTATGGCCTATCATCTTTTGAAATAAGACTTAATGATTCTTTGGATTTCTTTGGTGTCTGTCATTATGTCCCCATTTTCACTTCTGGTTCTATTGATTTGAGTATTCTCCCTCTTTCTTTTAGTTAGTTTGGCTAAAGATTTGTCTATCTCATTTATTTTCTCAAAGAATTAGCCCTTGATTTTGTCAAATCTTTGAATTGTTCTCTTTGTTTCTAATTATAGATTTCAGCCACGAGTTTCAATATTTCCAGCCATCTAATATTATTGGGCTATTCTGCTTCTTTTTGTTCTAAAGCTATCTGCTGTTAAATGGATATTATGGGATCTCTCCAATTTCTTCATGAATGTGCTTATTGCTTGTTTTCACCATTTTACTCAATGGACTACTGGCTACATAATTGTGATTAAGATCTGAATGTGATAATAGAATTGAAATAGCTCATGTTTCATAACATAATTAGCAAAGGATTTATTTTTTCAAGCCAAATAATGTGACTTATAAAAAGTTCTGAGCTTGATACACATACAAACACACAAATGTGTCTATACACACATATGCATAAATACATATGCATTTTCATTTATAAGTATATATGCATTTAAATTTTTGTATAAACACGGGAATGTATATACTAGTACTGTTTGTTTCACTGTGAATTTTTACATTAAATAATCAGTGTCATAGTATACATTTAATAAATGTTACTGCTATATTCTTCCATGTCCCTATAATATATTTCTACTAATTACTGTTTAGGAGATAGGTTAGTTAGACTCCCAATGCATAGTCATTAAATGTGCCGTCATAAAAGACAAGCAAATGAGATACAGTGTGTATTAAGTGTTCTCTTTCATAGTCAAAGGGATGTATATTCTCACATGCAAGAAAAAAGGAAAAAAATCTGAAGAAAATATAGAGTTCAAGCACCTCATTTTATGAAAGACAACATATGTAAAAACGTGATTCCCTAAATATTTAAGTATATCTTTAAAGCTGTCTTCATGTAGATAAAATTATTTAGAAAAGATTATATTCATGCAGATAAAATTATATTTATGTAGATAAATTATACTTATGTAGATATAATTTCAAATTTTACAATAATGTTTTTCTTTAGGTAATTCAAAACATACTGTGAAAATTTTGTCTAAGTCCATTTATGTCAAGAAACTTAAATACAGTTCAAGTAAGGAAGACTAGGCCTTTGACATTAGTTTTATTTATATCTCTATCTTATGAGTTTAAATCTTGGTTCATATAAAGGAATTTTTGTATATTTTATATTGTGTGTATATAAGTGTTGAACCATTTTCTATGTGTGTGCCAGCTGTGCATGATTGATGTCCTTAGAGATGAGAAGTTTTTGACCCCTTAGCGGTGGATTAGCAAATTCTTGTAAGTCACTCTGTGTGTGATGATAATGTAACCAGGTTCTATGCAAAAACAAAGGGTATTCTTAATCATTGAGCCATTTCTACAAACACTAAATCTATATTCTGACTTATGATATGGGTTTAATTCTATGATATGTGTTTTGTTTACTCCTATGCATATTGGCACATGTTTGTGCACATGGTGAAGTAAGAAATAGGTGCCAGGGCAGTTATAGTGCTCTTCAGTGAGTCCCTCTGAAGCAATGCTTCTCTCTGCACCTTCAGCTCATATTTTATTAATAGGCTGGCATCTTCTTGTAAGTCTGTCATTGTGAATGGTTAAAATGGTACTACATCCAAATTTCTGTTTAGTTCATGGGATCTGGACAATAACTGCTATGGCTACACCAAAACATGCTTAATCAGTACATCATAAGTCTATCCCTTAATTGTATAATTTCAGTTTAGCTAAAGAATGATTTGGTTAACAACTTATGCTACTTTCTAACTTTTGCTATTTTTAAAAAATACTATTTGTATTTTAGTAGGTTTACAAGATGTGTTACCTACCTGTCTTCTGGTACCAGACACTCTCATCACTCAGTTAAAATAATGTTCATGAATACCTAAACAGTGTAATGTTCTATTATTGTTCATTAATTCTGGGCTAGAAATCGATATTCTTCTGGATATGATATACATCATTACTACAACTAAGTAATATTTTAACAAACAAAGGCTTATATAAAGTTTCTAAACTGAAAATGTAAAAGGTACCTTAGAGAATATTCAAATGTATAAATTTTACTTCCAAAAAATACACTATTGAATAATACTAGATGATTATTTTGTGAGAAGATATTCACAGAATATTATGATTAAAAGATTAATTATGCCACAATTTTTTGAAAAAATTAGATCTGTTAACACACAAAGCAAAAATGAACATGAGGTAGAAATATTGGTCCAGACTAAATAAAACTGTATTTCTCACACACACTGACAAGTGAAGGAGAAACTACAGGAAATAATTCAATGTAACATCTGTCTGATCAATATTTTCAAAGTAATGAATCAGCTCTCATAGGAAATTTATAGAGCCCATATCTGTGAGCATTTGGCACACAGTAGCTCATTGGTTTCCCATCACCAAACTGGGCATTACTACATAACTTAGAGTAATATTTGGATTAAATTAAGGGAATTTTATTACCTTGGTATTCATAAGAATCTATAACAAAGGAAGGATTTGACAAAACTTTGTGGTGTGAAATCTCAAACAAATTAACACCTTAGCTATCTTTAAAACTAGATAATAATAAATAATGTTGCGTTAAAGGCACCAGTGGTTTGGTTTCAGATTTAAAATGAGTTATCATTTAATTACTTGCAAAATGATTCCATTTAATTACTGGGACTGCCATTTAACCAAGATAAGTTTCAAAATTGACAAGGAGTATAAAAAAAAGAGAGTCAATATTTCAAGACTTCCTATCTTGGCACAAAGACTGAGTAAATAAGAGACCCTGGAAAAAAAGGTACGTGTTTGAATTAAGATATTATCCAAAATTGTGAAAAACTGTTATATAAGGATTTTGGGGGAAAATATTTTAATAATTATTTGCATAACTTTAAATATTGACAAAATTATAGTTTGATAAATTTACAAAGTAGAAAAATGACTGATACTTTAAAAGGTCTGTTCTGTGTTTCCTGAATATAATGTGAGAGAAACATGTGAGAAAAACACATATTTTTACAATATATTTTGTTTTTCTCCTTCCTAATTCTTCTCTGATTCTTTACACCATATTACACACCCAGTTTTATATTCTTTCCCTCTTCATATCACTCTCAGTAAAAATGACAAAACATAAAATGTAAAGCAAAATGAACAAACAAAATCCAACAAGACAAAAATACCAAAATAAAACAAAATGAAATAAGAATATTTTTACAATTGAAAAAAATATAGATTGTTGTTTTTACAATATTTCTGAATATGTATGGTTTAAATATCCAGTAAGTCTTTATTGAAAAAAATGTTTTTGTTTTGTTTTGTTTTGCTTTGTTTTGTTTTTACCAAGCAAGAATCAATTCCAAGTAGCTTCTCTGTTAGGGTTGTGACTTTTGGACTTCTTCTTCTTAGTGCTGGGATTAATTTCTATTGGAACCTTTGCATATCTAATCCATGCCATCAGGCCTGTTAGTTCAAGTGTGCAGGAGCACTTAGTTGTTCTCTCTTATCCCTCCTCCCAACACCCAGATGTGTAAGTGGAAGAAGAGACAAAATATTTATGAGCCCCCATGGTGGTGGACCACTTCAAAGAAACAGTGTTCCATTCATATTAGTGCTTATAGCCATGTGAACTCACAGTTACCGTTACAATATAACGGTATCTATTAGCAGGGCAATATTTGCAAAACAAAAGAATAAGAAAAGTTTAATATTATAACCAGGGAAATATGAAGGAAACTATAAATAGGAAAAGGAAGTTTAAGTCTAGAGGAAAGATTCATTAAATTGGTTCTAATGATTCGTGCTGGCTAATAACATGAGTCAGTTGCCTTGGATCCAACAAAATTAATTACACCTTTTATAAGATATATTTTACACACTAGTAAGATCAATAATTCATAATAACAAAACATAATTTAAAACATATTTACATGTATAATAAATATTATAAATAAACTCAAATAATATTTTAAATAGAATAAATTCAAAGAAGGTGAAATCATAAGTTTGGTTTCTTTGGTAAGGTGGAAATAGAAGCAATAGTAAATGTAAAGTGGCAAAATGTGTAAATAATAGAAGCTAACACAAATTAACTATATATTATAAATATACATTAAGCAGAACTAACACTGAAAGCCATGTTTTTACATTTTTCTTGTTATTTATGTGATATCTGTTTAGTTACTGTCAAGCCATTATGGCACAAAATTATTAAAATGGATATGGTTATTTTCTTTTATATTATTGATCCTTTTCACTCATCATAAAGAAAGTTCACAACTTTGAGTACTCAAATTTTAAACTACTATTTTATATGTTGATCTTACATGTTATTTTTTGAAATTACTTTATTCAATGTAGTTTAGTAATTTATAAATTAAGCTTTAGTAGATGAGATATAATATTTAATAAAAATGTGAAAATTTCATTATGTTATTAGACTATGAATACAGATGTTTATAAGGTAATTTTATTTTCAATATTTTAGGATTTAGCATGTTATATCTCAAAAACTGATTTAATATTTTATTTATAAACTCATTTTTGTGAGTACAGATGTTTTTCTCACATGTATGTCTTAAAACTTGTGTGGAACTCTTGCTTATGGAGTCAGGAAGAGAGTGTTAGATCCCCTGGAACTGAGGAATGAGGAATGTTGTTAATTGCCAAATAGGTACTAGAAATTGCACCCGACTCTTCTTGAACAGTCAGTACTCTGAGTTTCTGAGAAGTCTCTTCGGCTTGTAAATCATTTTAGGTAATCTTATGCAGCAAGGAGAGTTGGAAGATATTACAAATTAAGACAAATATAAGTAAAGAATAGTATATAGGTAAAACACAGAGCTAGCACTAAAAATCTAGATATACAAAAGAAACCAAGATTATGAAAAGAAATGAGATTCTATAAAACACAGCTTGTAGAGATAAATCAACAAAGAAAGGAAGTAAATTAGGAAAAAAGGAGTACACATGAGAAGAAAAGCAAAGATGATCATTACAGGTTTTTCTTAAATTGGTTGTTTATCTCATCAGACATATAGGACGTAAAATGTTAACTTGAGAGAAAAATTGGATCTGTTCATCAAGGATATAATCAAGAGAAATAAATGGAGCCTTAATATCACAATAATAAAAATATTATATTTTAGTAAATCTTGTAAACTCATTATTCGAAGCACTGAATCATAAAGTCAATAATAAAATTTCCAATAAAGTACACATTTTTTGGCTGGCAATATTTTGGCAGTATACACTACTATTCTGTGATGAATATGCAAATAGTTAATATATATCTTATGTAATTTATATAGAGAAGATGAGACTTAAATAATTTATATTGTATCTTATCATAGTCTAGTAATAAAATTATCTCAAAATCATTGAATATAAAAGAGAAAACCTTTTTGTTCTATAGACTTAATGTGGTCAAGCTATATACATGAATAAGTACTAATCTTACTTTTATTGAAAAAATACTAAATCGTATAAGCTTCAGGATCCCATATGTTCATTCTCATTTCCATTTCTATTTGTTTGAAAAACTATTTCTTTTCATATAGTCCATTCCTTTTTCCATTTATAACATTAGACTCATACCCTTTGCTATCATTGAAAGTGCATAGCTCTCTGTGATTTCTTATGTATACTTTTTGGTGGTGTATTTTTTTGTTTTTTGTTTTGTTTTTGTTTGTTTGGTTGGTTGGTTAGTTTTGCATTGGTTTGTTTTCAGTTTTTAGAGACAGTGTTTTTCTCTGTGTAGCCTTGGGTATCTTGGACTCAGATTTGTAGACCAACTGACCTCTAATTCAAAACAACCTGCACGCTTCTTCCACCCTGATTGCTGGGATTAAAAGAAAGATGGCAGGTTGTGGTCCAATAAGCAAAGGATAGAACCTGCACTTCCGACAGTTTCATAGTCAACGCAGGTAACAACTAGTCTGTGGACCACATTAGTCACAGCAAGGTGTTGTGTAGTAGTAGTTATTATTACCGTGAACAGAAATACACCTATTCTCACTGGGTGTTGTTCTTCATGTCCTCTAATTGTTACTTGTAAATGTTGTCCATTTTCTTCAACATGCAAGAATAACCATTCTCCAGATATCTATTTATCAACCTACTGACATTCATGCTATATGTTGTGTCTGAAATAAAAAATAGCAAAACATACGTAAAAAATAAATAAAGGAGTGATTAAAGGTGTGCACCAATACATTGGCTCATTTATACATTTTTTGAATCTTCCTTTTATGAAGCTGTTAAACCACTCCTTTGATATGTATATAATCAATAATCACATATTATATTCCATATTTTATGATGATTTGTATCATGAAAATGAACAATGTAAAATATTAATTCTATTAAACCAAGAATTATCTGTATAAATTAAATACAATGTATTAATATAAGGCAAAACTCAGATATAGTGCAACAGAAAATAATAAATTAGAGAAAATGAAATATTTATAAACACTATGTGTGAAATGCCATAAAATTTAAACAAATGTCACTATTAAATATTTTATTAAACTTTGAATGTTTTTGACAATGTAATTTGTTTATATTAGCTCTTTGGTCCTCCTCTTATTACATGCTGTATCCATAGTCCATCCTTGCCATCCCCCTATACTTCAAAATAATGTATGATTTAAAATTAAAATAAACAAACACCCACTGATTTCAATCTGTGCTGCTCATATACTCAGCATGAGTAGAGCCTGCAACTGTAGCAAAATAATACATGACATCAGTAGTCAATACCTCCTCAGTGAGAGCTGTGGGCTAATGAGGCCTGCCACCACCCATGATCAAATATTGACTGACTCTTGTTCAAGTCTTATGGGAAAAAAGCACAGTTACTGTGGCCACCATGCCACCAAGGTACCGAGTCGAGGGCGAGGGTCTGCAATTTAACTCATACACACACACACACACACACACACACACACACACACACACACACACTAACACAGCGGGTCCTTAGTGCTAAGAGAGCAGCAGCAGCACCAGCCATGGCAGCAGTTTACTATTCTCGTTCCCAGAGTTCCAAAGAGCCTTCTTATAGGCAGCAAAACAGGAATCCTCCTCCCAGGTGAAATCCCTCAAGAGGTGATTGCACACAGGAGGAAAAGTCTGGAGGAAGGGAGGGTCGCATTCTCAGAGCAGTAAACACGACTAGCTAACCAAGATAAACACAGACATGGAAGCTGCTAGAAACAGGACATGAAACAGCAAGGCAGGCAGGCAGCCCAGTGGGGCCTGGTTCCTACAAGTTACTGTGAGTTCAAGTGCATAGGAGTCATGCCATATACAGAATATATTATTTCAGTCCAGTCCTTCCTGATCTTTGGTTTTGCAGTATTTCGCATCTCTTCCCCTATAGACTTCAACTTCTCAGTGTATGCAATGAAGAGTGAGGCTATTTAGTCACACAGCAAGTAATGTTATTAAAGTTGAGGTAGAAAGGTACAAATGAGTCAGAGTTGATGGTTTTATAAAAGTTCTTTAAAAGATTCATTGAAAGAGAAATATCAAATAGGGGATAATGGAGAAGCAAGGGGAATAGAAATAAAAATAAAATTTAGAGAACTATAAAATATAAAAAAATATCTAAAGAAACTGAAAATAGTGAGAAATTTTAAAGTAACTGTAGTAAAATTAGGACAGAGACAAAGATTATATAACTATATCTTACCTATCTAAGTTATATATTATTTTAAACTGTAGAAAAACTAATGCTGATATACAACTATATATCTTTATACTATACTTAATTTTCATATTAAGATAATAATTAGTTTATGATCTAATATAACTATCTCATATAGAATTAAAACACAACCATTCATTCCAAGACTATGGGTCAAATTTCTTTGAGCATTGCTTGCTCTTTTACTCATACCTTATAATTTACCTACACATTTAATAACATAGAATCAATAAAAACTAATTATTGAGTATATTGCATGTATGCTTTATACTGTTTGTAGGAAAAGATCATCTGTGGAATGCTAAGAAAATAAATGATGGTACATTTTTGAAAAAAAAACTTTAAAATAATTGTGAAAAAATGAATTTTATTTTAACATCTTTTAAAAAAGGATGTTTAGAGAAAAACTGGAGTTTAAAATCTGCTGTGAACAAATTTTAACATCCTATAACAGATGCTGGAAAGTGTCAAAACAGTAGAAAGGAAAGCTGCAGTTCTGAAGATAGAATTCGATCATTATTATTTTTCAGGCATCTGTTCTTAAGATATGAGAGTCAGAATATCCTTGGACATGATCTCTAAACTTTACTCCTAATCATTATACAATAATTACAAGGCAAATTACTGAGAAACCTGCAACTATGTCTAATAAGAAATAAACAAAGTATGAATAACATTCATAAAAAATGAAATCAACACTATATTTATTTTGATTGACTGGAGATATGGAAGGGTCCACTAGGAGCTCATAAGAAAAACTAAGGCACTCTTCCCTTCTATAGAAATTTAGTGCATAGAATAGATTACAATAAATTTATAATTCCTTGGATATAGTTAAAGGAACACTATATGTCCCAGAATACCATAACTTAATAGCTGTTGTTTCTGTAACTCTTGTTAATTTTTTCAACCAATTACTACAAAGGTGACTTAGTTCATTCATCATTTTACGTATCTTAGCCTTCCAAGCATCATGGATTCAGTTCATGCTTCCACTCACAAATTTAAAAGCAAAAAGTGGTAGTATTGTTGATTCTACTGTCATATAAAAAACATTAATAATATTTGTTATTTGATGTTTTATCTTTAAATACTGTTTATTCCTAAGTGTAAGAAAATTTATTACTTTAAAAAACATTATTTTGAAGTTAAAAATTATTCTATGATCCTTACAATAATTTTCTCTACATATTAATAATTTTAAAACAGTATTATAACCTTCAGATGAGACTGTTTGAGATTAGTGATGCAAACATGTAAACTCAGGTTCCTAATTGGTTGAGACAGATCGCAAATTCAACATTTCAACATACATATATAAAATTTTCACAGAATAATTTAAATATTTTGTTCAATAAAAATAGCCTTTAAAATGTGTTGTCAACTTCTAGGAAAATCTAAACATCATGGAAAAGCAAGCATTTTTCAGAAAATTTTGTCAGAAAGAATCATTACTGCAATACTAAATTCTAAAGATTATTATTTTAGTGAAGGGAGAAAGAATGAGGATTGTAAAAGCACTCAGGAGACTGTTTCTAATATGTAAATTTAGGGGAAATGACTCAGCTCCTGATCTAGTAAATGCTTGTATAACAGGGAAGACCATTATGGAAATCCTTTGTGTGACCGAAGAAATGAAAATTATAAAAGAGAAGAATAAAGACGTATGTAATCTTCCAAATATTGGTAAAAGTTTTGCCAGTAAAGAGAAATGAATCAATGGGTTTATTTGAAAGATTACTTTGGTATATAAAGTTTGCAACACAGGAAGAATATAGATTTTAACTTTTCAAGTCTGGTCTTGATTAGTTTTTAGGAAGTAATCTCTTACAGGTATGTTTATATGTTAATGGCCTATAAAATTTAGGATGTCAAATTATGGCTTAATTTTCCTACATTGTTTCTTGTTTTTGTTTTTGAGAAAGGACTTCTTTTTATGAATATTTTATTCATTATAAGTTTTAAAGAAAGATTGGCATGCTGAAAACTTTGTTCCAGCTTGGTTTGCATTTTCACTCATATTTGAGTACAAAGGAGAAACACTGCACCTAAGTGAGCATCCAATGTATTCCATTTTTCAAATTATGGAATTGCTGTAACCAATTTTGATTGACAGTGATTTAATTGGAAGATGGTTGGCAAATTATTGCAAATACTTATACTTAAATTTTCTTTCTTTTTAATGAGGAACAAATGCTATTCTCTGTTTGTAGTTAAGTTCTTGTTTAAATGTTCCTCAGGGCTTTAAAAACAGATGGTGGCACCTGTCTAAGCTGATATGAATATTAACATTAAGAAAATAGTTTACCACTATTTAAAAGTTTCAGTGAAGTTGCTATCTATTTCTCATGCATTCAATTAAAGAAATGCCAGAAAGCTATATTAAAAAAGACATAGACAATCCTGTAGGATGTTTTCTTTTTCTTTTTCTTTTTCTTTCTTTCCTTCTTTTTTTAAAGACAGGGTTTCTCTGTATAGCCCTGTAGGATATTTTCTTAATGAGTGATTGCTGTGGAGGGTCCAGCCCATGATTAGTGGTGTCATCCCTGGGCTGGTGGTCCTGGGTACTATAAGAAAGCAGGCCAAGCAATTCATAAGGAGCAAGCAAAGCAACAACATTAGCAGCTGTGGGTTCGATAGCTCTCCTGTCTGTTCTGTCTGCTGGAAAGGATGAAGCTTATATAGATGTGTGCACATGAGTCATACAAAGGTAATAAATGACTGTTCTATCATGTGTTTTGAGATGAAGTGTATACTGTCAGTGTGTGCATCTCACTATTAATGTGATGTCCTCTTATTGGAAGAGCATAAATTTCATAATTCCTTATTTAAGAAAAGACATAGAAAAGTCTGAAATTAAAATGTCTGCATTTTGCTTCTTGAATGACCTACAGAGAAAAATGATTTAGAAAGGCTTAGTGAGATAGCTGGAAAATTAAGAAAGAAGTGTTAAAACATGTAACGGGTGAACACTTGTGGAATGGCAATAGATTCTTAGAGATATGTCCTTAAGAGATTTACCTGACTCTGAACTCTTTTATTGGTCTAAACTTGGTGGCTGAACAAATGAGCAGTTTTGCATCACTATGAATTTGTGTGATGATGGAGAGTGGTGATTCAATGAACAGGAAATATTAGACTTCTAACTAGAACTTTTTATCCTCTTTCAACATGCTTACCGTTAGTGCCCTATCTAACCAAAACTATGTTACATATGTGCTTAATTTTCTATTTTTTAACTAGAAGCTTTGTGAGTTTGTGTTAATGAATGTTAATGAAATATAAAATCACTTTCTTGAAATAAAGCAAGTAAACAATTTAGACATATTTCACTCCATTAAAGTATACAAATAGTGAGAGAATTTAAAATAATTTCACTTCAAATCTAAATGAAATTCCAACTTAAGGACTTTGGAACAATGCTCAAAAGTATGATGCTAACTATGCTTCCTTATAAACAATTCTGTTTTTGTGTTTGATGAATATGTCAATTTTATTGAATAGTCTATATTTTATGGTTTCAGAGCACTATTTATACTTTTATTATATTACAAAAAACGGGTTAGTAATAAAATTCAGTGATAATTGAAGGCCTACAGAAGCTTAGAACCCTAGAAACAATATAAAACCTTTTATATGTGGAAATTATAGTTTTTATGATACTTAAAATTATATGATTTTTATTAAATTAGTCCTTTGCATTTGGATATCTATAAATATCCCAATACATAAATACATATCAACTCTTTTTGGGGGTTGGTTTTTCAACCAGGTAAAATGAAACACACTAAACATTCCCACTTATTCAACCATATAAAAGGATTTTTTAGTTCTGGTAACCTCTAGCCTCTGTATAATCTACCTAGGCCTAGAATGCTTTCAGCCTCTGAGACTTACTGCTGAGTAAGCTCACCCTTTCCAGTTCTTTCTGATCTCTCTCTGGCTGGATCAACTAGTAGTTCTGGCTCAAACTCCTTTCCAAGCTGATTGATTCAAATTGGCTTATCATGGCCACTCCACTGATTATTCTAAATGATCAGCTCTCCTCTCAACAATGTGCACTAAGGTCTACTCAATTGATGAGCAAGTCTAGTTTTTGATTTGTTACTAAGAACAAAGCATACTTTTGGGCAATTCTCTCAATGTTGTCTTATTTATTTAATTATAAAAGAGTTCAGATTAATATTAAATGTTAGTTTAAGTCAACACTTTGAACTGCCTTTATCACATTGATCTATTTATTGTGATTTTATTCTCCTCTTTTGATTGTCTTATATTTTTTTATTTTTCCACTTTCTTCTTTGAAACTGACACAACATGAAATATGCTGATCTTTATCCTTTGTACATTTATAATTTCTTACTCTAAGCATCTCGTATAATTTGATGTTTATGAGCTATCTCCTTTTGATGATCTTTTTGCAATGTTTATTCTACATAGCTTTTATTTTGTACTACAGTTAATTGATGAATTAAGACACACTTGAAAAACAGTCAAATATATCTTCATAAACATTTTAGTAGATTTACTAATTCATGTAGAGTTCAATGAGAGTGTTTTCTTTATGTTTTGTACTACTTGTTTATGTAAAAAAAACCATATTTTATTCTCAATATTCATATTTTTTTATTCCCAAAAAAAATTCCTAATGTCAAATAATTCCAATATTGACTTACTTCAAACAACATTTCATTTTTTACACTGTTCTTCATGGTGTTTGGTGTTGGCAGAAAGACTGCTTTTCAATCCACATCTGTTGTTCAGCAGTATGCCTCATCTGCTGGCTTCAGCACAGTTGGGATGACTCTCCAAGTGCCTCTCATCCTTTTCCTAATTTGAGAAAGCTTGCTGGTGAATGCATTCTCCCAGGTGAGATGACAGGTGGGAAGTAAAACACTCAAAGTCATATACATGCTAAAATCACAAGTGGTACCCTGCTAACTTCTGGCTAATTTTACTGACAAAAAAAGTTAAATTTTAATTTCAGTACCTGAATGAAAGGATATAAATCCAGTTATTATGGAGAAGAAATAGCTAAATCACATTCTGAAATATAGTTTATAAATTTGTTGTTGCTCTATTTTTGTCTTATGTGTTTGGATGTTTGGTAAGTTAGTGATATACTATGTCTCCAGCACATATGGCCTACAACTCAATATCTGTGACTGTCAGCAAAATCATGACAGTCCTTCTTCATCAGAATTCGAAGCTGGGGAACTTTTGTTCATGTTTGTAAATATTCCATAATTATTAGATTTTAAATACATTGTCTACAGTATGAATGTTTCTGATGCATTAATATATGTGCACATTTATGTATTACATGCACAACACACACATGTACACACACACACACACGTATAAATCACAATTGGTCTATAAAGATAAAGATATATACTGTGCACAGAGTATAGTATATGCAAAGTACTATATATGATATATTTCTCTTGTTGTATGATCCAGATAAATTTATTCCTCTAAATTATTGACAAAAACTTTTGGACTTTCATCTGGATGTTTCCAAAATACATTAAAATTTAGCAAATTATAATGCATATACAACAACATAAAAAATAATATGTCATATATATATGACACACACATTTATTTAAGTTGTCACTTATAATTACTTTTATACATATTGTCATATATATTCTGTGTTATGTGAATAAAACAATATAATATATTATATGTGTACATTTTATTATATCTAATTTATATGCCATAAAGTATATATTTCCTAAACATAAAACAGTTGATATATGACATAGTAATTTCCTATTATAAACTAAACTTAATTAGGAAGACATGCTTATAGTTTTCATTTTTGATATCCTGATACCTTGAACAACATTTTGCATGCAGTATTACCATATAATCAAAATTATTTAATCTATTAGTACAAAAACTAAAAATTGTCATAATACAAATAAGTCCTTTGAATATCCAGTGTAATTATAATTGCTAACTCCTAGGCAGAAATTTGAAGAATAGCATTGACTCCTGAATTGTGTTATGCAACTTTGCAAAATTTTTCTCTTTTATTCTTTTTTGTTTCTCTCCCCCTCTCTTTTTTTTAGACAGGGTTTGTATGTCTAGCTTTGGCTGTCCTGGCTAGATATTTAGACTCAGCTGGTCTTGTAGTTACAAAGATCCACCTGCCTCTGTCCCTGACTTATGGGAATAACAGCATGTGCCTCCATGCCTGGCTAAATGTTTCTCTTTTCCAACTGTAATCTTACTACTGGCTTTCAAGGGTGTCATGTATAAATACAATAAAAAAGCATTCATTGAGTATAATTTTCTTATATATGGTATTTATAACATTACATATTTTCTTTTCCATATAAAGTTGGTAATTATAATACAGGGAGTCTTAGGGAAGAGATGGGGAATAGAAAAACTTGGAGGGGACAGGAACTTTACAAGGTAATCAGTGGAACCAACAAATCTCAGACTGGTGAGAAGTAGATAGAAATTAAGGTACACAAACAAGGGACAATGCATATGAGATCACAGACTGACCCACTGCTCAGATGCAGTCTCCGTGTGAGTCCCATTATATGGGGAGTAGGACTACCTTTTACATGAGATCTGATGCCTACTTGTTGATCACTTTCCCCCAGTAGGACACCATTGCCAGTCAACACAGGAAAAGGATGCAGGCAGTCCAGATGAGACTAACTGGTTGACGTCAGATGATGGGAGAGGATGGCTCCCCCTTCCTGAGGACTAGGGTAGGGTAGAGGATGAATGAGGGATGGAGGGGAGGAGGAGACAAAGGAGGTGTCTAAAGTAGGGCTGTACAGTGAATCACTTTTTAAAAATTCTAAGTTTTGTACCAAAATAATAATTTCTCAATTTTTATGACTTCCAGCAAGTAAGGCACAAAGTCTTTTGGTGTCAGTAGAATAATTATCTGCATAAGGCAATCCAGCTCTATGTGAAAGATGTTTGTGGGCATTATGTAGGCAGCCTGTAAATATGTTTATGTATAGATACATTTGGAAAGAAATATCTGATAGCTATTGCAATTATGATGTGAAATAATTTTTTTTGCCATACAATTTCAAAGCAATTTTCTAAAATGTCTATGTAGAGTATTCTGTGTAGGCAAACCTCTACCTGAGGCTGAAAACATTTTGAGGGAATATCAGGCAGCTCAAGAGTAATTTCTGTGGCAAACATGTTTCAGACTTTAAGATGCATAAAGATGATTCTATGCTCTAGTGGCTTTTAATCAAAAGTCTAATATCCATCCACATTAAGGAAGAATCATTAAATCTTGTCAACTTCCAAAATAAAGCATGTCTATTACCTTTGCAAATTATTTAATATCACTCAACAATTTTCCATTGCCAATTATTTATTATGTATGGGGACTAATTTTTGCTATTGATATTTTCCTTTTTAACATTTTATTAATTTATTAATATTACATCTCAATTGTTAGCACATGCATTGTATCTTCCCATTCCTCCCTCCCTCTTCTTTCTCCCTACTCCCCTCCCTGTATATACTCATAGGGTATCGAGTCTCTTCTTGGCGACCTATTAAGCTTCCTCTTTAAAAATAGAATACATTAGCAAATATTTTATGTAATATAGTTAACTATAAGCTTTTTAAATTCCTTAATATAATAAGGACCAACTTCTAGATCACATTAATGTGGCATAATAAGAACTTTATGGCAGAAATATTGAAATCAATCATGAAATATCTACACAACAGCAACTCTTGGAAATATGAATCTATTTAGAATACAGGTCTGCCTTAATCCAACTATTATAAATAGAATTAGTAAGAGAATCGGTTCTCTGGACAACCCAGTGTCATCAGAGAAATGATTTCCATGTGGCAAGAAGCTCAATGCGATTCTGAAACCAGTGTTGGTACAAACTTCTCAAATCTGATTCCATCAGTGTATTGTAGGCATATTTATGTATTGTAGAACTTTGGAAAGGGTTCCCTTCTCACAATAATTCAAATCTCATGTGCAGAATAAACCTTAAGTCATAACTACACTAGAACTCTTTTCAAAGTATGTGTGACTACTTTCATGAAAATTACTTTTATAATTTAAGGCTAGTGGAGAATCCAATGTTGCCCTAGTCAAATGAATAGTTTAGAAGTTACCAAGCTATGAAATGCATATGCCATCTCCCCAAAGGAAGAAGATTCTGGGATAAGCATAATATTCTGGAAAATTCAGGTGTAGCTTGGCCCTACATAGAGTACAGACAACCAGACAATTAATTACTTTCACTCCAAGCCTCCTGTGTTGCAAACAGGTGTTCATCTCTTCCCTTGAAGAAACAACTCTTTGTATTTAATATTCCCAGCTTTCTTGGTGATATCCATTATCAAACGAACTCATGCACTCTACATAACAAATTTTTCCTAAAAAAATATGAAGAAACTATTGCTTCTTAACTGGAAGTAAAAAAACACAGTAGACATCCCGCTCAAACTAAGGCAGCAGCCAAGGACAATACAGGCAGTAAACTTTAAACCCCTACCCAGATCTAGCCAATGGTCAGAACACTCTCCACAGTAGAGTGGAGAGTGGGGTATGACTTTCTCACATACTCTGGTGCCTCACATTTGACCATGTGAGCTATATATATAAAGATATAGCTCTTTCAATGAATTGCTAACCAGGGAGCCTACCGGAAACTCTAGACGCCCTTTTTCAAATATATTACAGTTGTGTGGCTTGGTATTCTGGTGGAAGTCCTCATAGTGGCAGCTAGAGCTGTCTCTGACTCTTGCAAGCCTTTTGTGATCCTTTCTTCCTACTAGGTTGCCTTGCTCAGCCTTATTAGGAGACCAGGTGCTGAGTCTTACCACATGATATGCCATAACTGCTTAATATCCTTGGGAGTCTTGCCCTTTTCTGGAGAGAGATGGGGGAATCATGGGATGTGGTGGAGAGAGGTAAAGGAGAGTAAGAGAAGATGGACTGGGAGGATATGAGGGAGAGGAAACTTTGGTATAGATACAAAAATAATAATATATGATATAAGATAGATTGAGATTATAGATAGATAACATAGATATAAATAGATGATAGATAGTTGGATAGATGATAAATAAATAGCAGACAGATAAATAGATAGATAGATACATAGATACATTGATAGATACATAGATAGATAAAAACAAAATAAAAAAGATATAGCTCTTTTCCTCAGGTCTAAATCTACGGCTAGAAAACACAGCCCTAAGATAAAATTATAGTTTTTCTTGGTTATCTCAGGCATTATTCATTTATTGTGAAGTCATAGAATTTTCTCTAATTCTGTTTTATGTATAAGGATTTTTAAATGGTGAATAGATTAATAATTATATTGCCTGTAGGCAAATATCAGTATTGTAGTTTAAGATATAATATTACAGTATCAACCTATGTATAATGTATAAAATATCTATTTTTATGTCTGTCATCTAATATTGCCTTCTACACTTTAAAAGTCAATAAGGATTTTCTTTGTGTTTTTAAATTAATACATTTAAGTACTTCATTAGGTTAGAATTATACTGTCTAACCATCTCTTATGGCTAATGAATACTGGTAAGAAAAATATAAATTAATTTGTCAGAAAACAAACAAACAAACAAACAAAAAACAGCTGTGTGGAAACATTCTCTCAGTATATCCAGCACTAAAAGCCTATGAGTTTAATAGTTGTAATCATGTCTTTAAATAGGGTCACAGTTCAACAGTTTTGTTTATTCAGATATCTTACTTAGTTAATTGCATGTTATCATGAAACTATATCAACCCCTGTCCAGTAATAAGAACACAGACACCATAGTCTTTAATTTTTAAAGGGTGAATATAAATAAATTTATCATGAATTTTAATGATGTTATATTTTAGAAATTAAAAATCATTTGATATTGTTATTTTAAAAACTTTGTTTTACATGTGTAGGTTTTTTTTCCTTAAAAAAACCTACAAAATAATTTTAGACAGCAGAATCATTAAGTGGTAGGGGAACACATCCATCCTTCTTGCCTTGAGGCCCACTCCAGGCCTTGTTCTACTTAAACCTGGTAGACTCTATTATGATGTGTGAAGGAAAAGACCTGTGAGTTTGCAGCAACTCCATAGTGCCAAATCACCCCCACCAATCCAGCTGTCTTTAGTACTGCTGAAACAAAAAACTTAAATGGACTCACATATTTCTGTCACTTAAAGTTATTTTACTTGATTTTTTAAAAGAATATAAATAATAAAGTTAAGACTCAGGGTAATTGGTCTTATTGGTTTTATTTACAGAGAAAACAAGGCTCAGAGATATCTCTCTTTTCATTTGTCTTACATTCTTAGGTTTGGTGATAGGTGTAGAAAAAAAAGAAGGGGGGATATAGAAATATATAAAGAAGATAGACAAAAGGTCAAAAGGTAGATTGGTGAATGTACTCCTCAACTTAATGCCTTAATTTTCACCCACTGGGTTAATTTTAATTCACTGGTATAGAATTTCATATATAGATGCAAAATAAGTTTACTTTTAGATACAGTGGTATAGCATTCAAGTGTAAGTTTATCTTCACAAACACTATATATATATTTTTTTCTTCTCTACTATGAGGCATTATGCTCATACTGCTCAGTATTTGAAAGTGCTATTAGAGGCTGCTTAGGATAAATAAGCTATACAAGTTAATTGTTAGTTGATCAAATCATTGTCCTATCATTTACTAGTCTATATTTATTTTTATCACAAGAATATATATCTTAGGTACAACAGATAAACATGATCTATAGAAAGATAAGGTAAAATAGTTCGATAGGGTCTTCTAAAACCTCAGAGACACACTGAACATGGCATTTAAAAATGTTTTTAATATTTTAAAGATTCACTGAAAATCACACAGGTTAACTCTTTGCAACACCCAGCCTATCCGAAAGAGAATGATTAGCATCAAAAAACCTCCTTATGGAGATGGGTTCAAATGTGGCAAAAAAAAAAAAAAAAAAAAAAAAGCCACTGTGCAAAAAGTCGTCATTTCTACCACAGATAGAATTCTGCCTACAAAAGGGCAAACTTGGATGCTGGCATCGTCGATGAACAAAATGCAAAACAGTGTAAGCAAGTTTTAATAGTTCTTACTTCACAAATAGGTCTGTCAGATATATTGAGCCAGAAGGCTGAAGATTGTGTTCCAGTATTATAGAGAGTTTGCGTGCCTGTTCAGGCAACAAATAGTCTCTGTCATTTTTTTTTCATTTTGGAAGCTGCCAAACTGCACTCCTTGTATACTCCAGTAATTAATTTCATTCCTTCTCAAATATCTGATGGGGTAGAAGGCCAGATTGTTTAGTTTTACAATGGACCCTAGTCGTTTGAGGGTTAGGAATTTTTAGGTCTAAATAGATGTTTTAAGTTGAGAATGACAATGTGTGGTGAGATTGATTCACATTCCGAATTTTAGACTTCGCAAGATAGAAAAGATGTTGTCTTCAAGGCTGTAAAATACAAGTAGCCAAAACACTAAGTATGTAACATTTATATAATTTCTGACTGTATAAGGTTTTTTCTTGCTATAGGTAATTTATTGAACATATGTGTAGGAATATAAAGGTATATGTAAAAATAAAATTTTTTAATAATATAAAAGACTCAGTCCAATTGAAAGGGGAAAGGATATAAAGATCTGAAAGCTCACTTGTCACAATTTAGAGTTAATATTCTCACCATTTTATTTAGTCTACTTCATGTATAGAGTAGTACAATGTGCTACTAGTTTTGATACAAGTCTGAGTATATGAAAAATATTCTGAAGATTCCCAACAATTAATAAAAGAGTATTATGTTGTTTAAGAAATAGTCATCATGAAACTAAGGTAAGAAAAAAATTCCCTGACAAAGTGTTATGAGACAAAGAATACCCACTAAGTTTGTTGTCTGCTGGCCATGTACTTCTGGGAATGGGGACTGTTCTTAATGTTGGTTACCAGTGAGACTGTTAGAGAGAATTAAGTCTTCATTTGTGAGCTGTTATCAACTGGAGACAGCTTCTGTGGTAGAAATATGGGGTTGTGTCCAATCCTCTCTCAGTGCTGGGGCCCCCTTAGTCCCACACATGTACAGGCCCCATGCATCCTGAAACACTGGCAGTTAGTTCATCTGTGCATCTATCTGCCTGTATTAGAAAGCCTATTTCTCGTTCCCATGGCATTCTCCATCCCCTGTCTCTGACAATCTTCCTGCCTTCATGAGGTTCCCTGATCACTGAG